>NC_091821.1:201872653-202172653 GCF_038994185.2 Dermacentor albipictus | reverse complement strand
ATTTTATGAAGATTTTACTTTGAGAACGCGTTATTTGCGTAGCCATATCCACGTTTTAGACGAAGCCTCTTACAACACCAGCCAACACGAGCCTCGCAGACACATATACCGTCATTCCTATGATGGCACGGTGCCCCCTTAAGAAACTCCCATAGACGGTGGTGCCAGATTACCCTCTAGGCGTTATAGTGAGAATCTCTATGCCTGCCGCAATCCGTGAAATTACTGATTTATAACTCACTTTTTTTCAGTCCCCTAAATTGCTGCTGCCTCGTATGGGGGACAACTACAGCCACAAATATTCACAAGCTGTTTGTTATCCAGAAAAAATTTCTTCGCGTCATTTGTAATAAACCTCGTGATTTTCATTCAGCTCCTCTTTTGAGCGCGCTTAGGACCCTTAAATTGCCTGCCCTAATAAACCTGCGCTTGTTGTCAACCTACAGAAGACATGAGAAAAAATATTGGCGCCCTCAGCTCTCTCGCTAATTTCACAAAACGAGAAACCCCTTACACAACTCGAGCTCCTGAAACTTGGTGTGTTCCTCAACTTCGTACTAATTATGGCCAGCAAATGTTATGCCACTGGCTGCCCAGTTTACTCAATGATCTCACCAGATGCAATATCGATGTACTCACTTGTACCCCAAAAAATCTGCGTGAAGCGGTTCTGCGATCTTGACTGTGTACGGTTGTACTTTGTGATTTTTGCCCTTGGTGTTTTCGCTCTTTTTTTTCTCCTCTTTTTTTTTCGCCCTTAACACGTTTCCCACCTGCCCTGCTGCTGCCATTGTAAACGGAACCTGGGGCCAGTCAAGCTGCTTTCTCCGCAGCTTTTTCCCCTTGTTTTTCCGCCACAACCATGTACCTCCTTGCTTGTGGAAACAAATAAATAAAAATAAAAAAGATACGTCGCAGTACAATAAGGGCTCTTCAACGTGCCATACGCCACGTTCGATTAGATGCTCATATCTATTCCATTGCACAGTAAGTTGCACAGTAAACATATTTTGTAGCCTTAAGGGTGCTGGCTTGTCTCATACCTTAAGGAGTAAAATTCAGTCGTTGTTGAGAACAAATAAAGTTTTATTTTTCGCGAGATCTTGTGGCACGTGAACGTATGATGAAAGCCGACTCTGACGACAAGCAAACTGTATGACATAAACTTTCATAGCTATCGCTCTCAAACTCTCATGACAGACATTTAGGTGCGCACCAGCATGTGGTTAGATCCAGCAAAATTTCAAACTGCGCGCAGAAGGCGAGACGTCAACAGAAACACAGACGCACACACGAGGCGCAGTGTGTCTGCGCTTTGTGCGTGCGCAGACACACTGGTTAGAATTAATACACGTCTTTTCAACTACTGCTTCTCTCGTCCCAGTAGTAGTTTGAGCTCGATCACTGTCGTGTACAGTAAGTTTTTTACAACCTTAGAGTTAAGGGCATTTTCTATGGAACATAATAGTACAGTAATTTCACGCATTAACTGGCACAGTACATGCGCATTAATTTCTTTATAGTGATACGTCGTATACGTGACAGACGGACGGACAGGTTACCTCGTTGCGTAGGCATATAAATGCTGACCCACTTAATGTATCTTGGTACTTGTTTCTCTACATCAGAACCTGGCACATTAAACTCACGTTCACCGTTAAAATTAAATCATCTGGATTTACGTACCACAACCATGATTTCACTATGCGGCCCTCCGTAGTGGAGGACGACGGATTCATTTTGACCGACTGGGGTTCTTTAACGTGCGCCGAATGCTCGATAGACGGGCGCTTTTGCATTTTGCCCCCCTCGAAATGCGGCCGGCTCGCTCGGGATTCCATCCTGCGCCCTCGGGCTTAGCGGCATAGCGCCGTAGCCACTACGCGACCACAGCAGGCTCACGTGCACCGCGACGATTTAAGAATGATCTACTGTAGCGAAGAGATGAGACCATGGCTATACGGATTCACTACGCGTCATTCTGCCTACTCTGTTTCTTAGTCGAAATGGTCTCGCGTTGAGGTAAGGGTGCAACAGCAGTGTCGATGCATTTGGCTTGTGACATCATGTGAGATCAAGAAGAAAAGTAAAGCGGGAATCAAATGACGAGGAAATGAAGGAGCGCAGTCCCTGACGTCATGACAGCGCAATAGGCGCCTGTAGCTAAGCCTATATATGCTGTCCGATCTTCGTCGGCTTCTTTTTTCAAGCTTCCGCTAAAGCGCTATAGACGTCAACACTCGACCGAACAAGAATGAAAAGCTGAAAGATCGCACTTGGTAATCGTTTCGATAGCTGAGTTGTCATAGAAAAGAATAGGTATACAGCGCAAGTTTCATTCCAAATATTCTGTGCAAAGAAAGGATACGCACTAAAGTGATAGCCATCCATCTTCGCCGTTATTTGCATGACATTTCAATGCGTGCTTTTTTTCTGACAACACGAGCCGCCACGTTAAAAGCTTGAGTTTTTACCCTGCGTTCTAAATCCGGACATCGTTATTCTTGTATTATTTGGAAGTTTGCACATGTGCAGTTTGCAGTTTACTAGTTGCACAGACCGGAGAGGCGAATTCAAGATCAGAAAAACTCCTAAAGGATTCGTTGCAGCTCTCGTGATGGTCACTTGCATTTGATTGGTTGTTCCGGAGCGCTCCAGTAGCACTGCAAAGGTCCTGCGATACAGTGTTCGGCCTATATCTTGAATAATCGGCCTGTGGCAGCTAGAGTCAGGCTTCAATAACAAAGTGGACCTCCTCAATTACTGTAGTAATGCCTAGCTACTTTGCTACTGGACCTTTGCATGTATCGCTGGTGGAGGACTCTAATACGACCAGCCGAAGATTCCGCTGATATCGTCTCAATCTGCTTCCGGGATGAGCGCTTCGCGATAAAGCCTTTCCGAGCTGCGCCCCGGGCGCGCAGCCTCAGCATTCTAATGTGCTATCTTCATTGGCGTGAGCAAAGCATTTGACAGCTGTTGCAGGTTGCGGGTCCAGACCATTCATAAACTCAGCATGTAACGCGGAATCCACATTGCGCAAACGTTTGGCGCCGGTATTTAGCAATCGTTCCAGTTCCATCGTGTCGCAATGAGGACAAGCAGCCTAAATTGATGTGCTATCTGCACGTTATGTTCTATACAGGAGGGCATGCATCGACCTCTGAGAATTTCAATTGCATCGCAATAAAGACCATGCACGTAGGTTACCGTATAGGACGGCTTTTAAAAAATGATTTTAAATTCAATGCGCGGTGAACAATCAATCGAGAGTTTTACTTTTAGATTTGGCGGCTTACGGCTGGAATGCCCAATGGACACCGATTGCGGCAAATGGTCCTGGCCGGCTCACTTATTACAGCGTGTAAATTCGATCTGTGGAAATCTATTCTGCTTGTTGAGAGAAACGCTAGTACAAACGCCCTGATATCGGCCCACTACACGCGAAAGTGAGAGTGAGAGAGAGAGAGATAGAGAGAGAGAGAAACGAAGGCGAAAATGTAGAGAAGTTAACCGAGAATGCGCTCGGTTGGCTACCCTACACTTGTGGAGGGCAAAGGGCGAAGTTATACATAAAAAAGAAGGATAAGAAAAAAATAATAGAGAGTCACTCATTGTGCAGGCGTTCACATAGGAATGTCCGCTGTCACAAGCGTTCGTACAGTCCAGTCACCTTCAAGAAATACAGAAGGGCGTTTGTAGACTTGCGCACGTACGAATTCATGAACCATGCTCCAAGAATCTCTAAGACGGCGTTCCATTTGTAGCTGTGAGGTTAGGTAGCTTCTTCTTTCTTGATGAATTCGACCTGGAGCTCCATTGATAGATATTCGACCCTGGAACATATTAGCGCAATAGAAAGTTGTGTCATATGAAAGAGGAATTTATTAGCTTTCTAGAACTTGCTACCGCCATTCTGAATCGTTAGTTTAGGTGCTGTATGAGAACGCAGCGTAAGCTAACGTAATAATAATTCTGTGAGAAGTGATCTTTTCGCCTTGAACACAGGGGTGTTGACACCTGGAATTCTAGCGCTTGAATTCCGCTGTTATGAAAGTATTGTTCAGCGAAAATGTTAGAATTTTAATCTAATCGGTAGTTATGTGTTTACCCACCGCGATGGCTCAGTGGCTATGGCATTTTGCGGCTGCAGGCAAGAGGTCGCGGGCTCAATTTTCCGCTGCAGTGGTCGCCATTCGGTAGGGGAGAAATGCGAAAAACGCCCGTGTACTTAAGAATGTCCTATTTTTTTTTTACTTCGAACATTTAAATACAAAAAAAAAAGATGCCTAAGAACTTTACTCGAAATACACCCCTAAAAATTAATTAACTGCAAAGGCGAACATAATCTGCGAGAAAAACAAAAGCAATCCCTTCACTAATTAAGCTAATTGCAATGACTAACTTGTTAGTTGCAAAATTTACGGCACATGTTTATGCGGGAAAGTTGAACGTAATCGTCATAAACGTCTAATTACGTTTCTTTACATTTCAATATGGCCATGTAGCACAAAATAACTGGCGTCAAATTATTCTTGCAATTTACCTGATTATGCACACAGCACCGCGAAACGGGCTCGCCGTTCAACCCGTCTGTGACGTCAAAGGTTGTCGTAAAATGAAGCTGCCGTCACGCTTTCCTGTTCCCACGGTCTGACGTCGGCCCTGTCCGCAGCTCCCGATCCAACGCCTAGTCACTTCAGCAGCAGGGATGAGACGGACCGCTTTACTATGCGCTGTGGGGAAGCTTCATTTTTTACGCTGCCCAACTATATTGTTACGCGAAGGACGAGTCAGTAAGACGAGCAACTATTTACAGGTTATATTTACAACAGCGGTTGCAGCGCTGACCGTTTAGATTCACAGCGAGAGCCCAGTTCGTTCTTCCTCCTCTTTTCTCGAGTGATGGCGCCAATCAAATACCAATCAAATACCACGATCAAATACCACACGCGTGTGTATATACGTATATACGTATACGTATATACGTCGCAATATCAAAGAGGGGTTACATGGCGAGCCGCGCTTCGCGATTCAGCTTGTGTAATCAAGTAAATTGAACGAACCGATTGACGGCAGTTATCTTGATCTGCATGGTCATGTTAGAAGCGAAGCTTTTCTTTGCACTAACCTCACCAGGTTTAGTGACCGTGGCTGCGGCCTGGCTGTTCCCTTGACGAATAGGCCAACCAATCATAGCGCAGTACGCGCGCTGCGCGTGCCGCTGAGTTCCTTGCACCGCCAACGGATGGTGCTCGAAGTGTAGCACTGAAGCAAGAGAAGAGAAAGAAAATCATTATCCTATATTTTCATGGTATTTTGCACTGCAGTCTGAAAAGAATGCCGTCAGGAAATGGCACAAAATTTTCTTTTTCAATGTTTGTTTGATGCGTGGAAACTTTGCAATTTGTATTCATGTGGGTCCGTAAGTCGTAAAAGCTATATAAGGTGTTCGGACATGAGCCGAAAAATACATCAACTCTTCCATGCGCGTGGCACACAACATCCCGCTGACACGTGCAAAGTTTCGTGTTGGTCAGACGGTTGTATTAACCTCAGGTATATTGCACGAGCACTGAAACTCCCTCCCCATCAAGCATGGGACCTAATGTTCGCATTCCAAATAGCGCGGTTGCACATACCCCTTCATGGAAGCTAGCGTCGTTGCTAGCGTCGTGCTTGGAAATACGCAACGCGCGAGATTGCCGAAGCGCACGACGTGATGAAATAAATCAGGCCTCAAATGATGTGTGTGCGCGTGCGCACCCTCGTTTCCTCTAAAAGAAAAACGGCTTTAATGTGTGCACAACGACCTGTTTACTGCATAATTTTTTTTCGGCTGCCCTAGCTGCACCCAAGCATACATTATAGCTTTTCCTGTTCAAGGCCCTTCGTGAATAAAGTTGGTTGTTAACTGCGGCGCTCGTTCCGTACTCCTTCTTCCATTATGTTTATGCTATATTCGCTGGTTTTCTACTTGTTCAAATGCATCGATATGTATGTCCTTATGCAGTGCATTATGCAGCCGCAACGTGAATGCCGTTTTTCTGTATCGCAGCGGAGGCTCAGGATGTGTCACTTCATTCCGGCAACAGCTTGAATGTACAGGCGTCACATTTTAATGGCACGCGCATCAAGTGGTGCTAAATGTGGTCGTCGTGGCCTCAGTCGCAGAATCTCCAGGCTTTCACCCTGCGGGTGCCTGTGTGCTGTGCTCAGCGGCCAAGCGAGCCTATAGCGATATTTGATCAGCCGAGCACGTCCGAAAGACGTGGTGCCGCGGGACGTCAATCCCCTTTTTAACGGGCAAGGGCGTTGTAGAGGGTTTAAGCAACGGCGTACGATGTGCGAACGGGAATACGCATGCGTGCCAGAACCACGCCTTCGTGCATTTTGCTCCCTTTTGCGGCTTTCATTACTGCGCAGAGACAGAGGGAGTCAGTGAGTGGGGGTAAAAAAATAACAGGAGGGGAAGAAAAAAGGAATAGCACAGTCAGAGGTGGAACTTTTGTTTCCTCTTCCACTCTCTGCCTGCCGTTCTCTTCTTTTTGGTCTTTCGAGCTCGACTGCTCGAGAGCGTTCTCTGCGCGACGGTTGACCAATTGTCGTCAGCAGCTCACAATGCCCTTTCAGCGTTCGTGTCTCCCTCGGCGCGTTCGCTCTAATAACGCAATGCAAAGCCTCTTTTGTCTCCGACTGCCGCCAGCGAACGTCATCAGCATCGCCGACTGCACTCGCCCGCGCGTCCTCGCCGCGACTCGGTCGCCGCCGGCGCGCGGCTGTTTTGTTGTTTGCGCAAGCGCGCGGCCGCGGGGGTCCGTCAACGGCTGCTCCTTGCGCGCGCGGCGCGCGTCTTCGCCGCCGCAGAGGAAGAAGAAGAACACGGTTTGTTTTGTTGCCCCGGCGAATGTCTCTGTGAAATCAGAGTCATTGTTCTCAATGTCGGAGGTGGTTTCATTGTCTTCCCTGTCTTTGCCGCGGTTTTTCCCCCGTTTTGTCCCCTCGTAGTGGCATCGCCTCTCCTCCTGTACACTCTCTCTTGCCCAGCCTGTCGCGCATGTAGTACGCGAGCGCCTGTGCGCACCTCTCTACACGCGAGCGTGCGTGTGTGTGTGTATGTGCGTCCATGCGCGTGTAGTTCCTTACCTCGTCTCCCCCTCCCCCTTTTTTCTTTTCTCTCTCCCGGAATACATCTCTCAGCCGCTGTATATACATTTTTTTAAGCCTCACTCTGCCGCACGCGCCTCGGTCTCGCGCGATGTCGGCGGTGGCGGTGACGGCTTTTGGTTAGACGCCACGAAGAATAAAAAGGGGTGAGCGGATAACAGTAAAGAGAGAGGGAGAGAAGAAAAAAAAAGAAAAGAAACGAGGCAGAGCACCGAAAACAAAAGGGCGTTGCTAAAAGAGAAACAATTCCGTGATAAATTACGGGCGGCACCATTAAACGTGAATGCAGGGGTATAACTCCCTAACGACACTCTAGCATTCACTGTTTCTACGACTGTGAATCGAACAAAAGATAGCGCAGACATAAAAAAGAAAGACAGCAAGAAAAGAAAGTGTGGCAGAAACAAGGCAGGGACGGCAGACCAGTGTGGAGGAGGGGCCAGTCTCGAAAAAGGAAGGCGACGAGCGATGCAAAGATGATGAAACGGGACGCCAGGAAATGGGTACACGTGAGATGAATGAGCAAGAAGGAAATTAGTGAGTAGAGGGGACAACAACTCCGCTACAGAATAATGAAAACTGCATAAAGAAGACAGTAAAGAGACCGGAGAGATGAAGGCGCTGGAAGAGGGCGGTTGGGCAAGACGATTTGGGGGAGAAAAGAGAGAGAGAGAAAACAGAAATGGTGGCCGCCGCGTTGTTATAGGGCGATCCGCCTTTCCCTTTCGCGGCGGAAACCGAAATTTGAATACGACGAGACGTTCGAGGCGATCCTCGCTTGTTTCTTTTCGCGTTGTTCTTTGGGTACGTTTGGCGTAGCACGATCTTTTTTTTTTCTATCTTTCCTTTTTCATTTAAGCCACCTCCATTTCTCTCTTTCCGCTTTCTGTTTTCCGGAGATCGCCATCGGTTTTGGGTTTTGTCCCGTGGAAACTGGTGGCTTTGTGCGCCGCTTGCAGAAAACAAAAGGTGGGAAACCGAAATTTCTTTTGTTTGGCGCGGACTGCGTGACGCGCGGGCCCCGCGGGGAGAAAGACGAACTCTGGCGGAGACGAGTTACGGATACGCTCCGAATGAAGCCGAGCGAATTCAAAGCGACGAAATGTTTCTCGAATATAAATGATTCTCGGCGCGGCTTTTCATGCGGGGAAACGAAAACGACCCGGCCGCGGTACAAAGGGAAGACCTGGCCGGCAGCTAAAAGGGCGCGCGTTCATTTCGAGTCAAAGTTCCGCTCGCCGAGTCCGCGGCGGCGGCTTTCTTTGCCGCTCGCCTTCCCCTTTTGTCTCTGCTGCTGGTGTTCACCGGTACACTTAAGCACTACCCCCCCCCCCCCTTCTAAACACACACACACGCACACGTGTCTTCCTTTTGTGGTAGATTCGAGATTCATTGGTGGAACGTGTAGGAAAGCAACGCAGGCCTGAGAGGAAAAGATAATGTCGATAAAGCGCACACAATTTGCGCACGCCCGCTCTGTACGTAGGCAGGTTCAGCAGTTGTGATATGTGACACTCACTTGAAACCACGGGTGTCGGTCAACAGAGGTGGCGTATCCATGGGTATCACTATTACGGTGCCTCGAGGCTTGTGTAAAGCAGGACCCTGCGTTTATTCTCCGCATACGGAAAGCTAGAGCAACTACCTTTGTTCGCGAAGAAGTGGAATCGCTCAAGGCTGTCGTCGTTGTAATCTATGGGCGCTCTTCTCCGTTTTGCTATCCTCACACGCGCTCATCTCAAGCTCCTTTAGGTTTAGGCGAGACCGTCTCCGAGTGCTGACATCAGGCGCCACATCGCACTTTATCTGCAGTGCTCCTAAGTGAGGCAGAGAAATTTGGCAAAAGTTTACTATCTTGTGTCATGTTACGGTGAGTGGCTGTCTAGGTGTTGCGCGGATAATTACATACCGAAAATACTTTCTTATTGGTCGAGTTTTTTTTTTTTTTTAGAAAGTTGGCGGTCTCCAGAATCAAGCATTTATCTCCCTCGTTTTGTTTGTTTGTCTGTTACAATATAGAAGAGGCATTCTTGAAAGATAATACAACAAAATTTCTGTTGTAATTTTCGTTACAATCAGTTATGTTGTTAATGTCAAAGATGTCATGAGTGCAGAACACCTTCAAGATAGAAGGATACAAATTGTGCATACGGGAGTATAGTAGGACTACTATGTCACTATAAAGAATGTTTGCCCAAGCAATACTCTGCAAGCTTTCCTCGTACCACCTGAAAACCTAAAATGGTGTACAATAATAAATATATTGTGGTGTTTCCTTGCCTTTCCGTCACCCACTATCATCCCGAATATGCCTCCGTATAGCGGAAGAACCCAATAGAAACGTTCCGTATGCCATTCCAATAAGTCCGTGTGTTTCCGTAGAATTTTTACGAAATCTATATGAATTCCGTATAAATTCCGTAATATTTCTATGAGAATCGTACGCAAAACATACGTAGTTATTACAATGGGTACGGAACGTTTGTCTAGGGAATAGCAAGAAGAAACAACTTTTTGTTGTTCTGCGAAATGTACCTCAGCGCTAACGTAAGTGGAACAATGTAAAATAGCAGGCCTACTCAATACGTGGTTTCATCCCAAAATAAAACGCAAAGACGAGAACAATAGCATGAAGGCCCATTACCCTTTCCGCATTTGGCTAGTGCGCGTGTCACTGGTGGGAGCCATTCCCAGATAGCGAATCTTTGGGGTTATGGCGCAATTCGGTCCTGTAGTTACGCCCCAATCGCACGCAATCTCAAGTAATTATATATAGGCATAAGAGGGATTCTGCTTTGTTCTTTCCGTTTGCTTTTCATTAGGCTTAACAGTACTTCTGACACTGTCGCGGCATTGAGTCGCTTTAGAACTCTATAGGAAAAAATTATTTGTTGGGCTAGTTGGTCTTGCATTGCTGCGGAGGAAAGTTATCGTAAAACAAAATACAACTCACAGAGGAAGAAACGATGAAGACAGGTGCTTGGCTTTGTCGTTTCTTGCTGTGTGAGTTGTCTTTCGTTTTGCACCAATTTTTCTCGTCAGCAACTTTAGAACTCGCCCCACAAACGGCGAAATTTCAGGCGCGTAGGGTGCCGCGTAAAGGTGAGACGTAAGTCCTTTTTTAGATCTTGTGATTTTAGTGCTGTGTATTAGTATTCTATGTGGACATTGAACAGCACGGTTTTATCGGCAAGTAATGAAGCAAATGCCTTCCCGATACGTTGAATCGGAGGTGGAAATGGCGCTCTGAGGAAGAAAATGCTGAGATTCAACTCTGCTCGCATTCAACCACTATTTCTTGGTTGCTTTGCGTGGCTTTGAGAGAAGGTGCGCGTACAGTTCGGCAAACTACGCCTACATGTATCGCGTTCGCAGCCGTTCTTTCGCTCGCACGTGCAGCTCTCTAGACATAATAAATAGTCGAAGGAAATTAAATAAAAATATTAGTTTAAAGCTTTCGTCGACCGTTAAATCTTGTACCCAATAATTATCCAAAAATTTACAGAAAGGGACAAAAGGAAAGCAGACAGGAAAAGATGCTCCTACGTCACCACACCTGATTTATGTCTTTCAAGACACACAATACTGATACGAATTTAGGGGGACTGTATATATGCGTATGAATTAAAATCAGATACTTGGTTATACAGGTGCTCTGTACCACTCCGCAAACGCATTGCATTGCCTGCAAAAACAAGCAAAAGAAAGAAAGAGAGAGAGACGATTTTTGTTTAACTTTACTCTCCTAGTTCATAAAATTGTTTTAGCGGAGCACATTTAAGGTCACATCACAAGCTATTAAATACCCACAGCTATGACTCAGTGGCTACGGCGTTTTGCTGATGAAAATGATGTCGCGGAGTTCGATTCGCAGCTGTGGTGGCCGCATTTCGATGGAGGCGAAATGCAAGAACTTGCACGAACCGCAAGAAAAATGCACGAGCGTCTTTTGCATTCCGCCCACATCGGGATGCAGCCACCGTGGCCAGATTCGAACCCGCGACCGCGAGTCCGGCAGCGCGACGCCATAGCCGGCTTCCGCAACAGTTCCTTTTCGCTGAGGCGCCGAACACGAAGCTACTTCGCTAGCATCCAAACAACAGCATGCGCAGTGTTTCTCGATTTCTTGCTTCCCTGCACCTCGCCCGTCTCAAGTTCGCACCTCCGGGCTGTGCTGGCGCTATACTGGTAGCGGGAGGTCTTTCTGATCGGTGGCATCATCGTTGCTTGACGCCAGAAAGGCCGCGGCGGTACTGCGACGTTTATTACGTCGCCGACGGCCGTCTTGCGATCTTCGTCGAGGCACTCGTTGTCCTCGGGCAGGGGCTTCCTGGGGCCTTGTTTGTTGGCGGCTTGTTCTTACCCCGCGAGATTGCTAGAAACAGCGCTTGCCGACAGATAATCATCACTGCTTTTTTTCTGATGGCGAACGTTTTACTGTAAAGCAAAAAAAAAAAGAAAATCGTTCAGTGCCCTTTACATCCCACAGCTCTCAAATGAAATCGAGGCTATGGGAGAACGCCTTATCATGACGGTGTGTATATGTGTGGCCAGGAATGTCCTTTGCCTCGTTGTTGTCCAAGTGGGTAGCTTCAACAATGTGATTGTTTTCCTCAATGCTGTCAGGTGTGTGACGTGTTGTGCATGCAAAAGCCGAGTAAAATGTCAAAGGGAATGTCAGAAGATGTCAGAAAGTGCATGGTATTTACATAACGACAGTTCAATATGTCCAATACTTCATGTCCGGCCTTCGCATGTTCGTCGTAAATAACCTGTCCCACGGTTCGTATATGCCGTACGGCAGCTGTTGAACAAAGCTAGCAAGCTTATTTTTTTATTTGGTTGATTGTGCTGATTTAGATTATCTCGTGTTGTTGTAAAACATAAACTAACGCTTTCCGACATATCCTGAATGATTCTCAAGTAAAATACTAATCAATATTTTGCTTCACTGAGAAGTGAGTATAATTGCTGAAAATCAAGCGCGTGACAAGTGAATACACAAGGTTTGCACACATATGACGCAACTCAGGAAAGTACACAGGCGCTGCCGCCGTTGCTTTTCGCGACATGACCACGAGTATTCACAACCTTCCCTTGTGGTTTTACGTAGTAATATTTTAATAACTCGTACGTTGGGACTATAGTTACCGCCCCATTGAATAAGGTAGCGCCTGTATGTGTTTCACATTCGTGCATCCATCCGCAATGTATCGTTCATTTACATTTACTGGGGATAGGCAGTTAACAGAGAACTCACGGCTTCTCGGTCGGTCGGTTGATGAATGGTCGTGATGAAAAGTGTCACCACAATATTAGTAACGTCTATTATAGACGGTGGACAACTCATGCCGCTGTAGCAATGTGCGAGTGGGACACGGGCGAGCACGCAAGCTAAATCACCGAGCTATTGCGCAAGTCCAGCCCTTTTCATTTTGTGCCCGGTTTGTATAGCGTGCGCAGACCAGGGCTGTGGCGGCGTCTGCGCATGTATCTCGAATTGAAAAGCACGCTGTGCAATTATTGCGCAGCATAGCTGATGCGCGACGCAGTAGTCGCTGGCATCGCGTCTTCCAGCGCAATTCCCAGCGGTCTTCTCGTAGAAAGAAAAGGAAGAAAGTAAGAAAGAAAGCGGCGCGACGACCGGACCGCCCGATCAGGCACGTTCCCAGCCAACCAATCACATCGTGGTGTTCAGGCCGCTGTATCTTTCGCAATGTGGGCAGACTACCTGCGTAAGCGAATATAGTATTGCGTTATAGTGGCCGGAGTGATCACTTGCAAGGTATCTAATAATTTATGGAAACTCTCAGGCGTAACAAAAGAACATACAAGTTCGGTAATCTTTAAAATAAAACGTAACCACTCGACGTTACAAAGATGTTTCAAATGGAAATCGTTAACGCCAATGCGTAATGAGTATAATACAGCTTCCTTTTTTTTTTCTCTCACTCTTTGAACATGTCAACTTTAACAGAAATAGAAAGTCTATGTCCCCTGTTCACTGAAGTTTGGAGTTAGAAGGATCAGGTGTTGCAGAAGTACTCTGTTGCGTACATAGTTCATATATACTGAACAAGCAACGCACTGCGTAAAATACAAGGGCGGAAAAAACAACGATCCGACAGAGCGCTCCGTGCTGTCTTTACGCCCTTCTTCTTGTATTTTGCACAGTAAGTCACTAGATAAGATGTCTTTTGCTTTTCATCTGTGATGCACCTTGACTATCCGTTAACATAATCTACTTAAATCATCTTCACTGTTCTTTTTGAACAGCTGAGAATTTTTAAAGCATGAAATTTTCTACGGTCACGACACATTGCGTCGTGAATATCTCTTCGATTCAATGCGGTTGATAACTAACTCCAAAAGGAGGTCAAAAATCTTATGACTGTGACATTATTCTCATAGTCTAAAACAGCGTCAGTGACGTTTTCTTGCTAATAAATATTAAAAGTATTCATACAGTGAGGCAGAGATATAATAAAATATAATAAAATAAAAACCGATGAGAGTGAAAATGTTGTTGTCCTTCCTTCCTCTTGCGTTTGACCTCGTTAATTGACAGCTGCTCAGTAAGAAAGAGAATACGTTTGAATAATAGCTCATGATATCTGTGCACTGGAACTCCATACATAATCAATGGGAATGAAAACAACAACATTCCACACACACCAATATGTGGGAAAGCAAGCTTAACGCACTTTGTTACTACTAATTAATTAATTAATTAATTGGCTGTATTTATTATTTATTTTGGGTGGGCGGTGATGGGATTGCAGTACAGGTTGTGAAGGTGCAGGAACCACGCACAGAGAACATGACTTATTTGTCACTAGACGTATTAGTAACCAGCAACAGTGATGACAAAACGAGAGGGACTTTGCCAATCTATTGGTACAGGAAAAGATGACAATGACGCCGGTTAAGTGTATAATGCCTCAGTGAGGAAAGCCACGACGATGGCGATGAGCATGTTGGTGACAGAAAATAAGGGGCATTTATTGCTCGTGCGAATTTCTGGATACGGAATAGACGGTCTTCTCTTTCTCGGAAAAAAAAAAGGCTGCTGTTTTGTTTTCACAACGCGATGTATCTGTACCGCTGACCATCCCTTCCGCTATTAAGTTCGACCGCTTCCCTGTCGTACTACGCTTGAGCGTATGAGTTAGGTTTGTAATCTATACAGAGGGCGCTTGTGTATTTGCTTTATTGAGTGACAACGTATCCGTATCGCTGCAATATTCGACTAGGGTGAGTGCAGGGGCTGCATGCAGTTGTTAAGCCGTTTGCGGCCTCGAAAGGGCGTCCACTCACATCACCCTTTCTCCTGCTCCTCGATCCTCCTTCCTCCCCCTTTATTTTTATTTTCTTACGAAAGCCACTGTAGTAAAGATGCAGCTGACATTAAATGATGGCCATAAGAGGAAGATAACTGGATGATGTACTTATTCACTTTTATCAATATTGTGACGTAGCAGTTGTCACCACGTTTATTCCGACTCGAAGATACGCCGAACCGATCACACCCACAGCACGGATCACACTCGAGAGCCAGCCCCACAAGCGATGATGAAGAAGAACCCCATATGAACCCCACATGATGATGATCACGTACAGATGACAAAGAATAGCTTATATCTGGCTACACTAATGTCCCCTCGCGCGAGAGCGGCCATCCTGGCCGCAATTCAAAGGGGCGGCGAACGCCTCGTGAAAGACTTCATACGGGACACGTGGATATCTTTTCTATTGACATTGAATATGACTTTTTTTTTTAACAAAGGACGAAAAGTGGAAACACAAATGTTTCAGTGAGACACGTTTTGGAGACGATTTAATTAGAATAGAAAAAAAAGAGTAGCTACATGCGGGATTCGAAGCGTCCTCGCGCTTCTTTTGCCGATTATACAAGACGCTCATCATATACCTTTGTAACGAATAACGTTTTCATAGTTTGCGGGGAAAGGGGATCAATATAATTTAATCAAGCTTGCTCAATTCTTATTCCACGACAAGCCGAACACGGCTTTCGAAATAACAAATACCCATAGTTGCATACAGTTTTTGCTTTGCTTTCTTTTACTGTAAACTTACCTCGCCCTGGGCGCCAGCTACGTATCCGGCCCATCTCGAGCTGAGGGCCGTCTCAGCAGTGCCCTATGCGCGAGCGCTTTCGTCAGGGCGCACGTGTTTCCGGTAACCCTATGGCGACAACGGCCCTCGCGATCAGCGCACGGCCGAATCAGGCGCACGCGCGCTGCGGGCCAGATTTCCGAGATGAATCACGCAATATCGTATGCAGCTCATGAATGGCGCACCCGGCGACCGCGCTAGATCTCCGTACCCGTTCCCGCCTTCCCGCGACCGGCCCAGACGAGGAGGTGCATCGGCCGCCTGATAAGTGAGCGAGGTCCCGGGGGCGCACGCCGGAAGAGGCGCGACATTTTATGCCTCTCAAGCGGCGGCGAGGTCCGGCTGCCAAGAATGCGCGGTTGTTCTTGTCCGATAGGCATCTGCGGCCAGGGGCTCCCACGAGAACGTACCGCGGCTGCCGCGCCGGAGACGGACGGACGTCGGGCGGCTGCAACGAAGGTCGCCGGACGCCGGGGGCCGTCTTGCTCGACGGATCGCCGCGCCGCCCCGTGTCGCTCACAACCGGCGGAGAAGAAGCGCCTGGCGCGATGAGTTCTCACAGGAAAGCTGACGTAATTGCGGCTCGCGCTGTTTCCGGGAGATCTGTTATCCTTCCGCTCCCCTTGAGTGCGTGTGGTCGTGCCTCGCATGCTCGTTTGATATGCAACTGTCCCATGTCGCGCCTGCGTCGCACGCATTACCAGCGGCTGCTGTTGGCGGCGACGTGCTGCGGCGCCACGCCGGTGCGTGGAGTTCGTCCTCGCGACGTGCCCTGTATTGAGGCAATGCGACTCAGAATTTAGACGCCTGTCTGCTGCCCGATACGGCGAAGCAATGGCCCTCTCTTCACTCTGTTCGATTCGCGGGTACATTAGTAGACGTCTTTTGTTTTTTTCTCTTATTAAGCAAGTACTACATTCGCATCACGCGCTCGTGAGTATACAGGGTGTCCCAACTATCGTGCGCCAAGATTTAAACAAATATGCAAATGCCACGTAGCTGGACAGAAAGCAAGGTAATGTTGTTTGCCGTCGCTTGGAGATACTCGAATTATTTTTTTTCTTTCCCCCTAATTACATAATTGATTAATCAACTTATCAAATATTATAATTAGACGAAAAGTGTCAATGAGAAAATTGCCGAGCAACATGAAGAACTCCCGATGGAGCTTTCTGTATCTCAATACGTGCTACATAAAAGCGTTTTTCCGGGCGTGAAAGACGCCCGCGAATACACGCAGAGCCCCTCGAGCAGCCAGTCGCACGGCAATTTTGCTTCTATTCGCGAGCTTCTTTCCCGCTCAGAAAAAATACTTTTATGCAGCATGTATTGAAAAACAGAAAGTTGTATCGAGAGTTTTTCATGTTGCTCTGCAATTTTCTGATGGACGCTTTTAATCTAATTATAATATTTGAGAATTTTATAAATTAATCGAGACTAATTATGTATTTAGGCGAAATGCAAAAAAATAACCTGAGTATCTCCAAGCGACGGCAAACATTACCTTGCTTTCTGCCCAGCTACGTGGCATTTGCATATTTGTTGAAATCTTGGTGCACGATAGTTGGAAAACCTTGTATAGTCGGACAACTCGCTGGCTTCATTTCCGCGTCGAATGTTAAAAAGCACGTGAAGCATCGGTTGTATAGTGTCTCAGCAAAGTACGATGACACAATTTCTATACTGATGAGACCAGGTTAATCCCTAGAGCTTTTTCGTGTATCATTATCACTCTGCGGTTGCCTGCTAGATGGGGAAAAGAAAAGGCAAGGACGGGACGCTGTACTTGACGCGAGCAGTGCCTGCAATTAAATGGGTGGTTACTGTAGTGACCGTGGCAGTAGTAAGATGTTGGAACACAACTGTCGTCGCTGTAAGAAAACGTGTTGTTATGACAGCGACAGCAACTTCTATTGCATGACTGACACCTTGAGGCGCGAGGCTTACGACTGACACTGCAAGTCGCTAAGCCTCGTTGTGAAGAAATGACGCCGGATCGCACTACGGAAATCTCTGCCGGTGTATTACGGAACATTGTGGCTTGACAACATCAGGGCGTCCCAGATATGACACAAGATTCTGACGATAAATAAATAAATAAATAACCTTTCACCTATTCCATCAGATCAAAGCTCATTAAATGCGAGAGTAGTCACTCCACCGACGTTCACATAACACCAACATGGTGCAAAGCTTCTACAATCCTGTCAAATCTCCATGAGCTCTATACGACGGCTGCAGCGCGACGACAACGAAGACAACGAGTGCTTGGCAGGAACAACAGCGTGGTGACGTCGATATGATGACGACACTTAGTCGGGAGAAAACGAAGAGCTGTATTTGTGAAAGAATGAGCAACTCCACCATGGTGAACCAGCACCCCAGTTTACATATGGCATCCATCTATGACAGCAACAGTCAAAAAAGGCTCGTCGGTCGTGTCCTGCTATTGAAATACATTTTTTACCGTAACGACGCTATGCAGCGTGTCCGTAGCGCTTGCTGTTGCCTCTGAAAGGCATGCGCAGGCGCCATTACAATTTTTACCTCCTCAAACCTGCGCCGCGGATGCTACTAACAGCGCACAAGCAGCTAAGCGCGAAAGTGGCGTGATAGATCAGTGGTTAGCGTCTCGGATACTCAAGTGTACATTGTATGCAGTGTCATTAGCATTACTGCTAGTGGTGGTGGCGGACGTATTCATTAGTTTTTGTCCTTACGTTTCGTCATATGGTCGGTGGTGAGGGTGAGGAATGACGAAGGCGACTTCGCAATGACGATAATGAAGACGGAACAAGCCGTGGCGGCAAAGAATGAACGGGCGGACACAGCAAGCCCAGTTTCGAGCTATGAACTGCTCGCACAATGAAACAAAAATGATGCGCTCTTTTTTTATTTACACGTACTTAAGGCTACACACAAACGTCTTCTATTTGCTGGTAGCTGGTGTAATTATGTCAGCCCGTCTACGAGGCGATTAGCGTATGAAGTGAGTTGGTTCACTGCGACGTGTGAGTCAGAAACCAGCATGCGAATTGCCACCTTGCCCTTACTGCGCACGTTTAAAGGGTGCTCAACACAAGAGTGGTGCCTCTTTTTCAATGCTCCGATGATGAAAAGCCTGTGGAATTTTATTCTAGTTCTTCTTTTTTCTGCTGGCCATTTTTTGCCAACCTAATTATCTTCAATTTTGGTTCGTTCTTACTCAAGTAAACCTCACAATCCGAGGACTTCAGAAATAGTCGGACTTGCCGTCGTCTGCACTCAAGCAACTTTACTCCTCTTGTGCGGGAAAGACAGCGACTGCACACGCGTCTATACTGATGGCTTAACTACATCAACCAGTTCCGGTGGCGCTGTAGTTATACCAACAAGGAGAATAACCCAACGGTTTAAGACTTCTCATATCACTACGTCTACTGCTGCAGAGCTCGCGGCTTTCCGCGAGCTGAAAAATGGGCAGTCTTCAGCGATTCAAGGCTGGCCTTACAATGTATACAGTCATTTTTCTAACATAGCACTCACGATCAATTGACGTGCGAAATCGTGCAACTCATCCATCACTTGAGAGAAGGAGGTCTTGATAACGATTTTCAATGCATACCAGGCCACTGCGGTATCATAGGATATGATGACGCAGATAACGCAGCTCGGACATCGAACCAAGAAGAACGCTGCGTCCCCATTCCTCTCTTTCAAGGACGGACGCCGCGAGGCAGCTTCGCGTTCTAGCACGCACACTCTCATTAGCTGAGTGGAATACCGCAACATACAAGGTGCGCCAGACTGCACAGACTCAGCCCTTCCTTGCAACTCACACCTGCGGCCAGACTGCACCGACGCGAAGCGTCTCTTCTGTGTCGGTTGTGGTTGGGAGTTGCTTTCCCGAAAGCTTATTCAGCAGTAATTGGAATGGCTGACAGTCCTGCATGTGATGTCTGCGGCTGCGAGGAGAACATTGAACACCTATTGTGCTGTTGTCCTCAGTTTGAAACACAAAGAAAATCTATGTCCAACGCATTCAGGAAATAGATGATCGCCTTCTGAGTGCATAAACAATGCTAGAACACCGTCCGTCCCCGCCGATCATTGGCTCAGAAGGCATGAAGACAATTTTGTGCTTCCTGAGAACGGATAGCTTGTGCGAGCGCCTTTGGCTCTGTAATGCTGTCCGTGCACGTCTCTCTACCGCCATCTCTCTCTTTCTCTCCCTTCTTTCTATTCTCCTTCTCCCTTCCCCCAGCGCAGGGTAGCCAACCGAACTCTTCACTGGTTAACATCCCTGCCTTGTCTCTCTCTCTCTCTCTCTCTCTCTCTCTATCTATCTATCTATCTATCTATCTATCTATCTATCTATCTATCTATCTATCTATCTATCTATCTATCTATCTATCTATCTATCTATCTATCTATCTATCTATCTATCTATCTTGGTTTATTCTTGGTATGGTTCATTGGGCATCTGGAGCGCTTACGGGTCACTGCTATAAGTAGCATAACTATAACTATAACTAGTGAACCATGGTTCAAGCGATAAGTAATATTCAAACCAAAGCACCCCAGTTTCTGTTGCGCCGTTCCTGCAGGAGGCGGTTAAAACGACGTTGGGTGGGCCTCCAGCGACAGGCCAATACACCCGAAGGGATGACACGTTAACCGCCGCGCATGCATGCAGCTCCGTATATCAATGGAAACAACGACAGTTCCTCGAGACGTCTCCATCGAACACTGTCATCAAGGTGGTGCTGCAGCAAGTAATTGATGCTCTGCAACAACTGCTTTCTGTCTCGAGTACACTTGTGGCGAGAACAGGCGCGAAAATCATGCACGCTATAGGCAGCCGGCTCGTTAACGCTTCAGTAACGTCGCTCCTTCTCCGCCAAAGAATACACGCCGTGAAGCTTGCAATGTATACACGCTGGTGAGAAACAGTACACTGTCAGGCTTCTCTCATCTTTGCCATGCCACCTTCCTTCATATCCATACCCCGTCTATGCTATAGTGATATATATGTGACTACAGTGATATTTACTCGACCAAATCGAACTTCCCATGCTGCGTATTCTGGGATGTCTGACGCTGCGGCACTTAATAAGGCTGACGGCATGTCTCTTCGAACACAGATCACCGCTCTGCTTAGTCCTGAAGATCGAGAGGACGTATAAACAACTTAGTTAGCTAGTCTAAAAGCGTTGTGTACACCGGCCTCTGTATTACATAACACTGGAAAGGAAGAACTGAGCCACCAGTTTTCTAAAATCCGCACACTTAAAGTGAAGACTATTCGCGTTCCACTGGAATATGGCGACATTTTGATGGCACTTACTCATGCCCCGCCTGCGCAGTGGCTGATGTGTTTTGCTATATCACTTGTTCCATCGACGATACGGTCTTGACCTCCGGGAGGTTATTGGCCTGTGGAATCGCGGGAAGTATGGCTTTTAAAGAACAGAACAACATTGGTATGGCAAGTTCAGCAATAGACGCAGAAAAGTTCGTCTATTTCGTTATACTTACTGGTTGCGGTGTGCTCGAGTTTCATCGTTTGTTAGCCATGTGATTGCTCTTCAACTTCTTGTCGAGTTTGATGTTGGCTTAGTGATGTCCCAAAACTTTGCCCTCGGTGTTGTGGTCCCCTTGCGACTTTTGCATATTGCATAGAAGTGTCCTGATGCATAGACGCTTGTGGTCGAGGTGATTGTGCTGGGTTCATCGTATTCATGTTTGGTTCCGGTGCACCACGCTGTTGTGTGCGACCATAGATAATGTCGTGTTGATATTGAAGAGAGGCCGCTTTGTGCTGCGGGCATCCATAAAATTATGCAGTGTGGGGCCAGTTGCAACTCGCGCGCTTAAGTTGTCTTATAGACTTGCGGTCTTTGTGATGGTGGTCTTCTGCACATATTTTCCAGCGCCTTGTTCCTCGGCAGTTTTTCGCTAAGTTACCAAATCTCTGGCAGTTGTAGAAGCGTCCGGCTAACCCCAGATATTCCTCGGCTGGATGGCTAGAGAAGCCAAGATACACTCACTCTTGGATTAGTCGGTCATGGCGAAATTACAAAACTACACTTCTCACAGGGCGCAATTCCATGGTGCCATCTTCTTGACGTATGTAACGGGTCTGGCATCTAGCTGATGTCACTCCTGCCTCTCTTAAATATTCTGTTAATTGTTCTTCTTTGTATTCTAGAGGTACATTTCTGATTTTGCCAACATTTCGCATTTATGACTCCGAAATAAATGGTTTCACTGGTAAGCGAGCCACCTGTACTCATGACAACAAACTCTTGGCTGAGGCGAGTGAACTCACAATGACTGAGAAACTTCCGTCTTCGTTCACTCGAAAAGGACCTGCTTTCTCTTTTGCAACCATTTCTGAGGCTACAACATTTCGGTTCACTTTCCAAAACGTTTTCATTTCTTCAGTTGGTCGGAATACCACAGGTATCCCCTCGAACCTTCTTTTATTATATGCCACAAGAGTGAAAGAACCTGCCTCCTCATCACATTCAATGTCTTCCTCTTAGCTGAGGGTGTAGGTCGATGTTTTCTCATTCATGTGGTCAATCAGATCTTCCACTCTCACCTTTTTCGCACAGCTTGCTTCGTCCGACATGCTCTCAGCTTTCCTCGTCGCTTCTAGGACGAGTGTTGGTGGTCGAATGTAGGAGACCCTGGCGGCTCCAGGCTGGCTCACAGGCTCGTCGGTTCCGACGCCATGCTGCGGTAATGGCGGCCCTTGCCACGCTTGCACATCCCCGTTGCTGCCTTGCCCCTCCGCCACGGTGGCAGTTGAACGACTGCGCTTGGTGCCTTCGCGCCGCTCACCGGTGTCAGTGATGGCTGCTGATGTTGTCCTCGAAGCCGTAAAAAGTTTCCACGATAGCCGCTCTTGTGCCTGATTAGCCTAGGCAGCTGCACTTCTTCCTCTTCTTCAGAAAGGTCACTCCAGTCAAATTCTATACCGCGCGTTCAAAAGGCTGGACAGCCCTGTTGCACCTGGTTGCCTCTCATGCGGTGTACAAATATCTTCCGCGTGAAGTCGACAAGGAGATTTTCGTATTTTGGGCGAGTCGGGCTCACACAGTATATGACGTCACACGAGCCATACTCGTTTTGCCCCTTCTCTTTCTATCGAGAGCATATATGCGAAGTCACATTTGATGTCGCGTTTTTTTTTCTATTGCTGTTGTTTATTGCAATTAATATAAACGGATGAATCTCGAGGACGGGAGGATAAAAGAGCGCAAAGGCAAGACGAACGGATTGGGAAACCGAAGTGCTCGACTAAAGCATCTGATTTGGCTAGATTGTCCTGTGGATATGGGTCTGCGTGTAGTGTTAATTTGCACAGCAAATTCATATACAAAAGCGCTTAACTACACACGGCGGTTGCTCAGTGACGAGGTCGCAGGTTCGACTACCTGCCACTGCGGTCGCATTTCGGTGAGGGCGAAATGCAAGAACGCTCCTGAACTTTCATTTCAGTACAAGTTAAAAAAAAAAAAACCTCAGTTGGTCAAAATTAAACCAGAGCGATCTATCCCTACTACGTTCCTCATAACCCAGTGCTCAATTTCTGGATGTTAAAAGCCATAACTTATTTTCAATCGCTGAGCTATCACCCGTCATTTATTGCGCACGATACAGTATGTAATATTCATAAAGAACAAGATAAGAAAAAAGAAGGAAATAACCAACTGAACAGATGGGGTGCCATCATCCAAAAAAAAAAATGTTATTTCGTTCCCTTTAAAATCATATCGATGGTGCGTACACACAACTGCCACGCTGCTGGTCAACATGAAAAACATCAAAAGTTTTCCGCGCTCTCTCGTTCCGATAACGCCCTAAGAATTGGCAATCTTCGAATAGAAGTGTACAGCCACAATCGGAACAATGTGCTGACAAATGGCCATAAGCGTTTCCCTTCGAGGAACAAACATGTTCCCTGAGAAGGTGGTTTATACAATAGTACGTTGCGCCGATACAGCAACGTCTGCAGGAAAGATGGATTTTCTACGCAACACTTTCTTTTTGTTTCCCTTCTCTCCTCGGTCCTATTCTGTATCGTATCGCGGGCAACAAGTGAAGGTTGAAAGTTCAAAGCTTCCTTTGTTCACTTCGTTCCTCCTGTCCTTAATTGCGCTGTTTCCTTCTCAATATGTGCCAACGAGCCTAGATACAGAGTGTTTCAACGAACGCTTTCAAAAATCTTTAGAAGCTGTCCGTGGCAGATATCACAATTCTAGTTCTTGAGCTGGTCTACTCGAAAGGAAACGGCGGACAATACTTGCACAAAAAAATTGAGATACAAAATCGACTAATTAATAAAAATACACTAATTAAGTTCTTAATTAATTGCATTATGTCCCATATTGCAATTTACAAATTATTGCCGTGGTGTTCTCAAGGCGGATCCACTTGGAACGGATTTTCAAGACGACACCAGTTTCGAGATATCAATTCCCGAACTTTGCGGAGAAATGCATTGACGTTCCACTAAATTTGTTAACAAATTCGCCCCCAGGTGGATCCGCCTTGCGAAGTCCACTAATAAAATTTGTAAATTGCCATATGGGTCATAAGATAATTAGCTAAAAAGTTAATTAATTAATTCTTGTTGATTAGCCGATTTTGCATTTAATTTTTTTGTGCAAGTAGTGTCCGCCGCTTCGAGTAGACCGGCTCATAAACTAGAATTGAGTTATCTGCCACAGGCAACCTTGAAAAATGTTTTGAGTGTTGGCTGAAACACCCTGTGTAGCAATACCTTGATTTGGGCGAGTTGGTCCTGGGCGAGCTGGTCCAGTCATGTCGTATGTGTTCTTTCGACTTCGTCGTCGTGTTTAGCGCTTTTTTATGAAAACTGTTTTATGAAAACCGTGTATAAGTACCGTGCTCGACAAACATTCTGTCAACATTTATAATTTTTTTTTCAGGGTAACGAACAAAATTAATTCGAATTGGTTAAGTGTTTGCCCAACCAGAACATCGCTTCAAATGCGTTTCAATGGGCAAATAAGAGCTGTCCCTGAGCTAGATGAAACATTGTGAGGTTTAATGAATGAATAATTTAATTGTGGGCCTACATAGTGAGGCATTCAGTTTTATGTTTGAGAAGCTGAAGCCGATGCAGTCGGGAATTGAACCCGTTACTTCGTTCTCAGCAGCGCAACGCCATCGCCAGTCCGCGGAGGATTCCCGAGCCATATTCTTGTTAGGGTTGCCGGACGCAATGAGACTCTGCAAATATAGCAATGTGAGCCAGTGCTTTCATCTGCCGTGCAAATGCTGTATGTTTCATGTGTTTCGCTTTTCACTGGCGAAGGGCAAAGCCTGCACAAGGCTAACATATTCGGTTTTCGCTTACATTGTGAATTCGCTTGCTCCAAACTGTTCATCGGTAAATCACATGAGGAAAATATTGGAACTGTATGCGCCGCTCCTTAACTCGCAGCATATTGCCAAACACGACATAGAATATGCCGACTAGGTGTCCATTGCGCATAGGCGCTGACGGAGACCTGTTTGCACAAATGGGATGACAGCGACGTTTCAATTAAAGCAATTTTCCTATATATACTTTTTTCAGGTACCTGTCTGCCCCGTTCGTTGCGTGTCTACCAACATTTTTCCTCAGTAAGAAGCACTGCCGGACGTTGATCTCTGATGTGCGTATTGCACCTAGACAATCGCTAAACTGAAAGGAAAAAAGTAGGAAAAAGAAACTGTACCCGAGAAAGTTAACATCCTTACCAGTGAGAAAAGAGCAAGTTTAATCTATTTATACGTTCACCCGCCATTATGCTGTGAGCACCCCTTTCCTGTTTTCTCGCTTTTTTTCTCTTATTGGTAAAGTAGAGAAATGCTAACGACACTAAGTTTTTGAATACTGTTTGCTATGTTCGCACGTGGTTGCCTCAATTACTAGGTGATGCATCTGTTATTTTCACGTTTTGTCGCGACTGTCACAATGTATTCATCACAATGAACGACGGCCAGTGCAATCGGTCTGGGTGTACGGAACAGCATTCGCTCTTTCACTGAAAGAACGTTTGAGGGCACAGATAGTCCTGGGCTCTCATAGGCTAAAAAAATAATAACAAATTATAAGCACCGATGAAACCCATAGAGGCAGGAAGTGATGCTTCTCAACACGCGATACAACTAAAGTCTTGAAGATATTGCGCAGATAATAATGCCTAAAAATTAAAGTTGCCGGTTTAATATTTGCTGATTAGCCACTTCCGGCCGTCGCAAAAAGTATAGATGACCATCTCCTCGGGACTATGATCAATGCCGGCTTTGGTTCAACACGTTTAGAGCGCATGAGATTTTCTTTTCTTTTCTTTTTTCTTTTAATAGTCTTGACAGAAGTTAGATGGTACGCCTTGTACATGTCGACGTCATGTTTTCCAGTAAACATAGACGTGAGCCGGGCTTCCTAATGACGGGGGGTGTTGCATGATAGCTTCCGCTGTTCCATCTAGGTTTGCTTTCTGTTCTTGTGTGCCATGTGCCTTCAGACATATCGCGGACACTGCGCGAGAAATCAAAAGTCACATTAGAATATAATACTAATTATTCATTCAATACTCGCTTATTGCGCTTCTACATTGTAATGCCTTAGGCTGTCATGCAATGTTTATCTTACGCACAGTTTATTTTAAACTATCCGCAGCAATCGCACCCAGGCGCTATAATACAGACTATTCGAAAGGAATAACACGGTGTGCAACGAAAACTTAAAAGTGCCACCAAAACGGGTCTTCACCAAAAAAGTGTTAGCCAGCGACGTTCTATATGTGCCGACAGGGCTCGACAACGTTATACTACCGCTCATTTTTTTATTATACGCAAAGAAATCTATTCTCGATCGGCGGGCAACCTCCATAGTAGACTTCTGTGTGTGTGTTCCTCTCATTTTGTGGTCGTCCTGGTTTGTGCTATTCTCTCTTACTGGACATGTACCAACTCGCCCCTACATAAGTTTTACTGTGACTTCTTCTATTCGATTGAAAAGGCATCCAACCCCTCCCTCTCCATCTATTAAAAAAAATCAGTTTTGTTCGGCATATTAATGCTTCCCTAGTGCGTACACGTCACTTTGACGTGGCGACTTTTCGCGGATTTGTGATGTCGCGTTTCAGACAGGTCAAATGAGCGCAGCCGAAATAATGTTGACCACTAGTAGAGGGCTAATGGCAACACAGGTGTAGAATGCATAATCAGTGCGTACACGTCATATCAGATATGGAGTTTTCGGAGTTTTCGTGACGTGGCAAGAAAGACAGGCCAAGTGGACGCGACCCAGAAAAATGTTTTACTCTGTCATCGAAGACTAATGGTAGAAATGAAATAGAAAAACTGAAATAGCTTTACGTTATAACACCCCAGATCTATGACAGCAACCTCCACGTGGCGCCACGCTCACTCACATATTTTTTTATGCAATAAGTATTCAAGACAGGCGCAACGTATATCGTTCCGCAAGGTGCTTGCATTTAAGAGGCGTCTGTTGTCTGTGAATGGTTGAGGTTTCCGTGCGTCGGCGATAGGTAAGCACGCCAGGGCAAATGGGCCCGCTGGCCCATGATAGCTCCCAGGTAACGGTGATCGGTCGCCACTGACAGATACCTCAACGAGGGCTGCCTTCTCTGGGCATCAAGCTTACACTCCTAATCTGCACAGTTGCAGTTTTCGTGGCTCCAATTAGGAAGCCGATGCCAATTATCCGGCTGGAACCGACATGGAAGGAGCGAAACTGCTTTATAACGTTTTGCCAATAGAGCGTCTTTTTCGGCGGAGCAACGTACTTGCTTCAGGTATCGGTTATCAATACTGTTTTGTCACTCAATAATCATCCATAAGTGACATAGTGAAGCATGCTGACCCCAGACAAGTTTTATTCTGTGTCAAAGGTGACTATAACCCTCGGTGGAATAATTTAACATCTTTTAGTGCGAAACATTCCGCCTCCTAACATGCGCTTTTTAATATAAGTACGGTCGACCAGCAAATTTTGTGAAGCGTTAAATCTGAGAAAAAGCTGAATATCTGCACATACTCACTACGCCGCCTAGTATTCGTGTTTACAGCCCCTACCAGTATATGCGAACAACCTTGTAATGTTCAGTTTTACTGACTACTGTTACAGGCTGCTCAGAAATTGAACGTTCTCTGAGAACCCATGATCTGTAAACTTTTATCGTTGACTGTAGGTATAGGTTCCTGTTTCGCCTCGTGTCGGGTCTCTTCAATACAAAAATTAGCGTGTCCGGTGGAGGCACTCGAACTGCGGTCCCTCAGCACAAGAGGTCGATGCTCCACCGATTACACCACAGACGCGAGCACACTTCGCTCGTGCCAACGCCATATAAAGTGCTTTGAGACGACTGACTCGCGCGTCACATTGCATAGCAACGATTTATTTTAAAGAAAGCGAGAGCCACATGCGCGCACGCCACTTCCTGTTAGGCCACAGACGCAGGAATGAAACGCGCGAATAATGGCAAACCTTACCATTTTCCTTACGCGTGCACCATGTCGCATAGCAGCAAGCTGCTTATAAAAACGACATCAGCTAGCGATTTGAGACACTGTGTAACATTGTACCACCTTCGGGGCCGACCCAGTTCGTAACGGGACAGGTTGTAAGGTTTATTCGCCAGAGTACAATAAATCAGTCATGCCATCGATGTCACCTGTCGCCGTCGTATTATCCTCTTCGCTTCGCCTTCGTCATCGTCTTGCAGCTGCCGTCGTCACACACACCATCATCTCCCGTAAATGTACATTGCCCCTGTGGAACTCGAACGTTTTCACCATGTGTCGCATGCGTTTGTTGTCTCCGGATGCACAGATGCACCTACCTCCTATGTTGCCGCGACGTGAACAGACCATGCTGTACCGTCTGTGGCTAAGCGTTGCATTTACGAACTCATATGTCTTCCTTATTGGAGTGGCCAACACCCCTAC
This sequence comes from Dermacentor albipictus, assembly GCF_038994185.2. Lineage (NCBI taxonomy): Eukaryota > Metazoa > Arthropoda > Arachnida > Ixodida > Ixodidae > Dermacentor > Dermacentor albipictus. The sequence goes on along the minus strand of NC_091821.1, from coordinate 202,144,369 downwards.
ATGCGACACATGCAGCAGCAATAAGACGCTCGCACACATTAGCTATGTCTGCCCGCGCTATAGTGCCGACAGGCAAGTGATGCGCATAGTGATGGAATGATTGGACAATCGCCCACAATTAGAACCGAAAGCTTTAGGCCAGTGCTCCCGAAGAACATCCACGCTGAAGGCCTTATTCGCGTTACTGAGATTCCTGGGGTCTACGGGCCACCGCGATAGACTTTAAGAACTCTGCTCCCTACCGCTCTATAGTGTACGCGGTTTGTTTGTGGTCGTCTCTCTTTCTCTCTCTGCCCCCTTCTGCTCACTTTCTCTTCTTATCTCCCTACTCCTTGGCTCTCTCTCTCTATCTCCCTCTCTCTTTCTCTCTTGCCTTACGCAAATATGCTAGTCCATCTGGCAATGCTTTGTAGAACGTAAGACGATGCCCAATAGCCAGCTACCTGCAGAATACTTCGCGTAACATCTGTTCTTATAATGTTTCTATCGAGAAAAAGACTATAGCCTACAAGCCTTTGCTACGAGAGAAACTTGACTGCTTATTAGCAGCCTTAGTCCCTCTGAGCCTCTGCAAACAATTATTCACACCTTCGCAATGTTCTCTTGTAGCCTTAAAAGGTTGTCTACAAACATTTTCAAAATCGCGCCAAGTATTCGATAACGAACTATTGTAGTCTCACGTGAATAACACGTTTCCTGAAGATCCTAAAGCAAAACTCTGATATTGTGCAGTCGCAAACAAGGTGCCTCTCTTCCGATCAACCTCGATACCTTTCCCATCTGATCTATATATCTCTCAATTGGCTAAATAAATGAGTGATTATTATGACGAAGCACTTTCGTAATTACCGCGGTTGTTGTTGGAACGGCTCTGATGAAGCTATTGTGTGTCTCCATGTCATGTTTGTAAGGATATTAATTAACGTCAGCTGCCACACCGCGCATTTACAGTCAGTCTTGGCTTACGTCATAAGATAGCTGTTGCTGAAATTAGTAGAGCGCCACTCAAGGCAGCAACCGAGAAGAGGTTAGCCAAACTTTCGAAATGCTGTCGCAGGAGCTGTGTGTTAAGTACAAAGTAGGCCTGAGACCGTATATTGCAGCCATTCCAATTATTTGGTTTGAAAACATAGGCAAACTTGAAAGAGAGAAAAAGGAAGCAACGAGCACACTGGCAGCTGCCACTGGAAGGAGCACAACGCCTGCCTACTCATCAGTAAGGAGGGGATATAGTCATAGAAATGGAAGATAGCAAGCAGGGAAGGAAAGAGGAAAGAAATAACAACTTGTCAGATCACGAAAGGTATAATAAAACAATGACGGAGAATAGAGTATGTCAGTAGGTATAGAAAAAATATCACTGCAAAAAGAAGACTTAAACAAAATAGAAGAAATAATTTCCGACATCTTGTCAGTATCCAAAAATATAAATAATAATTAAGCCTTGTCGCGTCGAGGTGCACAAAAATTTTGTGTCAAAACGGCGATCGGATTATGAGGCACGCCAATGAAGGAGGCCCAGGATTATTTTGATCATCTGGGGTCCTTTAACGTGTATCCAATGCACACTACAGGGGTGCTCTTGCATTTCGCCCCCATTTAAATGGGATTTGATCCTGCGACCTGATCTTTAGCAGCGTAACACCGAAGCCACTTTCTAAAACGGATGACGTTTTTAAAACCGTGTCATTTCCTTTGCCTCCTGTGGTGTAGGGCTCCAATTCAATCATTGCAACGTTGGTCTTAAAATCCGTAATTAAAGGTCAACTAACCAATCTTAGTTAATTAGCGAACAGCCAGCGACAGCTCCTTCATTAGGTAGTCTCCACCGTGCTAGAGCTAGAACAAATTGTGAAGAAACCATAATCGCTAATCACATCACCTAAGCCCTAGTTTAAAACATTTCTGTGTGTGTCTATAGATATATATATATATGTGTATATATATATATATATATATATATATATATATATATATATATATATATATATATGTATATGTAGTCATATCATAAGAAGCCGACAAACACTGACACCAAGGACAACATAGGGGAAATTACTTGTGCTTAATAAGCGAAGTAATGAAACGAGAAATAATCGAAATTAAAGTGGATGAAAAAACAACTTGCTGCAGGTGGGCACCGAACCCACAACCTTCGCATTTCGCGTGCGATGCTCTACCAATTGGGCTACCGCGGCGCTGGTCCCGTCGTTTATGCGCTGTTTGAATTTTTATTGTTACCATGCAACACCAACTCGCCCAATCCGCTGCCCTTCTACATGTGTGTCCTGTTCCTTATTCTGTAGTTATCCCTAGTTCTGAGGATATAAAGAAAGAGGAACATATCCTTCTACTTTCTGTTCTCACAGTCAGTGAACTTATTTCAGTGCATCCCGCTACATTGCAAGCGTCACGTTGCATCGCCTTATACAACTGCGTCACGCTCTGCTAACGAGAACAGCAAATGACAGCAGCAAGGCTGGGAATATTCATTCTGGAACTTGACACTGCCCTGAAGCAACTTTGGTTCAACAGCTGTACGGACTTTGGTCCGTACAAATGTTGCAACGTTTTGCAGACTGTGGAAGATCATTAAGTTATTTGTCTTCTATCCTCTCTTTATTCTGCTCTCCGCAAAAGTCCTAATGACTGGTGATTATGATCCGTTCATGCAATCAATATTCCTTGTCGTCTTGATTGGTGCGGTGGATTGACCCGAGCGTCGGTGACTGATCACCGGGCCATCATCTGCGACAAGGTTCCGCAGTAGAATCAGCGATCTGGAACGAAATCTCCGTAGCCTCGGCACAAAGTTGAAACGGCATACACGAGACCAGTCTGATCACATGCGGTGCCCGTGCAGGCACGGTCCGACGACGGACGGCGCAACTCTTTACTTTTTCTTTTTGTTTATAGCACTCTGCGCGCTTCGTCTTCGACTATTTATGCGTGTCTCTGCGTCCACAGAAACCTTATAGCGGTGCGTACTCGAAGAGGATAATCCAGGAGTACATTTCCTCTTCGTATTCTCTCTCTCTCTCTCGTTGTTGTTTTTTTTTTCGTCTTCTTTGGGGCGCAGACACGCGACGGCCATAAAATCCGTGCGGGCGATTTATCAGGGATCCTCAGCGCGCGTGTATTCCGGCCACCGGCAGCGTTATATTCTGCGGCCGCGAATAACAGCTGCATGCGCATCTCCGGGCGCCCAATAACAAACAGTAACGCCAAGCTCTGGTCCCGCTTTAATTATTCCCAATAAATAAAGCGCGCGACCATCCGCTTCCTCGGCGCTCACCGACGACTGTGCCGCGGCGCGTTGCAAGGCGGCCGTGCCAGCTTTGTGTCTTTTGCGGCCGTCGCTTCTTTTAGTGATGCTCTCCTTCATTGTCAGCCATATTGGTGCCATTCTCGCTTTCCCTGAGCCCGGCCGAGATTTACGGTGGACTATTTACGAGGTTTGTTTAGTGCGCGCATGGACGGCTTCAGCAGCGGAAAGCGGCGCGAGACGCGCGCTCGTGGTGGACGACGGGCGGCGCGGAATGGTCCCAGCCCGACTCCCCCGTTTTTGCATATAGATTCGCGCCATAACTCATCGTCTTTATTGTGCCTATTAATCCGGGGCTTGGCTCCAGGGCTGGCAGTGTCACGGCGGCCGCTCCGGTGGTGGCCGCTCCCCCCTCCCACTCGCCACCCCCGGCGAGCGGCTTTAATTCGCGGCAGCTGTCTTCATTTGGCGAAATGAATCTCTGCGAATCGCCCCAGCTCGCATTAGGCGCCCGCGGGTTGCAGCCGCGCCACTGCGCACCTCGGCTGTGCAGTGACACGCACCGCGACGGACAGACACGGCGCTGTAACACTGGGCGCGGAAGAACCTCTGGGATCCATCGGTCCGTTTCTAGGATTACCTGCCGGCGCATGACACCCACAAATACCAATGAGGAAGCGCGAAATCGTAGTCCCGGTTTACACTTGAAAACTCAGTTTAGAAAAACGAAAATACAACCGGCTTTCCTTACAGCCGAAATCCTCTTGCAAATTTACATTGATATTTCCGAGCAATGCCCAAGTGGGATAGACGTCACTTTCCGCAGAAAAGTATGACATCTATGACAGCATCCTGACAATCCTGGTGGCGGGGGTGCGGGCGGAGCCGTTGCTAAAGGCGTAGTTAGCCTGGCAACCGTAGCAGGTAAATATTTTCAGCGACAATAACATGGTAACGTTCCCTATAAGACACCAGTAACAAGTCATGTCTCTCAACGTGCACAGCGAAATCTAACAAACACTTCCCTTTCTTACCGGAAAAGAGCTATGTGGCTCTTGCAGGGCTGGCCATGTATGTCTGAACACGACCGTGTTCACAGTTGCAACCTTTTCAATGAATCACACGTAAAATGACCGTGTTTTAGCAGAGCAGAGATTATAAGGATGAGACTGCCAAGAAAGAAGGGGAGAACCAGTTGAGGAAGTCATTTTGTGCAGAAACGATCGAAGATGATTATGAAGGTTACCGAATAATAGCTCAGGCGGACGTCAGAAATTAAACGGACGCACTAGCAATACTGATGTCGATAACGGTGTTCGGTAACGATTGAGGCACAAATTCACGCCTACATGTTTTGGTAGACGGTATGACAGCGTTACGACGGCGGAGTCATCTCGATGGTGTCGACAACGGAATGGCCACAGTGGTACGACGAAGGCATGGTAACGGCGCGGCGGACCTGCGCTTATTCGTTGGCTCGTTTACTCCACAGAGGCAACATACTCTGCCGACCATTCACTTTAAAATTTGGCAAATCCCACGCACTGTGGAGTCGGTCAAAGCAAAACTGGGGCGAGCCGGAATGACGAAACGGCGCACCTCGACAAGAGACACTCAGCGGACTTGGGCAACGAACGCGCCCCACAACCGGTCGGCCCAGGCACCGGAGAAACGCTACACATGCGCGATCACCGAGCACAGCATCTAAGCCTCCGAACGTCACAAAGCTCTAAGGCGACAGCCACATGCAATATCGAAAAGCTAGTTGTAGTTCGGCGACGAGGGGACCCCGCCACGCAGTTAGATAGCGCGATGAGCGGCCTCTCTCTTTCTCTCTCTCTCTCTCTTCGGCTCACCCCGTCTGTTCCTCACTCCGACGCCACTTTCAGGCGATGAAACCCGCAACTACCGCCAAACGAAGAAACTGGCCGGGTCAACACACACACACACACACACACACACACACACACACACACACACACACACACACACATATATATATATATATATATATATATATATATATATATAGAGAGAGAGAGAGAGAGAGAGAGAGAGAGAGAGAAAGAGAGGAATTTACATGTTTTAATGATATGCTGGTGTGAAAGATTAACGCTGATCGAAGAAGATAGACTAGGGCACCGGAGGCCGACCGCGGCTAGGGTGCGCAGATATGGCAGAAATGACACACAAGACTAAGAACAAACACTATTTGGAAATCAGCCGTACTTATACGTTCTGCCTAAGAAGTCACAAACAAGCACGCACACGACCATATGAAGACGATGAGCAAAACGAGAACAAGGTAAAAGGTGAAAGAAGCCACACGCCTCGAAAAAGACAAATCCACTTGTCGAAACGTTGGCTCCCGCTTTTACCTTGTGCTTGTTTTGCTCATCGTCTTGAATTTCCGTCTCTCGCCTTCCCCGTGTTTTCCCACCACCATATGAAAGCATACATGTATAGGTATTGTTAAAATCACAGGTGGAGCTCCGCACATATTGAGAAGTTCTGACTACCCTTCTGACAAAATTATCGACGATTTTCTGAAATAAAGCATTATTGACATAAGCGCTGTGTGGTATCTCTTTTCGTTCCTTCTTGCGGCCGTGTTCTTGCCTGCGCTACGATTCTAGCTTAAGATATCATGGGAATAAGTCCACATTGCCATACCCGTTGACAATGGCTCAGGGCCACAAAATCAAAATTCAGCCTACTGCTGGCAAGGCAGAGGCGACTTTCCATTTGATGGAACCACCGCCTCAAACAGCCGTACGTAACCGCAACAGGTGTGCGTTTCGTTCAGATGTGAAAAAAAAACATGCATACATAAGGAGGCGTTGTGCTTTTTCGGGTCACAAACGTAAAGCGCTTATCCCTCTATATATTGAGATTGCCAAATGGCCCACATCTTGTCCAAGCGTTGTCCCAGCGATGTCCAAGCTGTACGTTAGCCAAGCTAAAAAGAAAAAATTGGAGGCTTATCAAGGTTAAGCCCAGTGGATGCGAAGCATGTTAAAGCGTTTGGAGGCATGTTGACCGCATACACGCCCGGCGCAAAGACGCTGGCGCGGTTGCGGGCACGGCGGGCGTGCGCCGCTTCATCCCTCGCGTGACGTCACATATCACGTGATGCAGCGATGGTGGCGCCGCCGCTGCGTCGCGCGCGACGGCGCGAACGGAATCGTGGAGGCCTCCGCCGGGCGACGTCCGACGCCGCGATATGAGGCCCCATCTGCAGCCGTTGTGACGTCATCACGTGACGTCACATCATGTGATCTCACTTCAGGGTCAATGGTGGCCACCGCCGGGAGGCGACCGACGGCGCGATATGAGGCCCCATCTGCAGCCGGTGTGACGTCATCACGTGACGTCATGTCACGTGACCTACTTGAAGGTCACTTGAAGGTCAATGGTGGCCACCGCCGGGAGGCGACCGACGGCGCGATATGAGGCCCCATCTGCAGCCTGTGTGACGTCATCACGTGACGTCATGTCACGTGACCCCACTTCAGGGTCAACGGTGGCCACCGCCGGGCGTCGCGCGAAGGCCCGAAACCTACGTTAATATGCTTCGCATAAAAAAGCAAAACTGCTTCAACGCACTAATTCGATACCTACGGTACTCGGTTACAATTCTGCTTCCACCACCAGGCTAATCTTTATGTAATAATTGTCCACTAATTACAAAATATTATACTCGTCATTATTTTTAATTAGGTATGTGACTTCGGATGGGGCATCCTTTATTTCCTCCTCAAGCATCCCATTCAGTCGTTTGCAGCTCGCTGTGTTTCGAGTAATTATTTTTCTTTTTTTTTCTCCCGCTTCACTCGTATAGCGCGCGAAATACGAAAAGTGTCGCATGATTACACCTCCGCGTGCCGGGAGACCAGTGATCTAAAAAGTGATTTGCAGGGAGTAACTCTGTTCATTGTCTGACTCGGCAACTGCCTGGCCATCGCGTCGGCTGCAATCGTCCCCGGAAACAAACAGCTCGCGATCAGCGGACGCTAGCACCAGCAGCGACAGCGTGCCACTTCTAAGTAGTTGACAAGTCAGGAAAGGAACAAAGGTAGTTCCTTCAAATCACTCTTGAGACCACCGGTGTATCGCGTGTGATCACGCGATACATTTAGCCTTTGGTGCATGAACTACAAGTAAAACGAGGGCAAAAAAGTATTGCAAACGTATCGAAAAATAATAATTATGAAAACAACTAAATGGGATGTTTTCGGATGGCATAACAGCTGTCCCATAGGAAGTCACGGACCTAATTCAGGAAATATCGGTTCGTTTTGTTAACCTTGTCTAATTGGCAATGCCTTTAGCGCAAAAAATATCCTGATTGTGGACGAGGACTAATGAACGAACGCAGTAGATCTTATATTTGTATATTGTAGCATGTTTTAACAGCTTGGCCGAAATTAGCTGGGACTACCTGTGTATGTATATTTGACGTGGCCATAATTACAGCTATGTGCACCTGTCGCATCGTGGCGAAACCATGCGCCTTCAAAAATAGTGTGCATTTGGATAGCTCTGAATTCAGCACTCGGGCAGGTACACTGTTAAATAATTTACGCCCTCAAAAGTGAGAAAGGGTGTAAATGTGTCTATAACTCACACCCGTGCGGTGTGATTTATATAAATGACACCCTAAGGGGGAATCATAAGAAGCCAACAAACACTGACACCAAGGATAACATAGGGGAAATTACTTGTGCTTAATAAATAATATAAAGAAATGATAAATTAATGGAAATTAAAGTAGATGAAAAAATAACGTGCCGCAGGTGGGAACCGAACCCACAACCATCGCACTTCGCGTGCGATGCTCTACTAATTTAGCTACCGCGGCGTCATTTTCCTATACCCTTTCTTGGGTATTTACGTGTCCTAGTAGAACACTGGGAGTGGTAGCCAGCGCCACCACTCAAAGACCTTGGCGGCGGACGTGGAACGTCCTTTTTGCCGCAGGCGTCACGAGAGCGTGATCTTTTTTGGGTGAAAGGCAACTGGTCAATAAACCCACATATGCTACCTGAAGGCATCAATGTTGCCGGATTCGAGACCCTCATTATGTAATCAACTAGAAGAAAGGGGGTTAACCGAGGGGCCCGATTTTTATTAGTCATATCATAAGAAGCCAACAAACACTGACACCAAGGACAACATAAGGGAAATTACTTGCACTTAATAAATGAAATAATAAAATGGTATATTAATTGAAATATAAAGTGGATGAAAAAGTAACGTGCCACAGGTGGGAACCGAACCCACAACCTTCACCTTTCGCGTGCGATGCTCTACCGATTGAGCTACCCCGGCGTCGTCTCCCCAACCGCTTTCTTGGGTATTTATGTGCCCTAGTGGAACCCTGGGAGTGTTAGCCAGCGCCACTACTCACAGACCTTGGCGGCGGACGTGGCACGTCCTTCTTTCCGCAGGCGTCACGAGAGCGTGAGAGAAGGCGAACGAGAGACGGTAGTGGGCTCGGTTCCCACCTTCGGCACGTTGTTTCTTCATGCACTTTAATTTCCATTAATTTATCATTTATTTATTTCATTTATGAAGCACAAGTAATTTCCCCTGTGTTGTCCTCGGTGTCAGTGTTTGTTGGCTTCTTATGATATGATTAATAAAAATCGGGCCCCTCGGTTAACCCCCTTTCTTCATCCTAAGGGGATGTGTTATAGAAACATTTACACCCTTTTTTCACGTTTAAGGCTGCAAATTATTTTACAGTGTAGTTTAAGATTTTTTTTTATTTTTTTCAAGTATCCACTATACAGCAAGACAGTGCCAGCACCAGCAGCCACGGTCAGAAGTCCACGAGGGTTCGAATATAAAGCTTCGCTTTAAAATAAAGGAAGAAGGTATAGGCACACCTACGGAAAATGGCGTAATTATACTTTGTGTACAGAACTGTTTCACCCGCCGTGGCGGCGCACAGTGGCTTTGGTGTTACGCTGATGTGGCTGCCATGGCGGCAGCATTTCGGTGGGGGCGAAATGGAAAAGCGCCCGTGTACCGTGCATTGGGTGCGTGTTAAAGAATCCCAGGTGGTCAAAATTAACCCAGAGGCCCCCCACTACGGCGTGCCTCATAATCAGATCGCGGTTTTGGCACTGACTGACGGTTGAACTGACTCATCGAGCATGTCTGTGCTGCGTGTGACACCGACAGAAAAGAAATAAAGTCCGGGGAGGTTAGCAACAATGAACGTCGGTGCCTAAGCAATTTTACCCTTTTGCTGTACGGTACTAACAGAAGCTCCCGTCCTTTCAAAATGTCTCTTTCAGAGCTCCTTCTGCGCATATACTTTTTTCTGCACTGCATTTTCAAACTATAAGTAATAATCTGAAACTAAAAACATGTACCTTACAGTGCTATGCGTGTACATGCTTATATGATGGAGCGGGCTGCGGCCGGCCCGTCAGAAGTGTGCACCGCGGCAGGCACTGCGACGGGCTTTAGCGTTTTTTCGCACTGAGCAGAGAGAAATGGAGTGGCTGAGGCACAGAGGTTGTCTCAACCTCTCTGCATAAAACCGTGATTGATCTGTGGGAATTTACATCACGAAGCGACACCTGGCCCAAGAGGTGCGCCCTAAAAGGACCAAGGGGAAGGCTTCCGATTAATTTTGACCACCATTTAACATTAATTATTTAGACCACATCTAAAATCTTGAGCACTCATTTTAAAGAGGCCGCCAATGTCAGTACACATTCCTCTTACACTCTACCTCCGGTAGGCTGCTGCCGCAGCCGGAAATCGAACGGTTGGTTGTGCTTACAGCGAACCACGTCCAAATCAACACAGAATCCCGCACGCGCGTTTTCCTCTCTCAATACTGCAACAGTGTTGCCTCCTCCGGTGACGCTTATAGTGCAAGCGACGTCTTGGGAGGCCTGGCTCAATAATTAGGCGACCCAGTGTGGAGCGCCTATAGCTGCGAAGTCGGCGCGCGACGTCCTCGGGTCCTCGGCGAGCTCCCATCCTGGCGGCCGATCGCGCCTCTTTGGCGACGCGGGCGTGCTCGTGTGTGACGTCGCGACCTGTGCCAAGCGGCCCGCGAGGGTTGACTCAAGGTCCGGGAGAAAGCGCTGGGACCACCGCTGAAATTGCCGCCAGGATGAGTCGCTCCCGGGATGAGTGATGATGGCCGCCGGACGAGCGCGTTTTTCAAGTTTTAATTTGAACCGGCCGCTCAGAGTATTAATACAGCCAGGGAAGAGAGGCGACTGACGAGCGGACTCCGGGAACAAGGAGCCAAAGTAATGAATCACTGGGCACGTGATGAATGGCCATGTGTCCCTCATGCGTGTCTCGGGCGGCAGCCGTCGCTCTCTGGCCACGGCTCAGGCCCAGCCGTCGCCCAGGAATTGCGCAGAAATGGAGAGAAATGAAGGAGTCGTTTTCTTGGCCATTCCGAGTCGCTTGCGGGCCTCCCTGGCAATCCTTCGGGGCGCGCCGCTCCTCGCCCGCAGTTTAATTTCATTCAGAAAGCTGCAGCGGCGCTTCACGGTTTTCTTGCTCTCTTTTCGTTTTTTTTTTAATATGCTTCGGGATGCGGTAGTCATGTTTTTTTCTTGTTTGCCAAGCAAGCTCGGACCATCTTTGTCATTCTCACTTCATTTCGAGGCACGGCCTTCGCTGAAAGAGCGGAAATAAAATGCCCGCGACAACAACGCTGCTGCTCGATGACTTTTTTGTTGATGGCGAAAGCGGGCGAAAGCATCATTCACCATGGGGCAAGAAAGCAGGTACTTGGCACTTCATTCCAAGCACCACTTCGCGGGCTGAAGAAATGTCTGCTTGGCCACACGTAATAAAACGTATTGAAAGTGCCTCGCAGGTTATGTATTAATTGGCGACGTAATATAACTTTATTGGAAGTAATTGGTAAACGACGAGTTGACTTGCTCGAGAGGCTGCACGCCACCAGCGCATATTTTTCTTTGCTTCCTTGCTAGCCTGTTTGCTCCACTGAAGTTCTTCTGTGCTGCTGAGCAGCTGTCCAAGCTATGAGGAGTGTATTGGTCAATTTCCATTTGATCCTGCCCAGAAGGAAGTCGTAGTGTTAGCGAGAAAAAAGCACCATAAAAGTGCGCGTGCACACACACACACACACACACACACACACACACACACACACACACACACACACACACACACACACACACACACACACACACACACACACACACACACACACACACACACACACACACACACACACACACACACACACACACACGCACACACACACGCACACACACACGCACGCACGCACGCACGCACGCACGCACGCACGCACGCACACACGCACACACACACACACACACACACACACACACACACACCTGCGCTGGCAAGTACGCGCATACATGCAATAAAATGTCGGCAGCCTCGCATATTGCAACACCGGCGAGCACGATCCACTATCCACTCGTGCTGTTGAAGCGCGCAAGTTGACACCTGTGCGCGCGCACCGTTTCAGGCTGCGTAGGCCGCGAGTTCAAGCCGCTCGCGGTGCCGCGACTGCGCGTATAGAATATATGCGCCACTTGTCCCACCCTGCGCGAGAGAGGCGGCGGCGAGTTCCTTGAACCCGGCGGCGGAGCGAAGGCTGAATTTGTCATTTCCCGGCGACAAGAGGATAAAGGGCGGGAAAGCACTGCGGTGCGTCAGTCAGGTCGGCTTAGCTGCCGGCTTGACAGACGGCAGCCGTAGCACAGCGCCGGCTGATGGGTCCCGGACAGCGCCGTGGAGAGACAAAGGTGTCCTGCTTTGTTCTTTGCTTTAAAATCAATAAGGTGCTGGCGGTTGTCACTGGATGTCAGGTATCGTTATGATACCGGGCCATGATGAGGAAGAGATGAAAGCGACGACTCGGTCTTTCCTTCTTGTTAGCGCGCCGTCCCCCTCCTGTCTCAAGAGCGCGACCGGCTGCTTGGCGCTGACGCCGCTGCGCAGCACTGCATCCGTAGCGTCGGCCGTCTGCGGCGGCTCCGTTTGGGAACTGCGTGCGCACGAGGCCTCAATGGCGCATCGGTGACGGGGTGTCGTTTCAAAGCACCCGCGTTTTCGCCGCGAAGCTGATATGCGATGAAGCGGAGCCATCTTCTTCGCCGTACTCCATGGCAGACGTCGTCATGGGGGCTGACGCATCTCACTACCATCACACAACTCGCGGCGATGGACTGTCGCCGCCGACCGGCCGCCGCAGACCGGTCTTGGGGTCATTCGAAAGCATTCAACGCGATGGGGCCGCGAGCACGAGTGAGAATTTCCCGAAACGATAGCCACGAGTACATATATATCCAGTGCTTCGTGCACGTTGTGCGTATTTCTGTCGTGTGCGTTCGCGAAAATGTTGTCTCATCGAATTACGGCTGTTTATTGGGAGCAGTACAGGGGAACGAGAACAGAAACAGATGAAAGGTTCGTAATCTACCTTACTGACTAGCCGGGTCGTCTGTACTATTACCGAGCAGTAACGTAACTTCATTTGATGTAGAGGATGTGTTTGTCGCGCTCGACTAGAGCAGTGGATTTCAATCTCAAGCATCTTAACACGAATTTTGTTCTGTTAACTGAAAACACCCATAACTTCCACAGACTCTATGTTTCTGGCTCAATCACTGAGATCAGCCAACCACTCGCCTTCTTTCAATGCAGTCTCCGAAGCACGATGACACCCCTCAGACCCTGCAGGATCATTTCATTTGTCAGTGTTATATTATATCGCTGTCTTCCTGTGTGGCTCTTGAAAGAAAGAAGAAAAAAAAGAAAAGAAAACTTGCTGACTCAACGACATTAACGAAACGGCCGAATATTCGCAACTCCAGAATCCGTTACTTGTGGTGGCAACGGTGTCCAAATAAACAAAGATGGCTACAACATCGGCGGCTCTTTCGCTTGGTGCTGCGCTAAAGTTTCTCGTTTGTGGCGCAGAATCATATTGTTTCGTAGAAGCCAAACGGGCCCTTGCTGCCGATTACGTTAGTTTGATCAGTCTCAAGGATTTCAGCGACGAAACCAAAGAAGTCATTGCGCGTGGCGCGCAAACGTCCGGCCTGCCCAGCGGGATGCATCAGGCTCTTTAAAGACAAAGAGCCTTTAAAGCGAGCGGCAGGTTAAAACAAAGGAAGCATTTGAGCGTAGCGGGTCTCCGAAAGATGCAAGTACTTGTTGGCGGCGTTCCTCCACCGCTACAGGTATAGGACACTTGACTGTTTTCGACCTTCATAGAAGCAACTCCGCAGCACGATTGGTACGTGTTGATGTATATCACATATATAGCATCCCACAATTTATAGGATGTGTTACATAGTTACGACACACGTGCCGTGCCTTACTATATACGACAGCACGCCGTTCGAAGGTTGGAACAGGAATCTTTATTGCTTCCGTCTCGGAGCATATATATATACGAAATAGAGAGGGGGAAAGGGGAAAGGGAGAACAACGGAAGGATATCAAACGATAAACGCACGTGCCGTCAGCGCTTGCAAGGCAGTCTGATTGCTGTTGTGCCATTACCACAAGCCCGGATCCCGAATCTGCAAGATGCAGAATCTATCCTGCGAGCGCCATAATTCTCCCTTCACAAGTCAAGATGCTGCGCCTTCGTGCGGGAGAAGCCTCGGCGAAGCAGCGTGTTTAAACGTGTCCGCGTGTGCCCGACAGCCCGGCGCCGCACCTCCCTTTGCCTGGAGGTCACCGCGCGCGCGAACTTTGAACCGGGTGGCCAGCGCGGTCGCTGGTTGGACCCCTCGGACGACCGTCGTGTGCTGACTTTGTATTGGGCCGTCTGCGTGACAATGGTGCTCGGGGATTATAAAAGCAGCAACGCGCTGCCTCGAAAACAGGATCCGCCAACCCACCGGGAGAGAGTGTCGCTCCCGACTGGGGTGAGATGTGTCACGCGTTTTCGCCGGACGCCGTCGTGCGAGAACAGTCGCGTTTGTGTGAGCTCTCGGCCCCAGTGCCGATCCGTTCATGTCCTGTGTGATAACCTGTATATAATGTATAAAGTCCCTTTTGTTATTCTCATCGACGCCAGGCTCGGCGTCTTCGCTACCAACGCTCTGTCACGAAACGGGTGACGAGCGCTACGGGACCACAAAGCCGTTATCGTGGTGCAGCGGTTGAAGTTCGTAACACTGGTGGCATCGGTTGGATGTCGTAATACTGGTGGCACCGGTTGGAAGTCGTAACACTGGTGGCACCGGTTGGAGTTCATAACACTGGATGGCAGCTACGGGATTGACCGGCATCAGCTACCTCGGCGCGGTGAGTGCCTGAAGTTTACCTCAAACACCAGACTTTCTCTGACACAGGTTATAGTAGCTTAGGGAAGGATTTGGTGTTGCATTGTGATAACCTTGTGTGTTTCAAGCCTAGTAAGAGTGTTTTGAAAACCAGGGGATGCTGAGGGGGTAAAACGGGGCAGTGTGTGAAATACTTGCATATGTCTTACTAGTAGTGTTATAGTAGCGTACGGCAGGTATATTCAAAAAGGGTAAACAGCAGGAGGACAGTGTGAACGATGGAGAAGTACAAGGTGAAGGAACTTCTCGAAATTTGTGAGGAGTTGGGCATTGAGTTGGGCTCAACCAAAAGAAAGAATGCGATCCTTGAGGTCATGAGGACCGGGGACGTAACGGCTGAGGAAGCCGCTGAGGCCTGGGCGGATATCAATGAACGTCGGGAAAGGGAGGAGAAGGAACGTTGCGAGCAGGAAAGGAAGGAAAATGAACGACGTGAAAAGGAGGAAAGGAGAGAACAGGAACGTCGCGAAGAGGAAAAGGAGGAAAGGAGAGAACAGCAACGTCGCGAGGAGGAAAGGAGAGAACAGCAACGTCGCGAGGAGGAAAAGGAGGAAAGGAGAGAGATTCGTGAGCACGAGCTTAAAATGAAAGAGTTGGAGACCCGAAATAGCTCGCCAGCGCCTAGTCTCACTTCTAATGTTCCAAGAATACGCGATCAACTTCCACCCTTTGTCGACGGAGAGGATATGGCCAAATACCTCGTGAAATTTGAGCACGTGTGTGAACGGAATAGCATTGAGCGATCCCTTTGGGCACAGAATCTGTTAGCCTTGCTTCCTGGGGAGGCATCAGACGTAATCACTTGCTTATCGAAAGAGGCGTTTGAGAGCTACAGTGATGTGAAGGAAGCGCTACTGCGGAAGTACAAATTGTCGCCCGAAGCTTTCCGGCAGAGGTTCCGGTATGCAAAAAAGGGTAAGGAGTCGAATGTTGACTTCGCGTTTCGTCTAAAAGCCGACTTGGTGGAATGGCTGAAGGGCGAAGAGGTTTACGACGACCGCGACAAAATTGTCGAATGCATCGCGTTGGAGCAGTTCTACCGTTGCATTGATGAGGATGTCCGGCTCTGGCTGCAAGATAGGCTAAAGGAGGTTAAGCTAAACAAGGCAGCAGAGTTAGCGGAAGAGTATTACACCCGCCGCAGCTTGCACAGCAAGGCAGTGCGCGTAGAAAAAGCAGATAGAAGAGATGGGTTTTACGGGAAGCCCGACGAACGGAAGGAAATCACGCGTCGCGAGTTTCGGGAAGACGAGTCCCTTCCCAAAGAAACTGTAAGGGATGGACAGAAGGCATCTCAGAATGATGACGATGGTCCGAAACAGCGAAACGAAATGACGCGTTCTTTTGAAAAACGGAAACCGTTAACCTGCTACAATTGCAAAAAGCAAGGGCACATCGCTGCAAGCTGCCCAGAGAGAATTGCTTTTGCAACGATACAGGAAACTCACAGAAACATACGTCTATTGGAGCCCTATGTGCAGGAAATTAAGGTAAACGGTAAGAAGTGCCGTGCACTTCGGGACTCTGCAGCAACTATGGACGTTGTTCACCCGTCTTTCGTCTCCTCGAGTGATTTTACGGGAGAGTGCGTTAGGATACGGCAAGTGGCCGAGAAGGAGAGTGTCTGTTTACCGATCGCAACGGTTATCATTGAAGGAGAGTTTGGAAAACTTAACACCGAAGCCGCTGTGTCAGCCGCCCTCCCGGAGCAATTTTCCTACCTCTTCTCAAATAGCTCGGAGCAGCTGCTGAGGGATCAGGGCAAATCATTCTTTGCCGACGTGGCGTACATGGCCCCCACGCGATCCAAAGCGCGCCCGCTGTCGAGGGAACTTGACTTAGTGTCGGTGAGCGAAAGGCGGTGCGGCACACGGACTGATCAAGGTAACTTGAGTGGCGAGCAGTCACGGGAGAGGCAGAGCTCGGACGCTGGCCTAGACGAGCGGGTCCTGGAAGTGAGTGGGAGTGACGCGTGCAGTGCTAGCCGCGATATAGACGCGACGCCGCAATTAGGCGACGCGGGCTCCACACTCGCTCCGGTTTCCGCCAGCCGGCAGGAGCAGGCTGCAGTTGAAAGGGAAACTCGGATTCGCGAACAACAGGAAGATTGTTCACTAGCCGATCTGAGGAAGAGCGTCAAACGGGGAGTGAAAAAAAAGAGGGTTTCATTTGGCAAGGAATCTGGCTTATTGTACCGCCGCTACACGGATAAGCAGGGTCGCAAATATAAGCAGCTTCGGATTCCGCGAAAATATCGCCGGGAAAAATGAATGGCCTCATTTGCTTCCTCAGAAGTATGTTTTCGGTCCAAGTGATTTCAAGGGGACCATTCCATTTGTAATTATTATTGCTGATTAATAATTGTTTCTATTTTGTTGTGTTGATAATTTGAAAACTGGTTGTTTGAGCCTTGTGTACTGGATCGTACACCTGCCTCCTGTTGCAGCGGGAGCAAAAGGGGGATAGCTATTTAGTTAGGTTGATTTGAATTATGGCCTTGTCTGGTGTTTGACGGGAGACAGAGGGCACTTGTTCGTGTTGGGTGTTGCCTTTTGCCGGTCGGTTTTGCAAGCTGCAGAACGACCAAGCGGGACCAGTGGCGAGAAGCAAGGTCTTAGGAACGACCCGAGCGGAGCTGGTCAAGGTGCCTTGGCGACGACGTGGTGAGCAGAGCTCCTGTCCTGGCGAGTCGGACCTGGGCACGTGAGGTTACCTGGCGTCCCGACACTGGACGTGAACTTGGACGAGCCTGACGAACGTGCGCGCCTGGCATCCGAGCCACGTGGAGGCAGCTCGTCTTCCCGGCGCCTTATCTGAGGGCGGGGATGCTGTTGTGCCATTACCACAAGCCCGGATCCCGAATCTGCAAGATGCAGAATCTATCCTGCGAGCGCCATAATTCTCCCTTCACAAGTCAAGATGCTGCGCCTTCGTGCGGGAGAAGCCTCGGCGAAGCAGCGTGTTTAAACGTGTCCGCGTGTGCCCGACAGCCCGGCGCCGCACCTCCCTTTGCCTGGAGGTCACCGCGCGCGCGAACTTTGAACCGGGTGGCCAGCGCGGTCGCTGGTTGGACCCCTCGGACGACCGTCGTGTGCTGACTTTGTATTGGGCCGTCTGCGTGACAATGGTGCTCGGGGATTATAAAAGCAGCAACGCGCTGCCTCGAAAACAGGATCCGCCAACCCACCGGGAGAGAGTGTCGCTCCCGACTGGGGTGAGATGTGTCACGCGTTTTCGCCGGACGCCGTCGTGCGAGAACAGTCGCGTTTGTGTGAGCTCTCGGCCCCAGTGCCGATCCGTTCATGTCCTGTGTGATAACCTGTATATAATGTATAAAGTCCCTTTTGTTATTCTCATCGACGCCAGGCTCGGCGTCTTCGCTACCAACGCTCTGTCACGAAACGGGTGACGAGCGCTACGGGACCACAAAGCCGTTATCGTGGTGCAGCGGTTGAAGTTCGTAACACTGGTGGCATCGGTTGGATGTCGTAATACTGGTGGCACCGGTTGGAAGTCGTAACACTGGTGGCACCGGTTGGAGTTCATAACACTATTGCGGCTGACGTCACTTTACAACAGGATGTAACGTCTGTCGTGCCTTCAGAAGCTGAATACGAATATTGTGCGCCAATAGAACGGGCCTTAAAACTGTTAAGTTGCCTAGTTGGTGTTTCTTGGGCTAAATTTAAAGCAAATGACAGTTGCGTTTCTGAGTCGGAGTACCCCTTTCTCTTTATAGTTAGCTGATCCGTCTGACAAGGTAGTCTGCGTCTGATGACTGGCGCTTACCCGCCGTGGTTGCTTAGTGGCCATGGTGTTGGGCTACTAACCACGAAGTCGCGGGATGGAATCCCGGCCACGACGGCCGCATTTCGATGAGAGCGAAATGCGAAAACACCCGTGTACTTAGGTGCACGTTAAAGAACCCCAGGTGGTCGAAATTTTCGGAATCCCCCACTATTGGACTCCGGACTCCCCCACTATGGCGTGCCTCATAATCAGAAAGTGGTTTTGGCGCGTAAAACCCCATAATTAAATTAATTAATGACCGACGCTTGTTCGTGCTCGCACTACGCAGTGTTCGAAGTAGGCTCCAGACTTGGGACAACACCGTTACGACCACGAAACGCCGCGACATGAGAGGAAGCATCAGTTTTCAGGAATTTCCTCCGCTTTGAAGTCTGTGTGCACTTTCTTAGGCGAACTCAAAGACAGAACTGGATAGCGAGAACAGGTGTCCCGATGTAGTAAAAGATGGTGAAGCAATAAAATGTTGTCATTGTATATTAGGGGCCCTATTTTGTAAGGAGTTTTTTTTCCGCCGGTTTATACTACTTACGTATCATGCGTCGCGCAAGTGGCCAACCCAGCCTCCCACGACCGGGGGAGGCGTGCGCCTTTCTGCATGTGAGTTGTTGACCAAGAGCAAAAATATAAGAGAAAATGAAGACAACTGCTACAAAATACGGCCCAAGGTGAACATACGGTATTTTCCTGGTTAAATTGAACATCGTCTTAAAGTTGCGGCATCGCGTATAGGTTAATTAACGGATCCAGATGTTATCGGGGCCAGTGTCGTCGTCATCATCGTTTGCTTTCGTTTGATATGTTTGGATCGATTTAGCGATTGATCGTTTCAGCACTGCATTCATGCAGATAGATGCGAGCAACAGTGCTTCGTCGAGTTTAAGTGTAAAGTCTCGGCTATGGCTCGGCAAGTGGATGATACGAGGGCCGTATTTTCCAAATAATTTTTTTCCCATTGTCCACCCTTATCGCGCCTCGTCACAGCGCCAATCCGCGCGCACGCTGTCACTTGGCGACAGCGGACGATTCGCGGGAGAGATAACGAAGTAATATAATCGAAGGACGCGAATTCCTCAAACTTGGGCCCCAGGAGTAATTATGAATGAGATATGTCAAACGTTGAATGGTTAAAACCCCGGCCTGCAAGGTTAAGAGGAAGCTTTAGCTTGGGACCAACTCCACATTTTAATATCCGAATGCGTGTTAAACGCGCAAATGCTTTTATTAAAGAACCGAGCGTCACCGACTTTAATGAATTTCGTCGCATTTGAGAAAGTTACATTGTAGCGACTGTATGAGGCACAATTTTGGTTAAGCAACTCAATTTTCTTGAAATAATTGGCGAAAATCGGTAAGTTAAACGAAAAACAAATAGAAGCACGCAGTTTAAACGCCATGCCTCTGCACGAAAAACAGATATCGCAGATCTTTAAACTGAATTTGCGCGCAGGTTTGGTACACAAACTTACAGCTTATGTGAAATGGTTGCAATGTTTCCAGCAGTTTAAAAAAACTTATATTTCAAATTAGCGGCTTATCTCAAAGCGGCGTATAACACATCAATTGTGTCCGCGTTATATGTATTATTAGGTGAAGTTTGTAGAATGAGGCTATCATTTTTACAGCGCAGCTGTTTACCTCACGGACCTGTATGAATGAGGCGGCGTATGCGTGGTCTCGTGGGGGAGGGAGGGGTATCTGGGCTGGATAACGTCCGTAAAGTGAACAAAAAAGATGGCAGCACAGCGGGGTCTCGTAGGAGGGGGAGTGAGGGGGGAGGAGTTATCTGGTCTGGCTAACGTCGGTAAAGTGAGCAAAACAAGATAACGAACGATAGTACGGCGCAGAAGAAAGAAAGGGTACGAGAATTCACCGCGCGCCGCAGCTGCGCAGTGGGGGAGTGCGCCCGTGCTGGCCGCGGTGGCTGCCGTCTGCTGTCGTCTGCCCTCATTACAACGGCGCGGCAGTTGTGGTGGGAAATCACACGGGTGTGCGCCGCGGTGTGCAAGAACCCGATTGTGCATCGCAGAGGTAGATCATTGCAACAGTTGCAAACCCAACAAAAATGGGGGAAATTGGAAGACCACGCATTGTGCGCACGGCCGAAGAACACGGCGAGTACGTGGAGAGGCGTCGACAGCGGAGACGCGACTATAACCAACGACAACGTGCCCGTGCGAAAGCGGAGAATGCGGCCAGTGACTTTGCCTCCGAAGAACGTCGGCGCGAGCAGATGCGAGTCCAAGGAGGATATATCCTCCTTGTGCGAGTCTAATCGTCGGCGTCGATCGCAAGCTACCGATGAAGGTCGCGCAATGCAGGCCGCTCGTAAGCGTCACGCTAGGTCGTTTGAAGTCTGCGTCCAAGCGGCAGAAGCGTGAGTTGCCACCTCCTCCGAGTTTCGTCGGGGCGAATTCCAAATTCAAGACATTGTTCCTGGACGCGGCCATAATTGCTCAGTCTGAGCTTCACTGGATAATCCGCCACCGTATGGATGGTTCGGCCAGAAAGTTTTGGTAGTTACAACCATATGAAGGGAAAAGCTGTAGGGTAGCTGTAGCTGTAGTTCTGTAGCTGTAGTTCTAGCTGTAGGGAAAAGCCCTACAGCTAGAATAGAACTGGCAGAACTTTCGAAGTTAATCAACAAGCGTAAGACAGCTGACATAAGGAAGTATAATATGGATAGAATTGAACATGCTCTCAGGAACGGAGGAAGCCTAAAAACAGTGAAGAAGAAACTAGGAATTGGCAAGAATCGGATGTATGCGTTAAGAGACAAAGCAGGCAATATCATTACTAATATGGATGAGATAGTACAAGTGGCTGAGGAGTTCTATAGAGATTTATACAGTACCAGTGCCACCCACGACAATAATGAAAGAGAAAATAGTCTAGAGGAATTCGAAATCCCACAGGTAACGCCGGAAGAAGTAAAGAAAGCCTTGGGAGATATGCAAAGGGGGAAGGCAGCTGGGGAGGATCAGGTAACAGCAGATTTACTGAAGGATGGTGGGCAGATTGTTCTAGAGAAACTGGCCACCCTGTATACGCAATGCCTCATAACGTCGAGCGTACCGGAATCTTGGAAAAACGCTAACATAATCCAAATCCATAAGAAAGGGGACGCCAAAGACTTGAAAAATTATAGACCGATCAGCTTACTGTCCGTTGCCTACAAACTATTTACTAAGGTAATCGCAAATAGAATCAGGAACACCTTAGACTTCTGTCAAGCAAAGGACCAGGCAGGATTCCGTAAAGGCTACTCAACAATAGATCATATTCACACTATCAATCAGGTGATAGAGAAATGTGCGGAATATAACCAACCCTTATATATAGCTTTCATTGATTACGAGAAAGCATTTGATTCTGTCGAAACCTCAGCAGTCATGGAGGCATTACGGAATCAGGGTGTAGACGAGCCATATGTAAAAATACTGAAACATATCTATAGCGGCTCCACAGCCACCGTAGTCCTCCATAAAGAAAGCAACAAAATCCCAATAAAGAAAGGCGTCAGGCAGGGAGATACGATCTCTCCAATGCTATTCACAGCGTGTTTACAGGAGGTATTCAGAGACCTGGATTGGGAAGAAATGGGGATAAAAGTTAATGGAGAATACCTTAGTAACTTGCGATTCGCTGATGATATTGCCTTGCTTAGTAACTCAGGGAACCAACTGCAATGCATGCTCACTGACCTGGAGAGGCAAAGCAGAAGAGTGGGTCTAAAAATTAATCTGCAGAAAACTAAAGTAATGTTTAACAGTCTCGGAAGAGAACAACAGTTTACAATAGGCAGCGAGGCACTGGAAGTCGTAAGGAAATACATCTACTTAGGGCAGGTAGTGACTACGGATCCGGATCATGAGACAGAAATAATCAGAAGAATAAGAAGGGGCTGGAGTGCGTTTGGCAGGCATTCTCAGATCATGAACAGCAGGTTGCCATTATCCCTCAAGAGAAAAGTGTATAATAGCTGTGTCTTACCAGTACTCACCTACGGGGCAGAAACCTGGAGGCTTAGGAAAAGGGTTCTACTCAAATTGAGAACGACGCAACGAGCTATGGAAAGAAGAATGATAGGTGTAACGTTAAGGGATAAGAAAAGAGCAGATTGGGTGAGGGAACAAACGCGAGTTAATGACATGTTAGTTGAAATCAAGAAAAAGAAATGGGCATGGGCAGGACATGTAATGAGGAGGGAAGATAACCGATCGTCATTAAGGGTTACGGACTGGATTCCAAGGGAAGGGAAGCGTAGCAGGGGACGGCAGAAAGTTAGGTGGGCGGATGAGATTAAGAAATTTGCAGGGACGGCATGGCCACAACTAGTACATGACCGGGGTTGTTGGAGAAATATGGGAGAGGCCTTTGCCCTGCAGTGGGCGTAACCAGGCTGATGATGATGATGATGATGAAGGGAAAAGACAATGTCTAATCTAGGTACAAGCGGTTCATGTTTATGAAATTCAACTGAACCACTTACTCCAGCAATTCAATGTTCACCAACTTGACTCAAATATTTCACGTACCGCAGAAATCGTTGCGCTGAATTGCATTTTTTTCATTGCCGAGTTCCAGAGTTGTAAACTTGATGTCCGAGTATTTTTTAAATTTTGCAATTCTTGAGAATTTTCGTAACGACATTGACGGGCCTAAATAAAACATTCGTTTTCTACAGTCATTAACTTTAAAATGTTATTTTCTTTTCAATGCCACAAATCCCATCAAAATAGGTGCAATGATTATCGAGAAAAATTATTTTTCCGTTCACATGTGTTTGGATAGGAGTTCCCGGGTATATAGCTATATAGCTAAGAGACACGCGCGCTCACATCCGAACGAACGGAAAAGCGAGCTGTAGCGCGATCGCACCCCAAGTTGCCGCGGCGAGTGGGCGGCTAACATGCCTAGCGTCTGAAAGCACTGGCTTGCGCAAGAGCACTTCCTAAGAGTGTTTTACTCCGCCCGTTTTAGGCATGCGTTTGTGGCCTAATGGCTCGGGATTCGGGCTTCTGTGCTAGAAGTTGATAGCGGTTAGAAACGGGCAGCAAAGTGGGGGGTATAGGCCCCCTATGATAGCTTGGCTTTAAAGAAAAATTCATGCGCAAGCACCCAATGTTCAAATCCTTATAGTGCTGCGGCCAGGCGACGTCATTGAAAGTTGAGTGTTCTTTTGCTTTCATGCATAGGCCAGCACACAATACCTAGCTTCTTCACCTTCATCGATGCGCTGCTGGAGCGAGTGGCCATAGCAGCAGACCCAAATCAACCAGAAAAAAAGAAAGAAATGGAAGAATAAATGGAATGACTGTTGAGCTGGCCTATCTACCACCGCTACTTATTGCGTTCGGTATAGCATTTGATGTGATTGATGTTGAACAAGGAAAGCCTTAATTCGTACCTTACACTTTGACGTACTGTCCGGAGACCTAAGGTAAACAAGTCTCGAAGTTGAACATTCGGAAGCCCAACCTAAGGAAAGTTTTCCTTACTTCTTTTATTATTATATTGCAAGGGACTGACCAAACGTCGAGTGGAATGTGTCAAACTGGGACTCCGCTCGCGGCGAGGAATGCAATGGATGCCATCGCCTCTCCTCCGCTTCCTTCTCGGGGGCGCATGCGCCCGGCATCTACGACAAAAGAGCCGCGCCACTCTCGGCAGACGTGCGCCCGTCAAGGAAGAGTCGGGGGACGACGACGACGCGTTCGAGCGGCTGCCCATCACTAGCGGGCGAGGAGGGCCTCCGCCTGGATTACTCTTCCTCGCGCGGAGGACGGGGGGGGGGGGGGGATCGCGAGGGGGTGCAGACTCCCCCTTCTCTCTCTCTCTAGGCAGCGTGCGTCGCACGGCCGGACTTAGCGACGCCGCGGCGCGAGTGTCAGGCCTGTCTCCCGGAGCAGGAGCTGACAGGCTGACGGCTCGGTCCGCCGTCCGTCCCACCGCGCTGCCTCTCCTCGGCCGGGCTAAAACCGCTGAGCTGCCACCGACACAAGTCCACTTGGTCGCACGTAAATACGCTCGCTTCAGCGGAGCCCCCCCCCCCTCTATCCCCATGCCCGCCCCCCACTCCGGCGCGGCGAATGCTCCGTATTGCGGCAGGCCGCCGCTTAGCATGAGCGTGAGCCATATTGGCGCGGCTCATGATTTCGTTGTGATTGGAGCCGCCAACGACGCTCGACAGCGATCGACGTGTGCGAGAGAGGTGGGAGGAAACGCGCCGGCGGCAAATTCGGTTTCCCTACGTTTCTTCCTTGTATACTTCTGCGCCTCTCTCTCTTGTTACGGTCCGGTTGTTACAGCTACTGGAAGTTCTTCTCCAGCCTCTTGTTACTGCTACTGACGAGTTTAGCAAAATGCGAAAAGAAAGATCGTCGCGGGAATTGACGGAAACGTCCGCATGGTGCTGCTTAAAAAAATGTTGACTTGGTGGAATCGAATAAAACGATTCTCGTGAAAGGTTCCCATTTCGCAAGTAACAGCGCTGCAGCGCGTATTGAAGATATCGATGAAACCTCATTTATAACTTAACTACAATATTTTATTTATTTTGGTGTCTAAGAAAATTACCCATGATCAAGGCATAGGCTTGTCATGGAAATACTCAGTGGTCATTTAACATCAAAAGCCAATCGAACTGCGTTCTTCGATTTGAGTGGCATTGAAACTAAAATGAAAAAAGAAAACGATAACTCTTCTGTTTATTTTTATCTCAATAAATAAGAGGGAAGGGGGTGGCATTAATCTCTTAACTACCTTGCGTTGGTCCTGAAGACCCGCTTTGGCGTACCCGTTGAACTACGTTGAAACCGTATTCGGGATCCTAATCCATATTACAATAAGAAATGAAATGACAAAAAAAAGTTACTTTCTAAAACCCGCTGGTGCAATATTTGTATAGGCTCTATTTTACAAGGCACCATGAAAATACTTCTCATTTGCCTTACTGTAGATATCTGCTATCTAGCTGTTACACGAAAAGTCGTAATATCTTGAAGGTGTATACCCTGCAAAAAAGCGCCTCTTCTTCAAGCCACAGAGCGGGCGGCTTCAAGTGCAATGTTTTGTAATGTGCTTATAGCCTTCCTTTGCATTCGCTGTGTTGTGAATTGTTGTCCTATGCCAGATACAAGTATTTGGCAAAGGACAGGAAGCCACTTCGGGGCTTTCATGCTCCCGAGTCAACTCAACTAATTAATTCTTGGCAGCATCAGCGTGATCGCGTACCACTCGTAGTTACCGCGTCATATCCTCGCCTGCACGAGCATATGACAGCTTCATAGGCCGGTACAGCGACCTCACGACTTCGGAAGCGTCCCAGTTTTGGAAACTGCAGCCATTTCGAATTTACCGTGCACGAAGTCGTCAATGTAGACTGTAGTTGTCGACTTTGACAAAGAAGTTGAAAGGGGAACTGTGCCGTATCTACCACATTCGGCAGGACATGCCAGAACTGTGCTTACTTAAGATCACCTCATTCGTTGAAGTGAAGCTATCTAATAAATATGAGGAGAAAGTTTCTTCCCCCTCTTGCTCCGTGTGCTACGGGAATATCTCGAAGGTGTGTCGCGAAGGAGCGTCAGGGTCCGCGCGCAACTGCGGCGTCAGCACCTTTCGTGAAAACTATATATACGATGCTGTGTTGGTACACCCTCGTGGCAGTAATGATTAAGTATATAAGAAAGTTAAGGTATGTCGATGATGCGCAATGAACACTTTATGCTCGCACCGCTCTTTGGATAATGAATTGACCATTTTTTTTCATTGTTCTTTTCTCCCTTTTTTTTTTACACCAACGTTTGTTTTTAATACCTCGCATCACGGCTTTACATCAGCTGTCTGCAGCACTCCTCTTGGCTTCATCTCAATGCTCAAGCTGCCGTCTACGTTTTGTTGTGTTATTCTTGCGTTTTTGTTCATTTCTGACTAAGCATTTTCCCCCTTTCAACTACAACAAACATCTAGTTTATAGCTCTCTTTCCCGAGTTGTTGCTGTGCGTTCGTTCGTTCGTTCGTTCGTTCGTTCGTTCGTTCGTTCGTTCGTTCGTTCGTTCGTTCGTTCGTTCGTTCGTTCGTTCGTTCGTTCGTTCGTTCGTTCGTTCTCTTGTTGTTTGTTTGTTTGTTTGTTTGTTTGTTGATGATGCAGATGTAAGTAATTCGGAGGAATTTTCGGTGCTCATGTATGTTCCAGAAATCGCCCCCTCCCCCTCCTCATCAACAACAACAAAGGCTGCGAACCCCAAGCCGCTGAATCCAGGTGACGAAAGCGTGCGACCCGTCTCGGCAAAGGGCGCCTGGTATAACAAGAAGTACGTTCGGCAAGAGGGGGCCACAGTAGGCGGCGGTGCGCGCAATGCGCGAAGCGGCCCCGACAGGCGCGCTACACTACGCGCCAGCGTCGCCGGGAAAGCGGCCCTGACAGTCCCCTGGCACTGGAGTTGAAGGGTGGATATTTGCCAGTCCCGGATTTGACGGGAGACGCCGGGTTCGGCTCACCACTCGTCTTCCCTCTCCCTTTCGTCGCTAGCACGGTGACGTCGAGCCCGCTTCCCTCGGGCCTGGCGCTTTCAAAGCTGATTGCACCGCTGGCGGCACGCGCGCACCGAGCCTGCGGGAATTCGTCACTGGTTTCACAAATTTCCTCCTCGCTGTCGCGCGCTGCTCTCCTCTCGCAACTCCCACGTAGCCCGGGGAGAAATAGACGCGGCCCGTCGCTGGTTACCAACACTTCTCGCAGAGCCACGCCCGGCTCGCTCTCAACCAGCGCAAATCAAGCGAAAAGAAATAGCAAGTGCGTGTGTGTATACATCGTTGTGTGTGTCACTGTCAGGTTGCCTCACACTTTTTCAACTGTGGCCGCATTTGCAGTGGTGGTGCGAGCCTGACAACTTGTTTGTTTTGCTATATAGTTACGTTTGTTCGAACACTAGCGTTTCTTTCCTTAATGGTTTGTTGTTGTGGTTTCTTTTATAGTCCCATGGAAATGCTGGCCCAGCGTCTCGTATTCCAGGACTGCTGCAGAGAATACATATTCTTTTCTCTTTTTTTAGTGCAGCTTTATGTAATATCGTTTAGGCTAACAAATACACGTTTCTGTGAAGTACACTTCAGCATTTCAATGTCATATTATTTTTTTCTCGATGCCACTCTAAATTTCGCTTTAGCAAAAATGGTACATTTTTCAACAGACAGCATCTGCCAAGAATTCTTGTAAACAAAAGAAAAAAAATCTAAATACCACTTCTTTTTCTTTTTCTTTCTTGGAGACAAGAGGAAAACGCTAAGGTAGAGTGAGGCGAAGGTAAGCAACGGACAGTGCAGGAGCAACAGCGCCTGTTCAAGTTACCTAATGGGACAAATGCGTCTCACAGCGATCTCCATATACAGGTTGTCCCACATAATTTGAGCCAAAATTTTAAAAATGAAGGCACTCCGGACACGAATTGAACCGAACGGATAATGTTGGCACTGCCCTAGAGTTACTCAGGCTATTTCTTATTTTCGCCTTAACGAATTAGTTATGTTTAATTAATCAACTATTTAGAGTATTGGCTGCAAACCCCGAGTGTGATACGCAAAGTTGTAGAGCACCTTCAGAAAGCTCCCAATAAATTGTTTCTAACATGATATATCTCACGTGGCCCTCTTTTCCGCGTTCCAAAGAAAGCCTGCGAAATATGAAAAAAAAATACCACGTGACGTGGCGCTTACGCATTGTTATTGTGCTGCGCTCAAGTGTGCGATGGATGAACAAGGTTGGCTTTAGCGAGACTGGCCCGCGACAGGGCGTTATGCCTGGTGTAGGTATCTGGGCATGCTGCTCTTATCGCATGGCGGTGCGAATGCATGCTGCTGGCCGAGCGTTGCCGAAACGATAAAGCGTCTAAGGCCGCGAAAAAGAAAAGACGAAAGCAGGACTTTGATTCTGCTTGAAAGAAGGGAACGACGAAGCGCGTGGGAATGGTGGAAGGCAATGACTGCTGCTACAATTTTGCCTTTCTACACAAATGACCTTGTAGTAGTTTTCGAATTGAACGATGATGCTACAACTTTAAACCTTAGGGCTCGAATATAGCGGATAAATCACACGGGGACTAAACCAACTAACGGTAAAATAAAAAAAAACCTTGGCTATATTCGAAGAAGTTTACGCATGTCTTCTTCAGACGATGACTCTTTTCGCACTGGCCTCGTCTGCTCTCCTTCTCACACTTACTGTCTACCAGACGTTCTTTTTTGCTCTTTCACCCTGCACGTGCGCATCGCTTTCTGGTCGCAGTATCGGGTGGCCGCGTCTGGCTTCACACTTGTGCACCGTGACCACCGCGTCAGACCCTGAGACAGCCTGCGTCGGCCCGCAGGTTGTTCCAGTTTATAAGATGCAGATCATACCTCATGTACCTAGTTTGAACCAGTCCCACCGAACTGCAATATATCCAGTGCTCCTCAGGCGCCTGTATCCCTGCGTGTTCTCCACAGCAACGCTATTTGGCTGTGACCAACGTTGAGCAGCAGATATGATTTCTTTCTCTGGGGCTAAGGATCAAGTATACTGGACGCCAACCACAACATCAGAAAACCTAAAAGAAAAAAAATAAGACAAGTCTGCAACTCTGTCCCTGATACCATGATCAAGAACGCCTCGGAAAATATGCCTCTGAGATGCCACATGTGCATTGCAGCAGATGGTGACCTCTTCGAACACGCATTATAATCAAAGGGCGCTTTTTGGATTGAAGGTCACTGGAGAATCATTCCGGCCGCCCTAACGCCGCCTCCCCACCCAACTCCATTACACTCCGTCGGCAGGCTGCCAGCTCTTGCCCATTTCAAGCATAAAAAAATAAAGCTATGTTCTTGTTCTCTTTCGTCTCCTTAGACGCTTTATCGCTTCGGCACCGCTCGGCCAGCAGCACGCATTTGCGCCGTCATGCGATAAAAGCCGCATGCCCACACACCTACACCAGACATAACGCCCTGTCACGGGCCAGTCTTGCTGCAGCCGACCTTGTTCATCCATCGCGCGCTTGAGAGCAGGCAGCACAGTGCGCAAGCGCCCCATCGCGTGGTATTTTTTTTTTTTTCATATTTCGCGGGCTTTCTTTGGAATGCGGAAAAAAAAGGACCACGTGAGATATGTCGTGTTCGAAACAATTTATTGAGAGCTTTCAGAAGGTGCTCTACAAATCTGCGTATGACACTTGGGGTCTGCAGCCAATACTTAAATAAAGAAGTTGATTAATTAAACATAACTAATTCGTTAGTTAAAGGGAAAATAAAAAATAGTCTGAGTAACTCTAGGGCAGTGCCAACATTACGCCTTCGGTTCAACTCACGTCCGGAGTACCTTTCATTTTTCAAACTTTGGCTCAGGTTATGTGGGACAACCTGTATAGTTACCCTAGTCTCGAGTCAGTCGCCTTTATGCTATGTCCAGGTGATTGCTGATCATATCGCTCCATACCCGCCGTGGTTGCTCAGTGGCTATGGTGTTGGGCTGCTGAGCACGAGGTCGCGGGATCGAATCCCGGCCACGGCGGCCGCATTTCGATGGGGGCGAAATGCGAAAACACCCGTGTGCTTAGATTTAGGAGCACGTTAAAGAACCCCAGGTGGTCAAAATTTCCGGAGTCCTCCACTACGGCGTGCCTCATAATCAGAAAGTGGTTTTGGCACGTAAAACCCCAAATATTATTATTATATCGCTCCATCTAATCCACTGCCATCCAGGAGTGCACTTTCGTTAGCTTGCATGTAAGTGTGACTCTTTCTTTCTTTCTTTCTTTCTTTCTTTCCTCGCATTTTATTTTTTCTTGCTCGAGTTTCTGCAGTATTTATTTGTTATTCCTAATAACTTTCAGTCACTCCTATCTGCCTTTAGTGCTTACTTTCGCGAGGCGCTAATACTGCGTCTGTTTACAAGTGCGACGGTTGGGTCGCAGGCAAACGCCCCCTTCAACCTGTCCATCCTTCAAACCATTCATTCTTGCCTTTCTCAAGGCCACCGGATGCGATATACATCTGCGGCTTACTCACGCCGAGTTCCCGATAGTATGCTGTTAATTCTTCTACCACGTACCACACACTTCCTCAAAGATTGATTAAAGTACCGCGAGATGCAGCTCTTACCGCTATACGGCCCCTTATAGAGCCGCGTGCGTGGCATATTTAAAAGAACGAGCGCGTGAATGTTGGGATCGAGTCACAGCGTAGTTGATGAAGCACTTATATAATTTACACGATAACTTCCTACCTTTGAAACAAAACACGGCACTGCAAATCGAAGGAGCGTCTTCAATTAACCGTTATGTTTATGCGAATTCCATGCTTACAGGCACTCGTCTAGTAAATGTGGGACGTTACTTTCAAAGAATAATTATTTTCTGAGAATTTACGGGTCAAAACGCCGATTTGATTATGAGGCACGGCGTAGTGCGGGACTTCGAATTAATTTGGACCACCTGGGGTTCTTAGATGTGCACTTAAATCTAAGCACACGAGCCTTTTTCGCATTTCGCCCCTATTTAAGTCAAGCCGCCGCGGCCGGGATTGACCCTGCGACCTCGAGTTGACAGCGCAACGCCATAGCCACCGCGTTAGATGAGAACACTTTGCCATGTTTCACAGCGAAGGTGGCAAAGATCCCGGGATTTCTTCGTGGATTAACGTCGACAGAAAACTATAATCATCAGTGGCTCATACACTCGTAAGGCAGAGGCTACAAGCACTCAGCGAAGTGAAGCGAACAGTGCATACATTCTTTGGAATCACGCCATACAACATTCTGAACAACCCGCCGTGGTTGCTCAGTGGCTATGGTGTTGGGCTGCTGAGCACGAGGTCGCGGGATCGAATCCCGGCCACGGCGGCCGCATTTCGATGGGGGCGAAATGCGAAAACACCCGTGTGCTTAGATTTAGGTGCACGTTAAAGAACCCCAGGTGGTCAAAATTTCCGGAGTCCTCCACTACGGCGTGCCTCATAATCAGAAAGTGGTTTTGGCACGTAAAACCCCAAATATTATTATTATTATTAACATTCTGAACAGAATACGTTTAAATAAATAACAAGCTCAAAACAAGCATCCGAACCACATAATTGATGATAAGGCGCGAAGCATGTAGCGCTCCCCGCATGCGTTTCCCGGTAAATATTACTGTTGCGGGAGCTGCCGCGGCGACGGCAGTTTGACTGTGGCATACGAAGCAGTTGATGACGTAACTACACTTTCGTACGTAAAAGAAAAACCCGCCTAGCAACTGATTTGAGCTGTGACAGTGCTATAAGAAGGCCACGGGTAGTGAGGACGCCTGAAGAGCAGCGTACATACGATGCGCGGGGAATTTCTCTTCTCTCTGGTCCACTCTTTGTAGGTGCCCGAAATAGTGGCGCAAGCCAAGTCACAGGCCGTCGAAACTTGTTAGGCTATTAATTAGGTAACGTGCATGTGAATGTCGCCCCGTGAATAATTTCAAACCCCGTCGCAATGGGTAATCGTTGCAGTTGTCGTTTACAGCTTTGCTGTGCAGCCACCTTCACAGCGTGGATTGAAGACCATTTTTTACTGTATGTATAAATTCAGTGAAGAAAAAAATAAAACCATTAACATCGCGAAACAGATAAAAGAAATTAGTGAAAGTAAATAGGAGCCCATAATTATTTTGTTAATCTCCGACTTCAACAGACAAACAGACAACAGACAACAGACCTGCCAGACAAATCTTCGTGCTCTACAGGCTATTCAAGCTCGCTCTCTCATGGTTTGTCTTGGTTTGCCAAAATGCACATCGACAGCAGCGACTATTGCGATTGCTCGGGACCAACCTATACGAACACGGTAGAAGTGTTGAGAGTGCACATTAGGCACGTTGCCCGTGCCTGTTCCCACCATCTGGCAACACTACCGTCAGAAAGGCCGCAGTCATCATATTGTACTGCGATTTCGGAGTATTACACCTGCCTTCCATCAGGCTTCACCCCCGCAACTAAGCCATGGATTCCTCCATGGTGTTTGGCTCGACCCGCAGTGCACCTCACCTTACCAGGAATCAGGAAAAAACCTGAGCTTTCATCACCTGCTCTTAAATAACTAACCCTGCTCCTTTTGCACGAGAGGTACGCCGAACACGCACATATTTATACTGATGGATCGGCAACCCTCCAGTGTTCCTCTGGAGCCGTGGTCTTCCCAGCGAAAGCCACCACCATCAGTTTCAAGACATGTCACCCAACGACACCGATGGCCGCGGAACTTGCAGATATTCGCGCTGCACTTCGTCTCGTCAGCCAAGAACAACCTCGAAGATGGTCAATATTCAGTGACTCGAAGGCAGCACTGCAATCTTTGCTATCGGCCCTGCGGCGCGGACCACACGAACAACTGGTATTTGAGATTAGAGAACTAATTCATACCTTAACTGAGCAAGGACACCACGTGACATTTCAGTGGCTTCCAAGTCACTGCGGAGTCATAGGGAACGAACATGCTGATAACGCTGCTCGGTCGGCTCTTCAAGGGGATGAAGAGGAGCCAATACCGTTAGCAAGGACAGATGCCGCTAGAAAACTTCGAATGCTGAGCCGTGACATCACGTTCTCCCTGTGGATCGCTGGAAGTTTTCACGACTACCGACTCTACAATCTTGACTCCTCTCTCTAGGCCTTTGTATTCCAGCTGGACTCTGCCGTCGCGACGCTACCCTCCTTTGTCGCATATGGCTAGAGGTGGCTTTCACGAAGTCTTTTGCTTACCGAATTGGATGGTCCGACGACGCCTCGTGTGAGGACTGTGGTAACGATGAGACATTTCAACACCTTCCTTGTGACTGTCCTCGTTATAATTTACAGAGACAATCACTCGAAGACCTCTCACAGAGGATCTTATTTTAAAATACCGCTATCACAAGCCTTCGCAGCAGAGGGCGACGAGGGCACTGTTGCGCTTTTTGAGGGCGACAGAATTGGACAGGCGTCTGTAGCCTGAACAGATGATGATAGT
The DNA here is from genome assembly GCF_038994185.2 of Dermacentor albipictus. Taxonomy (NCBI): domain Eukaryota; kingdom Metazoa; phylum Arthropoda; class Arachnida; order Ixodida; family Ixodidae; genus Dermacentor; species Dermacentor albipictus. The sequence continues at coordinate 202,110,948 of NC_091821.1, read as the reverse complement.
GCTGCAAGTGTCACTGTGCTGTGCGATGACAGTATTCGGTGACAGTGACCGATTGTGATTGTGTGTCTATGCTCCTTCCCTTCCTTATCTCTACTTTGTTACCATTTCAGCTCCCCCTCCTCTCTCTCCCCAGCTTAGGGTAGCAAACCGGGTCTTTTTCTCTGGTTAACCTCCCTGCCTTTCCCCTTTCCTCTCTCTCTCTCTCTCTCTCTCTCTCTCTCTCCGACTTCAACACCGAATCGTTGTTCATGGTGAGTTCTTAGTTTTCCCTTGTCAGTCAACCACTCATTCTAGGAAATTTTGGTGTTAAAGTTTTCCTCAGCGCTGTCTTGCAACTTTTTTAGGCAGAGACTGTATCCTTTTTTATGCGTTAAAATTAGGAGCGTCAAAGTGGAAAAAAGTGTGTGTATGTGAAGGGTAGGAAGCCGGTCACGTGGTAGAGTTAAGAGGGGATGAGAAAGCTTATAAGAGCGAGCATGTGTAATGTGTCCATTATGAAAGTAATGCGTTTTCTGGAAAAACTAGATTTATTAACCGGACCTGTACAAATGCTTAACATTCTTCAATACACTCCCCCCTGCATCACTATACTTGCGGAGACGTGTTTGCCACGCGTCTGGAAGGCACCTTGAAAGTCCTCGACGGGAATTTCTCTCCGTAATGATGTAACGTGCTTTTGGATGTTTTCCACAGTCTCCCAATGCTTTCCTTTCAGCGCTCTATTCAGTCGGGGAAGCAAAAAACAGTCGCACGGAGCCAAGTCGGGACTGTAAATGGGATGGGGAACCACTGGTGTGTTTCGCCGGGCCAGGAAGTTGGTAACGATAAAGGACGTGTGGCTGGGGGCATTGTCATGGTGGAGCTTGACCGTGTCTTTGATGTCAGCGCTCACGCGCGCGACCCGGCGTTTCAATCTCTTGAACACCTCCAGCTAAACGGCTGAGTTGACAGTTTCGCCCTGCGGTACAAACTCACAATGGACGATTCCTTGGGCGTCAAAGAAGACAATGACCATCGTTTTGATGCGAGACTTGCTCATTCGCGCTTTCTCGGGGCGGCGGGATGATTTTGTGTGCCACTCGCTGCTCTGCCTTTTGGGACCGATGGATGGACGGACGGAATCCAAATAAGAAAGGCATCGAAGTTCATGCCGTATTTAGCCGTTTTGGAAAACAAAGTATTTCGCGCAACATGCAGAGAATTGTCTTACCTCTAATTGAGATTCAATTTCACTTGAATAAGGGCGTCAAGGAGGTAAAATCCTGCGGCGCGGTGAGCTAGACCCAGAAACCAACTTGTTCTTTTTTTTTGTTTTTGTAGAACGTGTGATTCCACCTGCTGATGTCTGCGCCAACTACTTCCATATCGCTCGTACCGTGTTTGGGCTTCTCGCAGGCAGAAACGGCGATTACAGATACGTCCCACGGATCGTTTATCGAAGTATTAATATGTGCTTCGCGCCTAGAAGCAAGCAGGCATCCTCGGCAAAACGGCTCCTCGACGGCCGACGCGCGAGCGATTCCGCGATTCAGCGCCACAATCGAGTCGCCCTTGCAGTGGCTGGCCAATGGCAATGTTCAGGATGAGCATTGGTGCGCTTCCTTGGGCACCACCGCTCAATTAGTTTCACGCACTTTCACGCGAACTTCCGAGAGCGTTGCCACATTCTTTTCTTTTCTTTATTCATCCAACGCCATTTTGGATGCCAGGTTTATAAGTGCTGACTGTCTGACCGGCGTGATGCAGGCAAGTGCCCAATAAAGATGCCTTAGCTAGAGCAGAAGGTCAGGGGTACTGTGATCTACATCGTCGAGGTGCATTCTAAGAGCACCGTCAATTGATTCATCCAGTCCTTGCAACTGGCCCAAGAAGGGACAGGAAAAATAAACTTTTCCTAATCTTGTTTAAACAACAATCTGAATTGACAGATTTATACAACGGGATTAGTTCTCTCTGCATGTGAAGCTTGTTTGCGTTTTGTTCTGACTCTACATTTTTTCTTTCTGTTTTTGCGAAGATAGCACTTGGCTTCATGGGCATATTTCTGAGTGACTAGAGATAAAACACAGGCAGTTTCGAAGGAGCGGGGCCATGTGTATCGTGACTGCCGAGGGCAACCGACCTGTCGACGCTCAGTCGACGCAGAATGGGCGCCCCGTCTGTGGGCAGCATGGGGTCGGCTCTCTGATGAACTGTTGACGGAAATCAGCCTTGGGCTATTCCGGTCACAACGGGAAGCTGCTTTGAGCAACGCGTCCAGTTAGCGATGAACGCCAACGGCGTCTTTTTACCTGTTTTCCAAAAGCCCCTTCCTCTAAGTTACGCTCGAGAGTTGGCCAGTGTTTAGACCGAAAGGAATTCGCGACGCATATGGGCGTCATTGAAATGTACGCATATTGGCAGGGTCCTTCTATACTTTCCTTCTGGTCACGAAACTTTCCCTAAACTTTCACATAGAGGCAGAGGGTGGCACGGGAGGCGCTGGCGTGCACAGATGACTGGACTGCACAATCATGGAAACCTTTCACCAGGAAAGGTGCCTCTCCAAAATTTATTTCAGCATGTTTGCAGAGTGAACAAGCAACGGGAAACTCTGGCAAAATACTTTAGCGTGCGATGTGTTTGTGATTACACACGGCGTGGTGCGAATGACGTGACTCGGTCCCTCTTTGATAGCATTTAGGGGACAAAATGTTTCGGTAAGCTGTTTCTATTTACACTATTCTCTGGTTAGTTAATTGAGTTAGTTATATTTGGTTAGTTGGTTTAGTAAGTTAGTTAGCTATTAGTTAATTAGCTAGGTTCGTTAGTAAGTTAGCTAAATTTAGTTGTTTTAGTTAGATAGGTTAGCTATAGTTTCCCCACCAAGGTGAGCTAAATATCCCCACCAGGGGATATTTAATGTGCCCCCAATGCATCGGATACAGGCGTTTTTGCAATTCGCCGCATCGAAATGCTGCCGCCGCGTCCGAGATTTGATCCCGCGACGTCATGCTTAGTATCAAATCAGAGTTTATTTCAAGTACATTTTTTGACGGGTCTTGTTTGCTGGTCAATCTAAGCACATCGTGCTTGTTAGAAGACCCAGCAGCAGGTGGTGCAGCTTTCAATAGAGATCTGAAACATACAATTACCGTTCAGAATTATACAACTTCAAAGTAAAATATTCTAACACACAAAGAATAAATACTACGTTTCACAGTCACGTAAGAATCCCAATAAAAAATCACATATTACAACAAACAGATGAACACCACTTCTTCACATGTTTCATCATTTTACCTTTTAAATTAAAATCATACAGTTTTGCAACAAGTTCATTAAAAATATCAGGGACAAAATAATTTCTTGTTTTCTTTCCATAGTTTGTTAACACCCTTGGCTTAAAATACCTTTCTGTTTTTCTTAAAGCAACACCTTTTTTTACCAATACTTTAAAAGAATTTGAATAATAATAGCGTGTTATAACCACATACTTAAATAGCTCCTGTATACTGGAAGTATTCCTAGAATATTGTACTTTTCTGTGTGATTGTTCTAGTCCGGTTTCATAAGTTATGCTATTGACAATTCTTTTGACTACGCAATCAAAAGCTTGATTTTTATTGTCAGAACATGTACCATATAACGTATACCATATATAATTACCGGTTCTGCTAATGCCTTATATATAGTAACTCTTAGGTTGATAAGCGCAACACCATAGCCTCCAAGCCAGCGCGGCGCGTCAGTTTAGTTACATAGTTAATTTTTATTTATTTATTTTCAAATACTGTTGGCCGTCTTGGCCGTAACAGGAAGGGTACAGCAAGTTTGCACATAGCGTAAAAAATGTAAATCCTTACAAACGTAAATAGGACATGAAGCAATGAATGTTGGAAATACCATGCAAAACAAATAACCAAATACAAATACAATATTTTGGCTAAGAAATACATGTTTGTAACATTGTGACAGTAATATCGGAAGCAGCATAAAAGAAAGACTATGGTATGTATTTCTAGAATAGTGTGACAATGTTTGCACGATACTGCTAAGATTCAATTTCATAAAAGGTTTTTAACGCGTTCTTTAAAGATTTTAATGCTACTCGACTACAAAACAGACACCGGCAAACTGTTCCATTCCTTAACCGTTCGCGGAAAAAATGAATAAGCGTACATTTCCAGATATGCTTTTAGAATTGAGAACATGCAATGATTGCTTGATCTGACGTTTTCAGCCTGCCTGGTAGTAAGATAGGGTATGGTTTCAATGTTGAAGTGACCTTTTGATAACAAAAAAAAAGAAATTTAAGACTAGCCAATTTCCACCGTTGAGCCAGTGGCGGCAAATCAAGCAACCGCAGCACTTCGGAAACAGAGTCAGTACGATAATACCAAGAAAGAACGAACCTTGGAGATTTTCTCTGTATCTTCTCAACGCAGTTTATCAATCCTAATTGAAACGGATCCCAAATGACACTGTCATACTCTAACGTTGGTATAATGTAAGTTAAGTATGGAAGTAGTTTGACGGGCGTGGTTAGGTAAATCTCGGCTTCGCTCGCACCGCATTGAAAGAGTGCGCGCGCAGGTGCATTTCGCGCCTGACTGTTTTATTTTTCATGATAGCGTATACATGCTGCAAAAACAGGTTCGTGGCAAAAAAATAAAGGCGAAATAAACTGACCGGCAAGCAACTCACGTGTACAGAAAAGGCAAAATTGGTGTGTTCAAGAAAGTAGACATACCACTTCCAAATGAACCGAATTGGCAATCAGGATATCTGCGCAAACCAAAGGAAAAGAAAAGAAACATTAGTTCTCAGTGTGCCCTTATTATCTATGAATTAATTCGTAAGCACCGTTGAACACCAGCTGATTCCTAGAGGACGTGTTCGAATAGGTCTCCTTCAGCAGCCACGCAGTACTGAGTCCGCTTTATCACCTCGGCAGTGGCTTTCTTGATGACCAACGCCTGAATTCTACAGCAGACATCAGTCATCCTTGGCTTGAACTAATCTGACTTGCGGCTCAATCATGTACGCACGATCTTTCACATAACCCCAAAGAAAGAAATAGAGTGGAGAGAGGTCAGGTGATCTAGCCGGCCAATTTACAGGCCCCTGCCTTCCAATCAGCCAGTTTCGTGCTCGGCTGTTGCTGTGCGATGGGGCTCCTTCTTACTGATACCACAGAAGTGGAAGACGTGACAGCAAGACTTCGCTTAGAAACTCATCAACCACTCCTTCAAGGATTTCGTCCACGTAACGCTGTACAGTCAATGTGTGACCAAAGAAGGAACCGATTATGGCACCGGCGTAAATTCCGAACCACACAATGAGCGACCACTGGTACTGGTGCCGAGCGCGCTTACCCATTGTGCATTGTAGTCACCTCAATAGTGCGCATTATGCAAACTTACCTGGGCGTATCTGTGAAAATTGGCTTCATCTGTGCCCATGATGTTGCTCAAGAAGTCCGGTACCAAGGTACCAATTTCCAATCATCAGTTTGGAAGATTCTAAACGACGGCCTTTCACCCGTCCCACCTTAACCAGCATCAATGCTTGGAAGAAGGGGACCTGCAGAATCGTCTAGATTTCTCGAATTGGGTCCTCATAAAAGTCGATGAGCTACCACTACAGTAGCCCAATTGGGAAGAGCATTGCACGGGCAATGCGAAGACGTGTGGTCTTTCCCCACCTGCGGCCAGTTGTTTTTCATCCATTTTTCATTTCCATTAATTTGCGATTTCTTTAATTCCATCAGTAAGTACAAGTAAATTCCCCTATGTTGTCCTTGGTGTCTTTGTTTGTTGGCTTCGTATGATATGATTAATAAAAATCGGCCCCCTCGGTACCTTTTCTTCTCGCTCAGTATGCACACACACACACACACACACACACACAAACACACACACACACACACACACACACACACACACACACACACACACACACACACACACACACACACACACACACGCACGCACACGCACACGCACACACCTATCGCTACGAGGTTTATTGATGGTTAGCCGGTAGCCGGTCCAGCGCAGAGAGCAGCCGAGCAGTCCCAGCCAAACGACAGCGCGACCAAAAGCAGCGACACCGACCCTTTGGTCTTTGTCATCCTCACTTCAGAAGCCATGTGGCTGCAGTAACGTTTGTGCTATCTTCGTCATTACAGCCACACACACAACTTTCAGTCGTATAATTGATGCCAATCGTACCTCATTGCCATCGAACTACATGCCTGCAGCAAGACCATCCTCACCTTTATGGCACCTGCACCGACCTGACATACGCCTCACCATCCCAGGAATCATGAAGAAAGCCAACATGCCGTCGTTTGCCCTTAAGCAGGCCACATTAGAACATTTACATGAGGTGCACAGTGGCCGCGTACACGTTTACATCGATGGTTCAGTCACATCTGCAAGCGCAGCTGCCGCTGTGCGGATACCAAGAAGATCCGTCAAAATACAGCTAAAGACGTCCCATGTATCATCAACGATAGCTGCTGAACTGGTAGCCCTGCGTGCGGCTCTTCATTTCATTAAGGAGGAACCATCCCACGCATGGTCAGTCTTCTGTGATTCCAAGGCAGCCCTACAGAGTGTACTCTCAGCACTGCGCCACGGATCACATGAGCAGCTCGTCGCAGATATTATAGTAGTCCACCATCGACTAGTTGACGAAGGACACGATATAATATATCAGTGCTTGCCTAGTCACTGTGGCATACATGGCAATAATCGAGCAGACGAAGCTGCCCGATCTGCCCATGACGGCGTCAACTGTGTTGCCATTCCTCTTTCGAGAGCCGACGCAGCAAAAAAACTTGCCGCACTTGCGCGTGACCTGACATTAGCCCAGTGGAATTCATCCGATTTCAGAAGTGCACGCCTCCATACCCTGGACCCTAATTTACAGCTCCATATTCCGCCCGAGCTTCCACGACGTGACTGTACTCTTCTTGTCCGTCTATGGCTTGGAGTAGCATTTTCAAACGCCTACTCTTTCCTTATCGGAATGGCCAACAGCCCACTGTGTGATTTCTGTGGGTGCAATGAAACGATCGAGCATCTTCTTTGTCAGTGCTCTCGTTTCAACCCACAAAAAGCAGTCCTCTCAGTCACCTTAGACAAACTGGACAAGCACCCAATGACCGAAAACAAGATCCTGGAACCTGGCCTACGCGAACATCAGCGCGATCCGCTATGAAGGCGCTACTGCTATACTTGAAAGACACGGGACTTTCTGACAAATTGTGACTATACACTGCGTGACGTCGGACTGTACGGTGACACTGCGTAAGACTACGAACGCCTTTGCGGGCTGCGTGACAGTGCCCACAGAAATAGTTAATGTGTACGTGCGTGTGTGTGCTTAGGTTTTTTTCCCTTCTTTTTATCCTTCTTTTTTTCTCACCTATTGCATCCCCTTGCCCCTCCCCCAGTACAGGGTAGCCAACCGGGGATAATCTCTGGTTAACCTCCCTGTCTTTCCTTTGCCTTTCTCTCTCTCTCTCTCTCTCTCTTCGTCATTACAATTGCCCTACGAGTCTAATGACTACATTGTTGCGCAAAAAAAAAGAAAATAAAGACTACGAAATAGAGAGTACGAATCCACAGACCTTCCCTCCCAAGTCTTTACTTTCCTTTTTAGATTAGATCCCAACCAGGTACTTGCCCAGCAACAAGTTTTACTGAACTACGTTCTACTCTGCCCTACGAGAGGTGGCAAAAAAAAAAAAAAGAGCAGGAGTAGCCGTTCTGGCGGCTCACGGTGACGACACAATAAGGGGATCATGATACGGTTTAAGCCGGCTGACATGCACTAGACCGCGACGCCGCAGGTCGTCAGATGGAGTCAGAGGTTCGGCCACATAGTTTACAGCAGATGTACAGGCGACGATCCGATAGGGTCTGTGGCACTGAGCCAGCAGCTTAGACGAAAGACCGGCAACGTGAAGCGGAATCCATAACCAAACGAGGGAGCCGACACGGAAAGTGTTAGTGCTCAGGTCGTTGTCATGCCATTTCCGCTGATGCTGCATGCAGGCAAGTTCGTGGCATTCTTCAGCGTGCTTGGTTACTTCTGATGTGGGCCTAAATTCGGAGGCGCCGGGTTGGTACGGCAATACTGAATCGAGCTTGCACAAGGATTCTCGTCCGTGCAACATAAAGAACGCCGAAAAACCTGTCTCGCTTGAGTCGCGGTATTGTAAGCGTAGGTTACAAAGGGGCGAACCATATCCCAGGCGGAGTGGTCCGACGCGACGTATGCAGTGAGCATGTCGCCAAGAGCGCGGTTAAAGCGCTCAGTTAACCCATTGATCTGAGGATGGTACGTAGTAGATGTGCGGTTCATGACGTGGCACTCGGCAAGCAGAGCTTCAACCCCTTGGGAAAGAAGGATACGCGCCCTCTGTCCCTGAGGAGTTCTCGAGGAGCGCCATGTCAAAGCACGAAATCGTGCCGGATGAAGAAAGCAACCTCACGTGCTATAGCGGCAGGAAGGGTGGCTGTCTCAGCATATCGGGTGAGATGGTCAACACCAACGATTATCCATCGGTTTCTAGGCGTTGTGCATGGGAGTGGGCCGTAAAGATCGATGCCGACGCGATCGAAAGGCCGCGCAGGGCAAGGTAAGGGCTGAAGAGCGCCGGTCGAGCGCTGCGTAGGAACCTTGAGTTGTTCGCAGGCTTCGCAAGCACGGATACACTTCAGGACAAAGCTGTACATACCGCACCAATAGAAACCTTGGCGCAACCTTGCGTAAGTTTTCAGCACGCCTATGTGAGCACTCTGTGGGTCGGCATGAAAAGCAGCACACATGTCGCATGTGACGTGGTATTATGAGAAGCCACTTGCAACCATCCGGTATATAGTTGCGACGATAGAGCAGGTTGTCTCGCACGGTAACATGAGAGACTTGACGGCGGATCGAGCGCGCGGGAGGGTGAGATGTTTGTGGAATCCGACAAAATGTCGAGCAGGGTAACAATCCACGGGTCTTTTCGTTGCTCCGAATACATGGACTCGACGTTGAGCGCTGAGATAGCGGTGTACTGTGCTCAGGTAGACGCTGTATCATGAGGTAGATGAGAGTGAGAAAGGGCGTCCGCGTCGGAGTGCTTGTGGCCAGACCTGTACGCCACATGGATATCATACTCTCGTAGTCGCAGGGCCCAGCGACCGAGGCCGCCCGAGGGGTCTTTCAAAGTTGACAACCAGCAAAGAGCGTGGTGGTCCGTGACGACGTAAAATGGTCGTCCATAAAGGTAGGGTCTGAACTTCCCAAGAATCCAGACTATAGCCAGGCAATCTTTCTCACTGGCTGAATAGTTGGTCTCGGCCTTTGTGAGGGTTCGGCTCGCATAGGCGACAACATACTCGTTATAGCCAGGCTTGCGTTGCACGAGCACCGCACCAAAGCCCTGGCCCCCGCTGCTTGCGTCCGTGTGTACCTCTGTAGGCGCCCGGGGATCGTAGTACCGGAGTGTCGGAGGAGATGTGAGCAGCTGGCCTAGTGTCTGGAATGCGCCATCATGTTCCGAAGACTAGTTAGACATGTCGGTGCCAACAGTGAGAAGGCGCCTCAAAGGAGCGATAATGGTCGCGAAATTGCGCACACTTCGATGAAAATAAGAACAAAGGCCGATGAAGCTTCGGAGGTTCTTCAATGACGTCGGTTTCGGGAATTCGGCGACAGCTCGAAGTTTCACAGGATCGGGAAGGACGCCGTCTTAGCATACAACGTAGACAAAGATTGTCAAGTTGCGAGCTCCAAAGCGGCACTTTTTGATATTCAACAAGAGCGCCAGCGTTCTTAAGACATGTCGAAACCTGGTGGAGACGAGAATGGTGCGTCGAAAAATCTGAAGAAACCACGACGATGTCATCAAGGTAGCACACACAGATGTTCCATTAGAAACCGCGAAGTGTGTTATCCATCATATACTCGAAAGTTGCGGGCGCATTGCATAGTCCGAATTGTATGACGTTAAATTCATATAGCCCATCAGGGGTGACAAACGCTGTCTTAGAACGATCTCATGCGGCCATAGGAACTTGCCAGTAACCACATCGCAGGTCTAATGACGAGCAGTACTCGGCACCTCGTAAACAATCAAGTGCATCGTAAATTCGGGGTAGAAGGTAGACGTCTTTCACTGTTACTTTGTTGAGACGGCAGTAATCGACACATATCCGAATAGAATCATCCTTTTTACGCACTAGCACAACGGTAAAACACCATGAACTCTGGGATGGTTGAATGACGCCAAGATCGAGCATGTCATTCACTTGGTCGTCGATTGCGCGACGCTCCGCCGCTGAGATGTGATAAGTGCGTTGTCTGAGGGGAGGTTGGGACCCGGTGTCGAACCGAAGACCTCGGTAGCCAATTGGAAGCTCTTCGGAAATGGTGTCATGGCAACGAGCGAAACTCTAGAAGAGGAGCCCAGCACGTCCAAACCTTCATATATGTCAATGGGCTCGACATAGCCGAGGGACTCGTCGTGAAGGAGAGTGAGCGGGTATGTGAACGGGTTGTGCACTAGCATAATTGTTGTACCAGCGGCTACGTCAACAACGGCGAATGGAAGTGGTAGAGGTTTGTGGTGGAGAAAAGTACATGAGGGCGTGGGCAGTATATGGGCGTCAAGCGCAGATGGACAAAACAAAGAGACTGGTGTTGAGGTGCTTGGCGGCAGATCAGTCTCGGCGGCGACAATAATCTTTACAGGGGCGGGAGAGGCGGCTGGCAGAGTGTTGTTAAAGGGCCCCTGAAACGGTTCGGAAAAATTTTGTAGACGCGTAGGGTACAGCTTAAGTAGAACATTCGCACCACAATTTAAGTGAAGCGTTACGTATTAATGGAGCTACAAGCGATTATAAGTTACCCTCCTCCCCAGCCATGCTTTTCCTCCTCAACTCGTCCGCCGAGCGAGCGGGGCCAAGCTCCGCCTTCACTGGTCCTGCGTCACGATGCGACTTCACATATTCCACTTCCGGGTGTTTTGGAGCCCACCCCGCCCGCGCGAAACCTCTCCGCTAGCTGCTTGGCTGTCGACCCCAAGCGAGAGCTATCGAAGCAGCTTGCGTTGCGAGCATTCTGTCGTAGCGCCGAACGTGTCTGGTATTCCGTTAACCACAGGCAAGCTGGTCATTTCGGCAAATGACTGGAGGCATAAACTCAAGCTGATGACGGAACTTTGGCGCAGACGTACGTGAGCGGCCTGATCGGTCTGCATGGTCCAGACACTTGTTGGCGCAGCGCTTAACCAGTCGAACAAAGCGCTAATATTGCTCTAAGGAAGTGTAAAACATTTTAAACATTTATAAAAACAACGTGTTGATGATTACACTCCTGCGAAAAGTACGCACCAGCAGCAAAGAAGGAAACGCTTCGTTGCTGCTACTGTGTATGGTTGAGCTCTATGCCACCAGGTGGCTGCACCGTGCAGACCATTCACATTTGCCCTTCTGCTCATTTCGGCTCATCCCGTTACGGCACACTCAAGCGGCCAGATCCTGTCCCCTTGCACTTACGTTTGGCCTAATACGGGACTCGCGAAACGCTATTGCGTTAGTAATCTTCCGGTGTAAAGTGACGGCCACAAACGCGCAAATCCTGCGCAGCAGCCAGTTCGCTCGTACGCTGCCTTGCAGAGGGACACGATGTCGCAGCTTGACATATTGCCAGTCGCTACGTTTGCAGCCCACAAGGCAACAAAGTCGAATCATAGTGCTCGCGAAAAGACTGACACCAACTCTGACCGCGGAGCTCTCGTCAAAATGGAGTACGTTGTAACACAAGCAGACGACACTTGCTGTGTGCCGGAAGTGCTTAAGTGTACTGAAAAATTGTTCTTGTGCATTCTCTTTATGCTACTTTCTTTTTATAAAAACAAATTAACTAACATTCCAACTATTACGAAGATCATTTGTTTGCTATAAAGTTAGAAAAATTATCGATCACGCGCCCTGCTCAGCCAATCGGATAGCTCGCCCCACTGACGTCATATGGGTTATTTCGGTCATATGGGTAGGGGCGGCTTAAAATTCCGCCGAGCAGTGCGCTGCGATCGGCAGTGATGTGCATTTTTAAAACCTAATAATAAATTACACGCTTTACGCAGAGCACTTAGACGTGTCAATTAATGATCAGAAGGACCTACTCTAACGACTCAGTACGTTTGTAGAAAATCGTCAAAAGCGTTTCAGGGTCCCTTTAAGGACAGAGAGCAATATCGGCGCGGGCGCAGTCAATGACGACACTGTGGCGCGAGAGAAAGTCCCATCCCAGGATGACATCATGAGAGCAGAAAGGCAGCACAAGGAACTCAATCGGGTAAAGTGCGTCCTGAATAACGACCCTAGCGGTGCATGCGGCTGAAGGTTCGACGGGCTCAGTGGTGAGAGTACGGAGTACAAGGCCAGAAAGTGATGTGGTAACCTTCCTGATCTTACGGCAAAGAGCCTCACCTATGACGGAAATGGCAGCGCCTGTGTCAACAAGTACGAATGTAGCAAGTACGCAACAACAAGTACTCCTTCAACTTCAACAGACGCTAGGTGTCTTTTTGACAGCCATATGTTATGGACTGATCACATCGATTTCCTTGGAGGCAAACTTGCGCAAGTCGCTGGGGCGCTCTTCAGTTTAAGACCGCTGCCAAGCAAGGTCACACTTATTTTGTACAACGCTCTCTTCCTGAGTCACGTACACTACTGCTGTCTCGTGTGGAGTACCACATCTGCTACAAACATAAACCGGTTATTCCTGCTTCAAAAAAAAGGTAATACGTAGCATCTGTAGAGCTCCAGTAGACGCTCACACTGCACCTATATTCAAACAGTTGAAATTACTCTTATTGCATTCTCTTTTAGAGTCCAGGCTGTTACTAGCCTATAGTAAAGAAGCAAAACAAAGCCAGTCATACATCACGTCGTTAGCGCAATTTATTAGAAACAGAACAGAATACAGTAGATGGCCACCTGAACACTGGTATGTACCGCATCCTCGCACTAACTATGCTCTTCAAATGTTGCACCATCGCTTACCACGCCTGTTAAACACGCTGAAATGTAGTAACATAGATGTCACTTTTTGTCCTATATCGTATTTATATGAGCAGTTCAGTGATTTTTGAACACGAATTAATTTGTTGTTTGTGACTGCTTCTGAGGTAGACTGTCGTTACGCATCTCCCATTTCATATTAGCCTCTGTCAACGGCTCAATCATGTCTTATTCTTTCCTTACAATGATTATTTTGTTAATGATTCTATCACTGCTTTTGTTGCTTTAATGTACACTGTGGATTGAGTAGTTTTTTGATGGTCTGTAGCATTTTTTTTTACATTGCATTTCTGTTTGCTGGTATAATGTCTAAGCCAACTTGTCATTTTTTTGCTTGTGTATTGTTTTTGCCGGTCTTCAATCAGTGCCTGTGCCTTCTGCTGCGGTCCTCAGATCGGGTTTAAGGCCCGTCAAGTTGCTGCGAGCAACTGTTTCCTTAAATCCCCCATAAATTGTATATTTATGGAAATAAAGGCACATTGTATATTGTATTGTATTTCTATAATGTTTTTGCAGTGTTAGCGGAGATCTTGGGCATTTCGACAAGCGTGCAGCTCTTGCTTCCGAAGCTGCAGCACTTAATTTCCCCCATTGAAACGCGGCCGACGACGCATCGGCGATATCGAAAGGCCACGCGGTGATGTTAAACGACGGCGGCTGAAGTACTGGCGACCGCTCCAGAAGTTCGGTGACGGGTTCGAATCAGCATCCTGGTGGGCTGCAGGTACCTGTGGATCAACGAGGACGTCCGGATGCGGCAGGCGGCGGCGACGAAAGCGCGCCACATGTCCCGCGAGACCGCAGGAGAAGCATATTGGCCGATTGTCCCGCGTGCGCCATGGATCTTGCGGCCGGAAGTACTGAGGGGGCATTTGAGACACAGGGACAAGTGCTGGGCACTTGTGGCGGGTTAGGTAGGGGAGCGCCGTTGGCCTAGGACGCGACACAACTTCAGGGTAGGTCAGCGATGCGGCAATCGGAGCGTGATGGTAGCTGGCGGAAAAGCCTCTGCAACCTGATCGCGGTTGGCCTGCTGGACGGCCGAGGACAAAGGTTGGACAGGCTCCTAGGTCAGAGGGAGCAGCGAGAGCTGGCGGGTCACCTCTTTACGAATGAAGGCTTTGATCTGAGACAGCAGAGACCCGTCATCAGTCTGTCCGGGAGCAGTTACCGTACTGGAGAGGTAGGCCACGTGAGAAAGTCGGGTGGGCGAGCGCTCGTTGCCGGCGCAATTCGGCGAAGCATTGGCAGTAGGACGGCTGCAACGGCAGTAGGATTCTTACCCAGCAGCATTCGAAAAGCATCTTCAATGCCTTTGAGGATTTGTTTAATCTTCTCTTCCTCAGTCATCGTTCGGCTTACTCGGTTGCAGAGAACGACGACGTCCTCGATATAACTAGAGAAATTCTCTCCCAGCTGTTACCCTCTTTGGCGGAGGCGTTGTTCGGCGCGAAACTTTCGCACGACCGGACGGCCAAATACCTCCACGAAAGCAATCTTAAAAACATTCCATGTCGCAATAGTGGCCTCATGGTTTTGGAACCAGAGGTTGGCGACATCCGCAAGATAAGAAATAACGTTGGTGAGCTTTGTCGGATCGTCCCATTTGTAGAGGTTGTTCACGAGTCCGTACGACGAAAGCCAGTCGTAGAAGTCAGTATCAGTGGTGCCACTGAACACAGGTGGGTCTCGTTGACGAATGGAACCGCAGGTGACTGGTCCAGTTGAAGTGGGTCGCTCGCCAGCGTCGATCTGGCATGGTCTTGGCGGTAGCGGTGGGCAGAGTGCGGCTCCGGAGTTTCAGGGCGAGGAGTTAGGGTACCCTGCACATCCACCAAATACTACGAGGTTTATTGACGGTTAGCCGGTCCAGCGCAGAGAGCATCCGAGCAGTCCCAGCCAAACGACAGCGCGAGCAAAACCAGCGACCAACCCTTTGGTCTTTGTCTTCCTCACTTCAGGAGTCGTGCAGCCGCAGTAACGTTTGTGCTAATTTCGTCGTTACAAGATATATATATATCTATATATATATATATATGTGTGTGTGTGTGTGTGTGTGTGTGTGTGTGTGTGTGTGTGTGTGTGTGTGTGTGTGTGTGTGTGTGTGTGTGTAGTTCCGTTTGCGTATAATATGGCACGCCAGGGGCCCTATAACGTAAAACTATTCCAATATGTTTCTATTCCAATTTCCTGACGTCAAATTTGCGTAACCACCGACGCAAGCACCGGGTGGTCACTCATAGGGTTGTCTGAACAGACCAATCAAACGCTCTCATCGTTCATAGGAGGTACCTGTTGTTTGCTTGAAAAACGAATAACATTGCCTACACTGAGCGGCTTGTTGTATCTAATTGGCTGACAAGAGGCGAGGAGAACGCTCAAGTGGAGAGGGATTCACTAGGGCAGAGCCAGTGCACTGAAAACCGATAACCGGATGAAGAGGGTGGTGCCGGCGTTTGCTATTGGTCGGCTTTCCCTTACTTAGCTTGTGGTGGCTGGTCGAAAATCGCGGCGGCATGCAACGGAAGCTTAACAATGAAGCTAAAATTGACCCTCAGCAAAGAAGAGTTGGCAGAATGAGGTAGTAAACGTGTCGAAAGTGCATAAAAACGTTACACGGTCACGCAAGAAGTTTTATTATACGCAAATGCACCCATGCTCTCCGGCAGGTGCGAATAGCCAGCGTCTCAGCGATCGGCGGCAGCTATCTTTAATTCCTTTCGGAACGGGGCAGCCTGCGGCTATTCCGAAAAAAATTCAGTTTTGTTCGGCATATTAATGCATCTTTATCGCGTACACGTCACTTTGACGCGGTGAGTTCGTGCGGTTTTGTGACGTCGCGTGACAGGTAGGTGAAGTGGGTGCAGCCCGAAAACTTTTTACCAATAGCCGAGGGCTAATGGCGAAAAGGGGTCGAATCAGAAATAACTGTTTTTCATTTTTCTGTCAAATCATGCATAATCAGTGTGCACACATCATATCAGATGGGGAGGTATTGCGGTTTTTGTAACGTCGCGTGACAGACAGGTGAAATGGGGGGTGGTCGAAAAAAGTTTTTGACCAATCGCGGAGGGCTGATATCAGAATTGGAATAGAAAAGTTTGGAATAGTTTTACGTTATAGCGCCCCAGGTTACTGCAAGAGTGACGCTGTTCGGTTTTCCCCACGGGCGAGAAGTAACGACGATGCTTGACACTATGCTGGCCTATACGGTTGTAGTGATGCAGACAATGCAAAGGCTGACGCCGCCCATTTTACAGAGTGCGCTGTTAGGGTTGGCGTCTGACACCACGTGTTGAAAGGAATTTCAACTGGCCATCTCACCCTGCCTCGTCGAAATGAGGTGTGACTTTGCCTGCTATTGTTGGCGTCCCGCTCCACGTGCAAAAAGAACTTTCTCTCACCCGACCTTCTTCCACCAGGCCTCGTCGAAATGAAGCGTGACTTTCTAATTCGCCATGACCGTTTCGAGTGTCTGCCTGTCTGCCGAAAGCCCCGCAGTGTACAGGCCTCTTTTGTGCGTGTATGTGTGTGTATGGGTGTACGAGTTTAGAGAGGCCCTTTCCTCGAATTGGACATAGAGGAGAACTTCCATGAACCCGCAACGCGCAGAAGAGACGGACAGGGGTCCGTCTCTTCCATGTGGCGTGACGACCTCCTCTCTGCAGCAAGCTCGGTATAACCATAGGAGGCGGGGCCCTCTTTCTGTGCCGGTCCCGTGACGTCGACGGAAGCAAGATCGCGCCCACGATTGTAGAGAGCCTATTTAAGGGGCTCCAAAATGTACTTTTACACACTTCATGCTCTTTTCATTTACTTTCATCTACCTTTGATTAAATCATGCAAGTTTCGCACTAGAAATCGTCTCGCCCTTGCTTGGTCGCCATGGTCTACCGGATGCCTGCAGCCCGCCGACAACACCACGCTACCCAATAAGTAACGTCGGTCGAGCTACGATAGGCAGGCGCCGCTACTTCTCGGCTGCAGTACTATACGCTACCCTGGAGTACGCAACAGTGCCAAGGAATCCAGACACTTCGCGCGTGTCCGAATAACTAGCCAGCAATACTTGACGTCCGTCGGTATACCCTCAACCATAGATCTGTCTTTTATGAACCCGGCGATAGGGTTTCGGTATGGACACCTATTAGATGACGTGCCCGCTCTGAGAAATTTCTACGGTGGTACTTCCGACCATATAAAGTTCTACGCCGCCTTAGCAACGTCACCTACGAAGTCGTTTCTGACACGCCATCTTGCTCGAAGCGCCGCCAGCATGTGCCTGAAACTGTTCACGTAGTGCGCATGAAGCCTTATCTCTCCGAGTGACATGTACAACCTGAATTTGTGCACTGATGCACGACGCACGCGAAGTGCATCGTCCCGATGCACTTCGCCATGATACGATCTCGACCGGCTGAGGTCGGTCTTCACCGCAAGAATCAGGAAACGACGACGAAGGCGGGCATCGTGATGATGAAAAAAAAAGTAGAAAGGATTATATTCGTAGAAGAGTCAGTTGCTGGGCCTGTTGGGACATACCTTTAGAAACGATGGAACCCAGCCTTTCAGACGCAAACTCCAAGAGAGAAGTAGACAGACACACTCTGGGACTAGCCATAAAAACAATCACACACAGGTTCGCAGGGCAGCTAGAGCGCGCATGCGTCATACATACCACGTACCTTTGAAGTGTGGTCGCGTGTATACAGGCTAGACGGGCGCTGTAATAATGTCCGCTGAACACGAAATGGCCGTGATGTCAGGAGGAGGGGCAAACCTTCATACTCATTGCTGAGTGTGCGGCTGTTCACCTCTTCTAGAAGACAGAACTTATTGGTAGGGGAACCACACGATACGAACGAGAACTGATTAAATCGTGCCATATTCGAAAACATGGCCACAATCAATGTGTTAGTGTACCCTCGTTATCGCTGTAAAAGAAAGAGATAGCTTATTTAGAAAAATGTGGTTACTAGAAGTCTTTTTGGGTTTTGTTGTTAGTCACGTGGTATGTACGACGCATGCGCACTCTGGCTGCCCTGCGAACCTCGGTGTGATTGTTTTCATTAAAATTATTGCTAGTCCCAGCGTGTGTCTGTCGACTTCTCTCCTGGTGTTTGCGTCTTGAAGAGTGGGTTCCATCGTTTCTAAAAGATTATATTCACTTCATTGGTACATTATTTGTGACTCATCCGAGTCTCGAGCAGTTCTGATTAACACGGGGTCCAGGACGGCCTTAAATAACCCCTTGCGGTCTTGTGATTGGCGCTGTCTTCTTGGGGACCCTGTGGAAGTATTAATGGTTTCGTCAGGTTCTGCCGTCGAGCTCCTGACCTTCAGATTTTCTTTCCCCGTCCTTCCCTTTGTGTCAGCTCGGGAAAAAATGGGTGCCCCTGTTTCAGAGAAGAGGGCAATTATGTCGACATGGGGACGCCCGCTTGAAAGCTTCTCACTTTTGACAGGTAGCTCATACGGGGGCCAAGACGGCCTTAATTACCCCTTGTGGTCTTGTGGTCGTCGACGTCTTCCCGGGGAGCCTGTGGAGATATTAGTGCCTTTGTCAGGTTCTGCCGTCGACGACCTCCCGCCCTTCGGTTTGACTTCTCTTCGTCCATCCCTTTGTGTCAGCTCGGGAAATAAAAGGAGTGACGCTGTTTCGGAGAAGAGGGCAATTGTGTTGACATGAGTACGCCCGCTTGAACTCTTGTCACACTTGGCAGGCTGATGTCTAGGCTTACCGTAACAGCCTTTTCTGGGACGAGGCTTGTTACAACAGGCACGTTAGGTTGCTGGCATACACCACAGAACTCTAAGTGTCGTTTATACAGCCTCGACCCATCACTGAAACCTAAATTACCAGCGAACGTTCCATGACGTGACGCAACACTGCTGTGTCGGCTGTGGGTAGGAGTAGCATTCACCAACTCCTACAGCTATTGTATTGAAATGGCGGATTCACCAATGTGCGCTAAGTGCAAGTGTGAAGAGACCATCAGCCACCGTCTGTGCCACTGTTCTCGCTTCGACAATCAACATGAGACTCTCCAGTGTGCCTTAAATAGACTGTATGACAGGCCATTTACAGAAGCGAAGATCTTGGGCCCCTGGCCTCACAGTTCATTAGCTCAGAAAACAGTTCGAGTGCTTTTTCGCTACCTGATCGAGGGCAACAGACTTGAGTGCCCGACTATAGACATCCTGCACCTAAGTTCTCTCTCTGTCTCTTTCACTCCCCATTCCCCCTCCCTACATATAGGGTAGCAAACTGGACTCAGTCTGGTTAACCTCCCTGCCTTTCCGTCTTCCCTTCTCTCTCTCTCTCTGGGACGAGACAAACCATCTTGTCATGGGAACGTACGCCTGAATGTCTCTCACACCCGACATGTCGATCATGACAGCCGCACATCGAAACGATGCCAGCTCTGGGAAAAGGCAAATGTCGCGCCCCTGTCTGCCTTGAGCCACGATGGTGACGCCAACGATGATCTGCTGGAGAGTTCGCGAGGGATCAATAGAAGTCTGCGTTGCCTGTTCTACTAGGGCGTGCCCATATGCGCCACGATGACCTCTCGCAAATAAAGTTCCCATTCACAGTGGACCACGGACTGCTATATATATATATATATATATATATATATATATATATATATATATATATATATATATATATATATATATAGACAGGCGCCGCTGGTAGCCAGCCCCCGTAGGTGGTACGAAGAAGCAAAGAAAGCATCGCGTTAATAGCAAAGACCGTTAGATTCGTGTTCCCAAATCTGTCACCGAACATACGCACACATCCCAGTAATGCTTTGCAAAACCAACTTCTCGGTAGCCATTCTCTGAAATGGATTATTTCTTGGGCAAGATTTCAAGTTGGTGAGCATTGACTTTCGCTTGGTGTGATGTCAAAACCTGCTGAAAATATTAATAAAATGAAAAGGTGTGCAGGGGACCGACTGCAGATGGACGCCACCACAAAGTGTTCACAGAAGGGAAAAACTACGCCTCGCTTCCTCAGCTGTGGGGTTGCATCCTTTAAGCGGCCACTCTATCTTCCTTCAGGCATTCGCAAACAAGCACATCACGTACCGGTTGCGTGGAAGTGCTTCATCCTCGTATATATAGAGGTCGTTGTTTGTACTTGTTGCCATTGCAGTACATCCCCCGTCCGTGCTCCTGTTCAGGATGTTTTGGCTCGTGGGTGTTCTTGAAATTGCCTTTTCTTTTTCTTTTTGCAGATACACCTCCGTTGCCCGAAAAGAAAAGAAAAAGAAGATAAACGCGTTCGCAAATTGCATTTCATCAGTGGCAGAGGCGAAAGCTCCAATCGAGCGCTGCTTCTGTCCGAGATGGACATCAGATGCGATTATTTTTGTTGAAACCCGTCTGTCCTCGTCCTCTTCTCTCCGTTCCTTCGTATGCGCCGCGCGGCGTCCCTGGCGCTCGGGGCTGCCGCTGCTAGGACACGTCATGTGCGCTCGCGCCGCCAGAAACGTCAAAGCAACTCTGCGCTCGCGGAGAGGAGACAAATGGCCAGAGAAGTGACCGGAGTTAACTGGCGCGCCGCAGCCTGGGCGCTGCTTCGCGCTGTGCCGCGGCGTCAAGTGCGATCAAGTCTTTCGCCTTTGAGGCCGGGGCTGGTCCCTGTTTGCGAATCCGGCCTGTCTCGTCCATGCGCTGCCGAGATCGGCCGTCTGCGACGTGCACTTCTTCGCAGAATGACGGAGACGGGCGTGGAGCCTTGCAACATCGCAGCTGACTTAATGTGATGCGGAGAAGAAGTGAACAGTGGTCGGGTTCAATCAAGCGTTATAATTTGTAAAGGGCTGCCATAATGGCGTAGTAAACGCACATGTTTATTTTCGAAAGCAGGGGTACAAGTCCTGCGTCTTACAGTACAACGTTACAAAGGGGAATAGGACTAAAAAGTGCACAGCGTTGCACGGCGAAAGACTCGAGCTTCATTAGCAGAAAAGAAAAAAAAAAGTCTTTGCGTTAAGTATACCGCGCGGCCCGATGCGCATATACGCGCGGACGTGCGCGGACAGGGGACCCGCGTTAAGGTCGTTTCCTCACGCGGCCAGCGTGCTCGCATTCTTTCGCATGGGTGCAGTGCAGGCAGGCGGGCGCTCTGTGACGCGCTGACAAGCGGGGTTTGAGCGCCAGGCGCGGCTTCTCTTCTTTGTGCGCCGTCAGCGTCGGATAAAGTAGCGCGCGCCCGGCGGGAAGCCGTGACAGAGGAAGGCGAGGGCGCGCACCCCCTTCTTCTCGCTCGGCGACTACGAGCGACAGGCCATAAGGCGCGCGTATAAATCACGCCCAATATAGGTGTGCGTACAGGCGCACGCACGCACGCCCACTGGCGCGCTCACTCGGAGCGCGTTATAATACATTCGTAAGACTCGCGGGTCGTCCATTAAAACGCTGTATTATCCCGGGCTTGGCCGGCCCAACATAAAGTCGGGCATAAATCAGTTTTATGGGTTCCGTGCGCCGCTGTCCACGTCTCGGTGAACGCGCGAGCGCGAAGACGCGATATGTCTCCGGCTCTTCCCGCGCGGTCAAGTTCGGCGAGCGTGCCATCTTTTCTTGCGGCCGTGCACCGGGAAAAGCCGGCGATGTACGGCCGCGACTCTCGCGGGGGACGGGCTCACCCCCCCGCGGCCGCTTCCGACGCCGGGCTTATTCTTTCCCCGCCGGGGCACATCACATTTGTCGAAGCCGCACCTGTTCTGCTGCGCAACTTTCACGCTTGACGATGGCGAGGCGGTAATCTTGTACACTGGCTGGCGTCCGCCGCCATGTGACCAGACAGCTTCCCTCAGCCGAGAAAGGCGCCGCGTTTGATTTGTGCAGCGCGCTCGTTTGCCGGCGAGGGCGCCGGCAATTTGAGCCCGTTTTACGGCGCCCCGCTTTCGGGACCGCGGTGCCTCTGGCGCGGCAGGGCGCCGGCCTGACTTTTCTTCCCCCAGTCTTGCACTTCCGCGCCCGTGGCATGAGCAGCGCGCCAGTTTTATCACTTTAATGTCTCGCACCCGAGCCATAAATGAGCGCGTGTGGCGTGACACGTACAACTGAGTGAGGGCGCAGTTATCGAAATCTATAATGACACGATGCTTGAAGAATACAAACCCTAAAGTTCGTTTCGTCAGTAAACGAAGGCTGTGTGCAGTGTCGCGCCGTACGGTACAGAGTGAACCGAAGACCCCCATACATACACAAAGCCAAAATATTTGCAAATGCGAGTTTCTGGCGTAGTTAGGCGATAGTTCCAAACGAGAAAAGGCAAATACAGTTACACGTGGTCAGGGCGCCGCGGTTTATTTACTGTTGAACATCTGTAGCAGACTGCCGGTCGCGGCATTGTGCAAGGCATACCTAATGTGCGACCCTACGCATGTATGCATGCATGAATAGGAGCCAGAAGTGGTTGGTGCGCGTGTGATGGAGCTAAGCCGTGCCAGGCCATATACGGTACCGTGCGCCGGGCCGAATCCTGGGAGATGCGCTGTAACTCTATCCTATGGCTCTAGGATGACGCTACATTAACCGTTTTTATGGCTTAATATGTACTCACTACTCTCACCGTCTCACCATCAAGCTGGAAATGGAAACGGAATCAGCCGCGGCAAGTGACGACATCTTGGGACGTTTTGTTCAACCAACCCGTGCAGTGTACTTAAAAGGAGCGCGTCCACTTGCCCTAGTTGGTCAAGGTCAAGGGAGGGCCTGTTGACAAGCAAAAATGGACGAACGCAGCGAAAGGACACATAAGAAGATGCGCTCCGGCACCTATTGGTGTCCGTGAAAGTGCAGAATACTGCAGTGCACTCGTGCAAAACACGAGTGTACGTGCACTTTTAGAAAAAAAAAAGGTCGTCATTTTCACTAATTAAATACTAACACGTAACTTGTCTCAAAAAGCACTACATTCTTAGTAAGTGCAGGTAGTAAAATGACGGTTAGTACTTTCGCTACCTGCTGAAGCTAGCAAAAATCACTTAGTACTAACTTAATACTACCATACCAGTGCAGTTACTAACGCTACTGAAATATAACTACCAGGGTGCTTGCTTGAGCTAGTTGGTAATTTATGATCACCAGAGTGGTTGCTTGAGCTAGTTGGTAATTCATGATAAAAAATAACGTACAGCGCGAAGGACAAGGACTGCGATAGACGACATTCCTGTATGTCGTCTATCGCAGTATCGATAGACGACATTCCTCTATGTCGTCTATCGCCGTCCTTGTCCTTCGCCCTGTACGTTATTTTTGATTATAGTTGCCAACAATACGATGGCGCCTATTCGATTTTTAAGTGGCGCTTGCATTTGTATACGAAGTCGATGGTATTGTAAAAGCATAAGAAGTAAATTATTAATATATATGACAAAAAAGAGAATGCGCCCTTTCGATATATATTAAGGCATCAATTACGGGTATATATACGTAATGCTTACCAGGGACATTAAGGCGCACTGACTCCGGGTTAGATTGTGCTACACATCTCCAACAAGCAACGATACGCAAGAACACACATACAGAACGACAAAGGTGCTACGGAGCACTTACTCAAAGAACAACTTCAAGATTATTTATAGCCCTAGTTCGAGGGAGCGCATGTGGCACCGGTAAGCACCTACACTCTTAAAACAATTGCACCCTTTGGGGTGTACATCTGTCCGAGAACAATAATCGTCATCTGTCTTGCTTGCGTTTCCTTTCTTGAGAACGTTGCGCTCGCAAGTTTCCTGTCTAGAATGATCTGTCATGCGGATAACGCGCAAGCCGTTCGTGACTTGTAAGTACCGGGCTCGCAGCGTTAAAGAAAGGAAATACGGGCAAGACAGATGAAGATTATCGTTGTGGAACAAGATAAGCCCCAAAGGGTGTAAATCTTTCTAAGAGTGCACACTCTTAAACAAAATTTGCACCTTTTGGGTCGTATCTTACCTCATAACAATAATCGGCATCTGTCTTGCCCGCGTTTCCTGTCTTTAAAGCTGTGAGCCCCGTACTTCCAAGTCATGAACGGCAAGCGCGTTATTAGCATGACAGAGCATCCTCGACAGGAAAGTAGCGAGCGCAGCAAGATACGACACAGAGGGTGTACATTTAAGAGTGTATGTATTTGGTTAAATAATCAGAGCTTTGTGCACAAATTTCTAAAGCATACTGTCTGTTTATATGTGCACATAACTGTTAGTCCAACATAATGAACAACACTAAAGTTTATCTCAATTTTGCATAGGACTCTCAGAATCGCAGCATAATAGGCCACGGCCAGAGGAGGTGGTAGTGGCTTAGTAGTTACTTAGTAAAAAACTACTAAGAAGCCTTTCTCGCTAGTAAAGGCAGCCCTTACTAGCTTTACTAGCCGCTGGCTAGTACAGGACGAGTGGAAGTGTATAGTAGCATACATAGTAATTTAGTAAACGCGTGCATTTACTAGCTCTATACTAACTTTATTTTTAGGAGTGTGTGAGCTGACTAGTTCGACAAGCTCTCTGCGTTCACAGGACTGGCGACCACTAAGACCATTTGCTGTATACAACTGATTTGCCCCTTCATAAAATTCACACCGAGGTAAAGAAAGCAAAACTTTGTCAGTAAAGACACCGCACCATTCATATACAGTTGTTCCTCGTGTCGCTGTAGGTACCTCAAAATTTGTGCGACGTACAGCGGTGTGTAGCAGTGTTAGGCCATCCAAAATTATGGCCGGAAATATTACATTTATTTGTTAGTCAGGCGGCGCATGTTTGTGGCCACATATTGAGTCTGCTTCGCGGCGCACACGGACGCATACGGTGAGATTTCCCCACATCGAAGGTCCGATGTTAGCGTAGACAACCACAACGTTTATGGCCGTTTCATCGAATGGGGGCAACATTGTTGCACATATTTTTGTAGACAGTCCGTCTCCCGACTTGACTGAGGTCATTTAAGTGCTCATTCACAGTTGAATAACCATTATAGGTTGGATGTTATCTGAGGCATACAAGGACGCGCCTATGACTGCTTGCCAACGATGTACATGTGTCTCGACGCCTTTGATAATGGGACTGTGTCTCGTCTTTGACGGGTTTAAGTTTTAGGCCGGCGTAAATTTATTTCATTCCATTTAACGGCACCGGATCGGGCACATGCAGTGATCACATCACCACAAAGTGCTTCAGTCGAAGCCGTAATGGAGTTTCATACAACGAATGTGAGAGAGAAAGGTGGCGCCAGTGTCCGTGTGTGCCTTTCTATGGCGTGATAATCACCGGCAGTACACGTGACTAAACTTGATCCTCCTAGCTTGACACGTCCTTGTGTACTCCTAAGTGGCACTGGTTAGTACTTTATTAATACTTAAAAACAAATATTTAGCACTGTCATCACTTTGATTTCGCTACAAGGTTGCATTTTCTGGTCCGCATCGTTTAACAAAACACTTTGCATCGCTGTTTGCCTCGTTCGACCCGACTTTTCCTGTCAGGCAGCGAAATAAATCCACGTCATCGTGGCACCTCGTTGCCCCGACGACAATGTTTAAGTCCGACGAAGGTTATTTTTTTCTTTTTCGTCCGGAAAAAGTAGATAAGGGGAAGATACGAAGGGCCTTCTTAAATAATAAAGACCACGAAATGCTACCTTGTCGCGAGATCTGAGGGAGAACAAAGAGCAGTAGGCATAATATCTTCGCTTTATGTTCGTCGCATAAAAACGCAAATCACTGCACATTAACCCTACTAAACCTCATCATGCATCGTAAATCTATCGTTTAAGATAAATGGTCACACCAGCCGCCGACGTCTACCATTCTATGGCTTTAGAAATATCTCAAACAAGCAAATAATTTGGACCCTAAATAGTATTGCTCGTGGAGATTATTACTTCCCAAACATCGCCTATAGACTTAGAGATACTCACACTTGAAGATGTCGTGCTTTATTTAAGCGATGAAGTTTGCTTCATAAAATGAATGATTTTTTCTCAAGCAAAGCAGTTTTCCGTTCTATAGAAGTGTGCTGAGGCTGCAACGCGTAATCCTGTTACTACAAACTGCAATAAAATAAGGTGTAATGAGCTCTGCTCTCAATGAAGTGATGAGAAATAGTCCAAAATTGCATGCACTGACATTGTTTCCGTGGTGGCAGAGCGATTATAATAACAGATCTTCTCTCTAGCAATCACATATGAAAAACTCTATGGATGCTACGCTGAACTAAGATCGTGGTTTAAAAGCGGAGGAAATGACCACAATTTTTCGGTGAGACCTGAGTCAACATTCCATACCAAACTATGATTACGCTTTCTCTTTCTCGCTTAATCTCCTTTCTTTTGCCTAGCAGAACATCTCTTGGGCTATCTGACAGTGCCGGACATGGCGCTGCTATATGAGTGAGTACACGGCGCGTACGAGAGCTTTGTATCCCGCTTTTATCTCTGCAGAATGAAAGACCAGCGTGATTACTTCTGCGAAGAGCCGCCGCAGAGCTTTGAGACCAGACGCGACGGCGTCTCGGAAAGAATTGTATCCGGAAAAGCAACATGGGGGTACACCGCCACAAACCGGAAACCAAGAAAGAGAGTGTCACAACTCCCGCCGCAGACGCGGCTGTTCAATAACAGCAGCCGGCGAGTCGCGGCCTCCCCTTAACGGTTGCTCCTGCGCGTCACCCTAAGCCGCGGAGGAGCATCACATTTAGTTTGTTTTTGTTCGGACCGGTCGACCCGTGCGGTGTGCACGTGTGGTCATTTCACGGGGGAGGTTTAGAAACCCGAGCTGAGGCAGAGCGTAGAAAGCAAGACGAGTATTTCACCGATAGGAGAAGACGCGAGAAATACAAAGAACCGAAGAAGCAAGGAGGTGAAAAAAAAAAAGATAGCACGAGAAATATGGGCGATTGCAACTACGACGACCAACAAAGGTGGGCGACAAAGCTTAACTATCTTAATACCCGACTCTGAACAAAGAACACGCAAGATCCCTAAGAGAAAAAAAAAAACGCACAAGCACCTAATGGCAGGTTCAACGACATCGAACACAACTGCTGCTGTCTTTACGTTTGAGTGTGCGAATGTCTACACGACACGTATTAGTACTTAGGCGTTCTTCACAGCGCTCTGAGAGGGAGGAATGAACAAATAAAGTAAGGCGAAGGAGTCTCTTACTGACTGTAGTTCCTGACGTTGAGCCGTCATGGGAACTGCATTACGGCGAAGACCTTGCAGTCCAACGGAAGGAGGCCCCATGTCGACGACGATGAGCTCGACTAAATGGTCTCTATGAAACCGTGGCTAATTTTGGATACTTGGGATTACTTAATTTACCCCAAAAAGCACGGTACACGAACATGTTATCTCTCCTCTTTTTCTACTTTTCTTTTTGTTCTTTTTTGTGCGTTTCCCATAGGAACGCGGTTGCTGTTGCGACAGTATAATCCGCGATTAGCGCATGGCATGGCTCGATCAGCAGCAGATTGCCATAGTCACTGAGTTAGAACGGCAGGTCCATCCTTTCATTCATCCATGTATGCAATCGTACAACGCAGCGTGAGACAGGCGGCAGGCTTTCAACGGAGGCTTGGCACGTCTGTCCACAAAAAAAAAAAAGGAATAAAAAGAAAGGAAAAAAAAAGGAAAGGAGAGGAACGAACAGCCCACCATTGTACCTCTCACTGCGCTTCGAAAAAAAAAATCGTGATGAGAAAAATAGGCACCTACTTGCCACCTTTGATTTACTGAATGAAAGGAAATTAGAGGAAAAAGAGAAAAACAGAATGCCTGTAGTGATGCGACGAAAGTCTACACCCGAGAAATTCAACTCGCTCGTGACAGAGAGCGGCGACTGGCGCCGTATCTCCCGGCGAAATAAAACAAATTCTGCGTTCGTCATATCCTGGAACATTTTGGCGAGCACAGCAAAACGAATCCACGAGCGAGAAATCAGTTAGAATTAAGAGGCAAAGGTAAGTGATTCGAAAAACATATCTGCATAATGACCGGTAACTCACCTGGTTTATTCAGAGTGCAAGGCACCGTTTAGCCTACCAAAGGGAGGCCGTGCTGGCCGGATGAGTGCTCTTTGTGCATGCAGGGAAAAAAAGTCAGGATGCTCACGACGAAGAATAGGCGTGTTTGGGAAGAATCCGGCGCAACAGGCATGGCATGGCTGTTGACCAGGATGCTAACGATGACCAAATCAATAAACTATGCGGCTTCAATCAATGCACACGCAGTTGCATATTGACTGATGGACATTAATCTACTAAACACACACCCCGACTGTGAGATATGCCGTATATAGTGGCGTTCTCCTGACTAAGGTATTTTTTACCAATCCCCCTTTATTTAACATCGAAACCTATGTACGCAATTGTATTTGCATTCCAACTCCACGAGAATTTGGCCGCCGCGGCGAGGAACCAAGCCCGCGACTTCGTGTTCAGCAGCACAGCGCCATGGCTGCAGAGGCAGCGGGGCAGATCACGATGCTTTACTTCATATGTGTGAGAGAGATATTGCCTAGTCTCATAATACAGAACAGCACAGAAGGCATATTGAACGTCACCTGAAATGCCTACAATTCCGTTTTTTACCACAAGTTGTTCGTTAACATTCCTTTGCTAGGGGGGGGGGGAGGGGGAGGGTAGCGGGAGGGGGTACAGGCTCGTTGCTGTTCTCGCATCTTTCTTTTTCAGCTACAGTGATGAAAACTGACGCCGGCGACTCTGTTGTTCGTAACGCACTGACTGATGATGTATGATCATATCATAAGAAGCCAACAAACACTGACACCAAGGCCAACATAGGGGAAATTGCTTGTGCTTCATAAATGAAATAAAGAAACGATAAATTAATGGAAATGAAAGTGGATGAAAAAACAACTTGCCGCAGGTGGGGAACGATCCCACCTCTTGGGTATACCCAAGAAAGTCGATGGGGAAGCGACGCCGCGGTAGCTCAATTGGTAGAGCATCGCACGCGAAATTCGAAGGTTGTGCTATTGTTCCCCACCTGCGGCAAGTTGTTTTTTTCATCCACTTTCATTTCCATTTTTTATAGTTTCTTTATTTCATTTATTAGTCACAAGTAGTTTCCCCTATGTTGTGCTTGGTGTCAGTGTTTGTTGGCTTCTTATGATATGACTAATAAAAATCGGGCCCCTCGGTTAACCCCCTTTCTTCTCTTTGATCACCGACGGGAAGTGTCTCTTCTGTGCCGGTTAAGGCTTGGAGTTGCCTTCACGAATGCCTACTCAGCACTAATTGGAATGGATGATTGTCCTGCATGTGATGTTTGCGGAAGCGAGGATAACATTGACCAGTTATTGTGCCATTGTCCCCAATTTCAAGCACAAAGACATTCTTTGTCCAACACATTGAGGACATTAGATGATCGTCCTCTGAGTGAACAGACAGTACTAGAGCACCGTCCCAACCGATCATCGGCTCAGAAGGCAGTGAAGGCACTTTTGTGTTTTTTCAGAACTTATGGTTTGCGCGAGTGGCTTTAACTCAAGTGCTGTCCGTACACGTATCTACACCTTCTCTCTCTCTTCTCTCTCTTCCCCTTCTCTCTCCCCCTTCTCCCATCCCCCAGCATAGGGTAGCCAACCAGACGCTCGACTGGTTAACATCCCTGCCTTCCTATATCCCCCCTCTCTCTCTCTCTCTCTCTCTCTCTCTCTCCAGTTAATATTGTATGAGATACATAAGCCGTCTGTAGGATAGAGAGAACCTGTCTAGGAAGCTAGATGCTCCTTGAATACCGTTGTTTGGAAAATGAAACAGGAAAAATACAGCCGGCTTCAGCGATGGACATAACCACCATCTTGTTTTCACTGGCCTTCTTTTGCCCTAAATGAATGCGCCTATCACCTATACGGGGAATGGCCTAGAAGCCAGCGGTCGTAGAGTTAAGGGAGGCGTGTACTCGAAGAATAATATAAGTTAACGTAAGAGTTCGAAAAAATAAAAGAAATATTTCATTGATATCTAAATGATAACTATAAATTCTGCGATTTTAGAGAAAGTGTTGTTTAGATAAATAATTTGTGAGTTTAACTTTTTTGTGATAGTATAGTGATGCATGTTGGAGAAATCGAAATAGATGCATATTTTTGCCACCTCGAACCCCCCGTGTCCAAGTCGACTAGATTTATTTAGTACAAATGTAAAGCTTTGTGAAGGGTTATGTCGGTTGCGGTTCTAGCAAATGCTTATAATTTTTTTTTTGAGGTGGTCCAACTTTTTTATAATTTGGAGATATTTGATTCATACAATTTTGGTGAATTATGTTTGTTACCGTTTGTTTTGTGTGTCACTGTGGTGAGATTGCCTTGTGGTTAGTGTAATAAGTTTCGAGATGTTGTGTAAAAGTCATATTTTCGGTTTCCATCGATCATGCACTAGGGAAACGTCCACGCCTGCCTGACGTATCAGCAGCGTGACTTTCACACATCACTTAGAGTCTTAAAGCTTCCTTACTTTACTTTTGAAATGCAGTGTTTGTGTAAAGAAATCTTTTAAGTCGCCTTTGATGAAGGCAGTTACTGCGTTAAAAACTTCTCGCTTTTCAAGCTTGATCAGCCGTTCTGAAGGACCAGCCTTGGGATTATCCACTTCCCAGGCAGATATATATATATATATATATATATATATATATATATATATATATATATATATATATATATATATATATATATATATATATATTGTTCTTAGAATATCCTTCATTGTGGGTATGTATCGTGTTCGAGGCTGATCATCATAATTGTCATGTGCGCCTCTTTTGTGCTGTCGGCACTGTTATCACGAGCATCATGACGAAGCATTGCTAACTAAGACAGCACACATTTGTCAAGAGCAACTCGTACACATGATGCACATAATGTCATCCTCGTCCGCTACAACAGTGCTGGTTTTGGCCTCCGAAATATATCCATAGACGCCACCGCTGTCGCAGTCTGTGTGGAGAGCGAAACACTGCCCACGACGCGCTGAGTGGCTAGCGCACCGGGTTCCGAAGTGCACATTACTGCAGTGACATGAGTTCGAATCCCAGGGTTGGCGTTCGCGAAGTTTTTTTCTTTCATTATCCTACGGCAATGGTGAAAGTATGGTCGGAGAGGTGGCCTGACGACGCGAAAATAGCGCCGATGGCGACAACGGTCATCGTTAGCGTAACGGAATGCACTGATTAACAGACGTAGAAGGCGAACCCAGTTTTGCGCACTGAACTACTGTCGCAGTAGAACGAGAAGTTACGCTTACCATACGGTGACTGTCCATCACTTCCACCACCACAAAATTCGGCAGCGCAGGGACTAAGTATAAGCGGAATGAGCACGCCATTTACAGTTTTTGCGCGAAGCAAGCAATCGTTTCATTGCCCGTTTTCGTTTTCAAGGACGAAAGGACTAATTGAGTGCAGGCTTGTAGGTGACTAATTATTTATTAAATTACCAATAATTGAATTAAGTAATTATCAAACAATCAATTCAGTATTTCCGTATTTTTGGCACCCCAAATCACAATTACAATTACTCGCAAGAAATCGCTTGTTAGCTCCGCTCTCTCATCGCTTGCGCCTTGCATTGATGGCCCACGTTCGTCCGCAAACAGGGAGGCGGTTGCGACGCCTTCAATGCGACAACCGCATACGCTTGGACAATAGCATACGTTAGTCGCAATCCAGCTAGGGAAGCATTCGGTACGTGAATCTGCGGGGTGGCCAAGTAGCCTCGGGCTCTCCAACTACGCCGCTGTTTGCGCGGTCCTTGAAACATGTCCGCAACGCCGCACTATAATGCGCAACGCTATGGGTTACGGTGAGAACAGATGCTGGTAAGTCCCATGTGAGAATGCGACAACGAAGGGGAAAAAAAAAACATGGAGAGAGAAAGAATGACGATTACCATCTCGTTGACGTGAAGGCGAACAACACTGCAGTTTTGCTTGCTTGTGTTTATTTTTTTTTCTTCTCGTCGCATGCAAAAACGAAAGAAGGAAGGATAAACGTATCCACTTCCGCGTCGTGTGCGCACCGCGGGCGTGATGAATAGCGAGCAAGTACACTCGTCGCGCAGGTTTCGCGGCCATTGCGTCTGCGGAGCGGAGTTTTCTCCTCCTGAATTGCGCTTATTATACGCTCGCTTAATTTACATGATTGGCCTCGTTACGTGTCATTCTTCTGGAGGCCTTATCCGGCCA
The DNA here is from genome assembly GCF_038994185.2 of Dermacentor albipictus. Lineage (NCBI taxonomy): Eukaryota > Metazoa > Arthropoda > Arachnida > Ixodida > Ixodidae > Dermacentor > Dermacentor albipictus. The sequence goes on along the minus strand of NC_091821.1, from coordinate 202,078,661 downwards.
TTTCATTTATCAGCGGCGGCCTTCGCCGCGCCTGCTTTCCCTCGCGCCTCCGTGCCGCATGTCTGACTCGGATGTACTCCTCTTGTTAGCCGCCGTAATAGAGGTGTGGCAATTAAGGCGACGAGCATACACGCGGCACAATGGAAGCGAATCCCCGCGCGTTTCTTCATTCCGCTCATCCTTATTGGTATGCGCGGAGAAACAATGACGCGCTGCGTGCCCTGGCGCGTTACCGAACGGACGTGCTGCTTGCATAAAAAAATAAAGACAAAAAGAAAAGTGAAGGCGAAAATTTCGCACCTATCGTCATCGTCGTCCACACGGCAGCCGAGCGACGACGCGCGCCGCGAGTACGAGGCGCCAGGAGCGAAGCCGCGATATCGAAGTCAATTTTACAACCTCCAGTGACGGATTTTAGAGCGCGAGCTTTCACCTCTAAATGCACAGTATCCGTCATGCCTTACTTCGGAACTACTTCCTGACTCAGCCGTCCCCGACGCCATGCATAAGTGAGCCACAAAAAGCACACCAGCTGCGAGGAACGACCTCTGTACGTCTGGCCTTTGGTCTATGGTAATTCGATACAATACGCCTGTGTTATTAAAGGGCGCACAGAGACCCCCGCCCCCCTCCCTTCCTTCCATAATTTCCTGAATGGCGTTTGCTACTTCAGAGAGCTCTGGTGATATTCTGCTTCTTATACGTATTGTTCAGTATGCTTTATAATTAGCATCGCACAATGCAAATAACAACGACAACATAACGATTTTGGGTAGCACGAAGTTTGAAAAGGTGCAGGTGTTACTCCGACGCTAGTGTATACGTGGGTAGCGAAATGGTATGATTACACTTAGGTTCAAGGTCAGCTAGACAAAAGATAAAAAAAGAAAATTGACGAATGAGTATTCTAGAAAGCGCAGGAGGTATAAGCAATAGGAATAAGAGAATAAAGGAGATCGATGAAAAGCAGTAATGGACGTCCTTGACTCAAAGATGGACGGTTGCATTTGATTTTAAAGAACACTCTCTTAAGCAAGGAACAACTTGCATGCTTCACCAGAAGTAATATAGTCATTATGGGTGCATACAGAGGGCTTTTTGCACATTGTTTTGTTCGTAATGCTTGTGGCAAGAAGCCAGAAAAGATGAGAAAAAAGAAAATGAGCCAATCGTTCACATGTTTTCTTTTTATTTATTTATTTATTTATTTATTTGTTTATTTATTTATTTTATTTTATTTTACAAATCGACTCTTCCTCACTATACCTAGCGCCGCTTTTCAGTTATGGTGATGGCGGTAGATGGCGGTAGATGCATGCGTTTCAGCACTGCAATCTGCGTATAAGCCGGCAGTCGCTCCGAGCCTCCGCCTAAACTTCTCTTGCGGTAACACCGAGGCTCGTCCCAAGGCCTTCACCAAGCTACGTGTGACTTAGCAAACACAGATAACAGGTGACGCTTCATTGTGCTCTATGATAGACTCCTCTGGAAACATTACGCGCTGAGTGGACTCATGCATAATTATCTGCGCGTCCCTGGCCGTGGCTGCTGAGTGCTGCTGCTGTCTTACCGCAGAGCTCAAAAGTTTAAAGAAATTAAATACGTGCTCGACCTGCCAACGCCAACTGGCTTTTTAATATGTTCGCCGCGTGTGGCACATTGCGACGCACGGATGCGCGAGAGCATAGGAGCGCGTGCCAGTTTCCTTAGGAGCGCGTGCCAGGGCTCAACAATTACATTGCCAAATTTATAGCATTTGGTTGACCGCTTCACGAAAGCTTCGCTTCGCATAGATTGATTCGAAGATGTGCGTTGGATCTGCATAGATTTTATTAAAGCAGTCGAACTAACACTACCTGCTTGACGTTTCAGTCAATAGAGTCGCATAACGTAGTATATTGCCACAATTTTTTCATCATGTCGTCGGCTGACTTCATGCTATGCCTGAAAGTTACTTAAACTCATCACAGCACCTAATCGTCTTATGTGACTCTAATAGACCACCGGTTATATGCTCTACGAATTATATGACCGGACCAACGCCATTTCCAGCTCTTAAACTCCACTGGAATACCAGCTACCCTCGTTTCCTCTCTGATCCCCAACGCTTCCTTCCTTAACGTATACGACTATAATTTATCCGTTCCATGGCTCGTTGCGCGGTCTACAGCTTCATTCTGGAGCTCCTTTGTTAATCATCACATTTCTGCCCCCACCCCTCCCCCCACATATCAGTAGCGGTAGAGTGCACTTTCTCAGAATTATATTTGTTTTTTTGTTGAAAAACAAACTCGCACATATGAACGACGTGTTGTCTGAAGTCCCATTTTCATGAAAATGTGCCACAACTATAAGCTCGACGATGCTCAGTGCAATATCAAGCAAAGATGTGTTTTGTCATTCCTATCCCTGTCGTCGAGGTAAGGTGAAACAAACCGAAAGCTTATTTCATCATTTATTACAGTACGCGGAACGAGCACAGCAGAAACGAGAGCGAACGCAATCGGTATCGGTCATCCTTCATTGCGTCATCGGTTTCGGACATCGGCTCTTTCCCGGCTTTGGGACTTGGAACAGACGCAAATGGAAAATCCCAAAATGCGATTTGCATTGTACCAATACGCAGTCGTGACCCGTTATTTCTTTGGGCGCAGAGAGCGACAGGGTCCCCTGTTTTCAAATTGCGTAATACCTTGGTTTTTAAATGAAACCTGGCAGCTTACGAGAGACAAAACATTTCTCAACTGTGTGAACCGTCAATTCAAGTCAGTTAAAAGAGACTTTCTACTCAAAGTGTCCTTGTATAAATCTTTCATTTGTTCGTATATGTTGGCACAATGTAAAAAAAAAGAGAAAGCAAGAAAATGGGAAAAAACAACACATGAGCGACAGTAGAAAACCACCAGGGATCATCGTGAAGGGTCTTTTGTCAATACAACCCGTTGAGACTCGGACTTTTCCTGACAAAGGATGCGAATTAATGGGTGCTTCGATATGAATGTTTGGAAACGTTATTTTTCTGTTCTTATGAATGCGGTGCGTGCAGCCCACTTATACTGAGACCCTCATGCGCTGCGAAGTGCACGAGGGGATGTGACAACGCCGATCATACCGTACTCTTACTCTTCCGTCGCGGACACGTTCGAGACTGCCGGCACCCGCACTCAGCACATTCATCTTGCGTGAGCCGTGCTGTCCGCTCGCTCGTGCGTATACCTGCATGCGGAGTGGCCAGCTAGAAAGCCGCTCAACCCTTTCCCGGCGTCGTGGGCGGCTCGATCGACGCACGGGCCATCAGAGCGGCGTTCAACGCCGCCGTTCGCAATCTTTGCGCTATTGGCCTAGATACCGGCACCATGCTATCGGCAGTCGTATATGTGTGCGCGCAAGGGGAAGACCGATAGGGCGGCACGCGGGCCGCTCGGAGCCTTTGTGGGGGGCTCGGACGCCTACTGACAGACGGACACGAGCTGCCGTCGGGTGGCCGCGGCGCCCTGCCCCTCCTCGCCCGGGAGACGGCGGCGAGCTCATGCCGCGTCGCGGGCAGCGGTGTCCGGACGGCGAGCTTGCAGCCAACCCTCAGGAGAAACGCAAAACTCATGACGGTTTGTAATTACGGCAGCCGTTTGATTGATGGAAGCTGACGGCGGCGTCCGCCATCTTGGATTTCGCAAGCCACATGGGCCTGCGCATGACCGATCGGCGACGTCAACTGACGGTTTGGGCCTTGACTTGTCTCGGAGTCATCCATCCATCTTGGGAGGCGGGCGGATGTGCAAGCAGGGACCTGCGCCCAATTCCGGGACTCGCACGCGCCGGGCCCCGGCGTCCGTCAGCTGCCGATCTGTTTCTGGGCCCGCCGCGCTCTCTCTCTCTCTCTCCCTGCCCGTCGCTCCTTTCGTGGCGATGGTCACCGCGCCGCCCCCGGAGAAGTGCACGGTGCCACTAGTCCACCATGACATGGGCGAAAGAACTTAAGTGATCGCGCAGGCGGCATGGGTAGTTCCTGAAGCGTGGAAGGAAAAGGAAAGAGAAATGTTGGCATCACTTTACAAGTGGTTCTACCGCGAACAGCAGTTATGAGCTAGGAAATGAGGGCCGATCGCGTTCGTTCGTCACGGTTTCGTTCAGGCGCGGCACGACGAAAAAATACGACGTGCGGGAGGTATCCCAAAGTGGGGAGGGGGGAGGGGATCGAACCAACGATACTGAGGTTTCAAGCCCGGTATTTCAACCGCCACGCAACGACCGCTTTGCGTACGCGAGCAAATAATACCTTTGTTCTTTTTATGGAACGGTTTGCCACACGGCACATTATGCATTGTGAGTTAGCTGTGCTGTGCGGCGTTATTTCGTCGCGCTCGCCTCGTGCACCTTATGGCCTCGATGACCGAAGCGCAGTACTTGCACCATCGACTGCGCGCGCAATGCGGCGTACTCTTCGCTTCACCGACCAGCAAATGGACAAAATGCAGCGCTAACGCGCGTTGTCTGCTACGCACAAGCTGCATGCTTTAGTATTCAGAAATTAGTCAAGGGGCGCTGAAGTTCTGCGAAAGTTTGAAAGATTGAATAAATTTCTGCCATTTGTTCTCTTCTTATTTTTTGACACTCTAATCATCGTTGGCAAATGGTACGACTGAAATCCTGGTATTACCCTACATGCTCCCGACTCGTGCCCGCGAATATATGATTACTTGCTGCCCTTGCAACCTGCGCTTTCTGATGTCAGCGTCCGCTTGCGAATGATGGTCACTGAGGAACGTGTTCTTGTCAAATAGTCATTTTGAGAAAACACTCGTCGTTTCGAGGGTCACTCTTCGGCCGGTAGACATAGAGCACACAGACGCTTTAATGGAATAGCACATTACATTAAACTTCTTTTTTGATGCTTTCCTTAAATTTCTTGTGTTTGAACTTGATGGAGGCTTTCGGAGTAGCAAAGACAAATTACTGCAGGCGCTTGAAGGACAACAAAGGCTGGATTCTGACGTTACTGCGCGAAAATCTACTCAGTTGAGTTGATCTCGATGCTTCGTTTTCAAGGGTGGCTTGGTAGGCTAGTTGGTAAAGCATCTTAAAGGGTTAGAAGGGGGCGCACACAGACGGGGACAGAGTGAGGAACAATAGGACACAGCGCTGATACGCTCTGTCCTGATGATCAGCGCTGTGTCCTGCCGTTCCTCACTCTGTCGCCGTCTGTGTGCGCTGTTAACCCTTACAGATGCTTCGTTTTGTTATTATTACTTAGAAGGCTTTGCAAGTTTCTAAACAAATCGACTCGCACTAGGCGTGACAGACAGGATTGTCTGTGTAATTGGAAAAACCACTTTAAAATATACGTAAAGAAGAAAGAGAAGTAAATAAATAATTAAAAGAAAGCGTTGGAGTTGCCCTTTGACGGAATCAATGAATCATTGGGGCCTAGAAACTTCTTTAAAATGCAGAGACCTGTGGATATGACACGTTTAAAGTTTAAGTAGAAGGCCATTTAAAAATATTCCGGTTGTCTTGTGGTGGTAGTCCTGGCAGTTATAGTGGCGTGTATAAAAGTTTATAAAAAAACAAAAACAAGAGCAGCTAACGAAAGTATGGGTTCATTCACTCCGATTTATGCGGAAGTGCGCTTCCCAAACCAATACAGGCCACGACAGGTCATTTTAATGTCATGACAGGTCACGAAGAAGACCGTGATGTACCTTGTACATAGGGGGAAAGAGAAAACGTATTTAAAAAGACGGAAAGGGACTAAAATGAGTAGGTGAAACGAAATCGGCGCACAAAATTATTAGGCGGCTCACGTCGCCGTCAGAGTCCATGTCGCGGGTCCGAAGAGAGCAGGAAACGAGCTAGCTCTCTGGCAGCCTTTGGCGCGTATGTCCGTTGTGACCACTGTGGTAGTATATTTTGCTCTGACAGTGGCCGGCTCCCCAGTGCCTAACGTGATGCACTGCAGCTGAATCTCTGTACTGTAGCATTATAGCGTTACGGGGGCACTACAGAATAAAATAATTTGAGCTCTTTCAGTCAACCCTTACACAACACAAAAACCAAAAAGAAATGCCGCTATTGTTGTGAGAGGAGGCTTGGCAATACTTTCAAGTCGGTTAGCGACGCCGCCTATAGCAGTTCCTGCACCAGCTCGCCATGGCGTTACGAAATTTTATGGCGTCTGCTCAGGCCTAGTAAATTTCTCCATCGGTTAGAATGGAACTACATTATATTCTTTAAAAAAAAAAATCCGGGCTTTTGCGTGGGCCAACCACGATCTGATTGTGAAGCACCTTGTAGTCGGGGCGGGGTCTCCTAATTACTAACTTTGGCCATTGGGATTCTTTAATATGCACCTGGCGCTAAGTAGACCGCTTTTTTTTTTCTTTAATTTCGCCCCCTCCTGGAATGCGACCACCACGACCAGGATCGCACACGCGACCTCGAGCACAGCCGCGCAACGCGATAGCCATTGGGCTACCGCGGCGAGTCAATTTACTCTTCAATAGCGAAGAATCATGTCAGTAAGTTTCGAGTACTGTTACTGAGTCACAACGGGCTAAATGAGAAGGAAATACTTTGAAACCCTTTTCGTCACTCTGACGTACCAACGCTGGGATTCCGGTGCGAAATTCGAAAAACGGAACTTTGTTCTTCATTTGTACTTCTAATAATCAGCCCATTACTACAAAATTAAAGAAAATAAACTTTTGAAATAATACTTTACCATTATAAACTGTCTGAGTGTTTCTTTCTAGTGTCCGCTTTAAAAATAACGCTATTAGGTACCCAGTCGTCGGCACGTAAGCTTTATCGATAGCCTAATACTTGATCGGCCTCGTCAATCCTTGATTTTTTTTATTTTTTTTTTGAGGGGGGGGGGTACCCAGGTACCCAGGTACCCAGTAGAGTTCTATCAGCCCTTTTAAATTTTCGTAAAGAGTGCATGTCGTGAGGGAGGGGGGGATGTCATTGTGTAAGATGCATGTGCATGCCTGTTGGGAGTCTGTGTAGGTCCTCACGGCTTTGGTGCGTTGTGTGCATTCTTGAATAGCTTGTCCGATTTCCGATTCGGAGGTTTGTGTGTAGGGCCAGTGGGTCATTGCTTCTGCGCCTTCCATTTCGACGGTGGCCCATCCATGGCCATCGGTCATTATGGTTGCCGACGTCTGTGAAGATGTTTTTCTTGTGATGCACGCCGTATTTTCTTCGTTAGGCATAAACCTCGGAGAGCTGTGGCGTTTAAAAACTGATGCGCTGAACCGAGTAAAGAAGACTAATTCGACATCAACTGAGCAACCTGCTTAAACGAAGTGTAATATACCAACCTGTCGTTTGTGCGCGCGCGCGCGTGTGCGTGTGTGCGTGTGCGTGTGTGCGTGTGCGTGTGTGTGCGCGCGCGCGCGCGTGTGTGTGTGTGTGTGTGTGTGTGTGTGTGTGTGTGTGTGTGTGTGTGTGTGTGTGTGTGTGTTTCACTGGTTCATGGTGCTATTTTGCCATCATTTGCCCTTCTGTCAAAAAATACCCATACATCATCATCATTCACTGGTTTGCTCGTTTCACTCCAAGTTACGCTTTTGCTATATGTTCGACACCTTTATTTTTGCTATGTAAAAAGAATGTTTGTGTGCTTAGATTTAGGTCAACGTTAGAGCACCCCAGTTGGTCAAAATGAATCGGGAGTCCTCCATTACACATCTTGCACGTAAAACCCTTTTTTTTCTTGAATTTGAAGTAGGTTAAATGAACGCAGCTTGAACTATGTTTGCTGTTCTCTTTTATTCACTTTTGAAATTTTCTGCAATAAGAAAACCATATAATATAAAAACAGTAACAGCAATAACCAGAAAGGAAAATGACTAAGCCTGCAACTGTGAACACAACCAACGCAGTTAAGCTAGTACAATTTATTCGTTCATTCAAAAGCAGATCGCACGTTCAACACTCCAATAGTGCGCGCATCACTACGTGCACGTCCTGATTCCAAGATAGTAAACCAAGCTTCTACATGAGCGATCTTCAGAAAAGAAGAAGCACCAACCCGGAAACAAGAAGCACCATTTCCCCGATATACTTACTTGAAGCCCCTCCCCTCTCCCTAAAGAGAGAGAGAAAAAAAAGTCTGCAGTTCTGAAGCAGACCTCGCAGTGGAGCTTGACCAATGTAGAACATCACGTGTACACGCGCCGGCTATTTTAGTATATTTTTCTTAAATAAGAAAAATAACGCTGAGGAGCCCATTGTTGCATCCTCAGGCCACATGCAAGTGTTGGCGTTTGGCTAAGCCCTCGAGACCGTTTTTTCTATTATTTTGGCACATGCTCAAGTCATGACACGTGTGCATCATCTGCCACACATATTATTGCGGAGCACACTGGCGTTCCCTGCTCCTTCGGTATTGTTCTTAGGAGAGCCGTCCTTCTCTTGTGTATTAAAATGGCGGGCCTGTATTACCTTACAAAACACAGATATATCGTATATGAGCCATTGTGGAATCTTGGCATAAGAACTTATTTGATTGCCGCACGAAATTAAAAAAAAAAGTAAGAGTATACATCCCATGTTAAACGTGTATTTGTATTCTGTCCTGAATCGAAGTGCACGCTTTGCTTAAAAGCACATCTCTGATAAATGGCTGAATTGTTCGATCAATGTGTCTTTTTTGCCATTTGTTTTACCGCTTCAACCAGATAAAATGACATCACAAGAAAAATAACAATGGGGTATACTCCCGAGACGCGGATGCTAAGAAGGTAGTACATAGATTATTGTCCTACGATTAATTCTCAAAGCGAGCTGATCCTGTATGCACAGATGTTTTACCCATCATTGAGAAGAACCAGGTTAGCGAATAAGCCGCCGACTCTGAGCCGTGCATGTAGACAAAAGATTTTTCTATAGAAGCTAAACTTAGAAAAAGGAAAGTTTTTGATGCCACATTTCTCTATATTCTCAGCACCAGGACATTTTTACACTTTGAGACCTCTCAGTTTGGTTCACATTCTAAGGGAACAGTGTGCTTAATGGTTTGTCAGCAGAGCCTAAAAGCACAATCCGACAACAGTGCGTGCGTCCAAAGCACGTTTGCTTGGTCTCTTCCTTGTCACGTGTCATAAGCCACAGGTTCTGAAGCCGCTGCGGAAAGGAACCGTACGAGACGGGGTGGTCCCTGTCGCGAGATGTGAGAGGCGCAGCTCTAAGAGGATAATTGTCCGGTTCCGTCAACAGGTGGTGGCTCTGGTGCGAGCCGTTAACACAGGACCCGCCGCAGAACAGCCGGCTTGCCCCTGTGAACGCAGCGCGCCTAATTTCCGCGCCATGTCTCAGCGTAACGACTTGTCCGTGGCAGCCCACGGGACGGGTGCCTTCGCTGAGCATGGGACGCGCGCTTGCATTGTCTGGCACGGATGGCGTAACGTGGAGCGCGCGTTTCGCAGGGGCAGGCGCCACTGGGTGGCCATTATGCGGCCCCGTTGACCCCCTCCCGAAATCGGCTCGTGTTCGTGGCGGGCTGCTTAGAGGCCGAGTGGCGTGACCTACGGGGCCAGAGCGGCGTGACATCGGACTCAGGCGCCGCTAACCAGGGGTTTAGAGCGAGGCGCCGTTTGAAGGATGACCGCGCCGAGAGCGCAGTCCGAGGAAAAGCGGCCGAATTGAGCGCGCGCGCGCGACTGGTTGTTCCACGCGCCGCTTAAACCTCCCCCTTCCGAAATAAAGGATCAATCAAAGTTTCGCGAACTTGCGCGTCTTGACCGATGGGGAGGAATCGCGGAGCGCGTGATGTGTCTTTCCTCTTCTCTTGCGTTTGCTCTGCTCGTCTCCTTTGTCTCTCTTCATCTTTTTTCTTCTTGTGCAAAGTCCTTCCTGTGCTACCTGGTCCGTACACATTGCTCGAGTCTCTTAGATCCGTCTCCTCGGTCTCCTTTTCTTTCCAGTTTTGTTTTTAGGTCTACACGCCGCGTGCTTGGGATGCGCCTTGGCCTTCCCTGAAGACCACGGACGTTTGGTCGGTCAGGCGGCATAATATTCCAGGAATCACCGCGGTCGTTGTTCGCTACGTGCTGCATCCTTGCACGGCCAGGAATGCCGGTATGCGGCGCCGACGTATTTCGTACGCTTGTCAGACCTATAAACCGGCTCTTAGGCGGACTTCACCAGGGATCTCATGTTTGAGGAAATTAACTACAGAGGGCGCACATCGTGATGGATAGGCATGCCGAATTTAGTGCAAATAGGAAAAGCACGTTTACGCCGAGAAACTGAATACCACCATCTCCAACCCTCGATCTCCTGTGTCGCCAATTTCTTCCGCGTGAAGGGCTACAGGTAATCTGCTATCTGCTGCAGGCAAGACATATGTCCCATAAAAAAAAGAAAAAGAGAGTTATGCTCAGTGCGATAATATCTGCTAACCGTAAACAGGTACACTTCGAAATACGGGAAATATTTCAGCGCACGTCTAGCTGCGAAGACAGCATGATCGTACCTTCATTTGGTCAGTGATAATTCTGACATGACTCTAACGGACGATGTGTGTGTGCTGTGCTATGTCCTCTCTCTCTCTCTCTCTCTCTCTCTCTCTCTCTCTCTCTCTCTCTCTCTCTCTCTCTCTCTCTCTCTCTCTCCTTTCCCACCTTTCATTGCTCCCAACCCTCTCCCATGTGTAGGGTAGCAAACCGGTTAAGCTAAACTGGTCAACCTCCCTGACTTTCCTTCTCCACTTTTTCCTTCCTTCCTTCCTCACATCGACAAGAGTACTCCGACAGAGATAAGGGGCGATGAGTGCATTTGATCATTTGTGTTAGCTAAAAAAAAAATTATGGGGTTTAACGTGCCAAAACCACTTTCTGCTTATGAGGCACGCCGTAGTGGAGGACTCCGGAAATTTCGACCACCTGGGGTTCTTTAACGTGCACCTAAATCTAAGTACCACGGGTGTTTTCGCATTTCGCCTCCATCGAAATGCGGCCGCCGTGGCCGGGATTCGATCCCGCGGCCTCGTGCTCAGCAGCCTAACACCATAGCCACTGAGCAACCACGGCGGGTTTGTGTTAGCGAAGGGACAAGGCAGATCATTTATGGTTATTCCATCTTACTCTCTTAGAAGAACAAATTAAGAAAGACTGTTATTTCATAGACAGGTATAGAAAGGGCTTAATTGACGAAGTGTAGAAACATGCAATAAACAAAGACAAGCCAGTGTTCACATACACATCGCTACATAGAACACGCCTCCAAGATGATAAATAGTTATTTGCTTTTTCACAGCTGCAGCCCTGACGTACTTGCAGCATTATTTTAACTCAGCGGCGAGAGGCAGGTTCTTTACGACACTTGATATAGAATGACGGCTCTCAACTTTTTCTGCAGCAGGCAACAAGTTTCACATCAACAGAGACAAAAAAAAAGAAAAAGAAAAAAATCAAGATAAAGAAGAGGTACTCAGTTACGTATCACTCTTGGAATGCCACACGAAGTTCACCGATTTGACATATTTCGAGTGAAAGCCTTCCGGAGGCAGCACAGGCCTGCTTTTCTAGCGTAAATTTTGGTGTTGAATACACAATTTTTTTTCTTGTTACGAAATTGTATCATCATTACAAGTCTTGGGCGGGATAAGGGTCTTTAACGAAGCGCAGCGCCATTCCTCGCCCAGCGCATCATTCTCAAGTAGGAATGCTTGGTTTTAGAAGAAACGGAAATAGCGCGATAATATAACTACCGCAAGCGGTTCGCATTTTCACACGCAGGAAGGCGCAACGTTGAGTCGAGTAAATTAAACTGAAGGATGCTCAAACGTCAAAATCCTCTAAACAAGTCTCTCTAAAGCAAGGGATAAAGAAATTCTTGCTGCGCGTAATATCATTATCAAGTAAAATGCTGGAGTGATTCCCTCGCGTGTGCCCAGACTTGGGCAGATTGCAGTTCTCCAATGGCCGCTCACGCTATATTTGTCAGTTGTCGCTGATAAGCAGCCAGTGCGCGGCAATGCAGTCGCACCGCGGCTATTCCTGCAGAGCGGATCAAATGTCGAAATCGAAACGTTTACGAAAGCATCTTACTGCATGAACCTATATTTTGTGCAAATAACTGCTCTTGCGAGGTGCTGCCGAACTCGGCGCACTCAGCGACGACCTCTGCCCTCCGTCACGTCGCCTTGTCAAAGCGCATTCCGAAGCTTCTGTTCGGGTAACGCAGTTTCGCAAAGTGGCATCACTCTCGAAACATTTCGCGGGCACGCAGCCGACTCATCGAGGGCAGCCCGACAGCGGACGTAGCCCGCCAATTCTCCACCTGCCCCTTCTTCGCTCAGCAAGCTGGTGACATCGCAGCTTATGACATTTCGCGGCGAACACACACACGCACTAACACACACACACCGAGTCGCACGCCGGTTAAGTGCGAGCCGAACGCGCGCGACAGCCCCCCGTCACACACGCGTCGCGCGCGCCAGTGCCGCAGACACGACGGCGCTGTCGCGAGCAGGTCGTTTGCCGAGCTCGCTCCGCGGCGGCACTTCAAAGTCTGTCAGCACTGGGGCGCCAAATTACGCCTAAATGAACCCGAGGCCGACAGCGCCGGCGACGAACGCGCGTCACCGGGAGCTCGGGCGCGCATATATCCGTCTCCTTGCTTACACTCCGTCAGGAGGGTTTTATTGTTGCTCGCCTTGGCCGGGCCGGCGGCAGGGAGACGCTTGGGCGATTGCGCCTGCGCGACGGCATTCGCAAACGAATACGGACGGGTGTCATCCGAGACCAGTCGCTCGGAATGCGACACGTGCGCGCGCCGGGAGTCTTTGTTTCGAGTCAAAAAGGCGGGCCCCGGCGTCGATGGGGCCCGACAGCCGAGGGCGCACGTTAGCCGCTTTATCTTCTGTCTGCGCGACTCACTTGCCTTGACGGCTCTCATAGCGCCGTCGCGCTGGCGAGCGCGGCGGCGGCGCTCCGGGCTACGCGGCATTACACTGCTTTGGCCCCCGGCAAGCGCGTCTGCGGCTCCAGGTCAAGTAAACAGGCTCCTTCATGGTCTGTCACTTGCATGCGACACGCGCGCCGACTGTGACCGAGTCTGGCCTCTCTCGATTATCGAATCATCGCAGTACGTGAACCAAGTCCGTGCGCCGGGCGTGTTCGGCGTTAGCTCGGCGTTCCAGAATACGGGAGGAAAGTTTTACGCTGCGGTCACGTCGATGCAACCGGTGGTCATTGGGAATGAAGAGAAGCGGTTGGTTCGATTCAGTTTGTTGATTTCAGAAAAACCGACAACTACTGCACAATTATCGAATTTCGACATTGTACGCGAAGAAGTGCAAGGGAGCTGAAGCGGTTCTATAAATTGATGGCACGACTGTGCTTAACTGTTAATAGTAATATAATTAAGTGTTTCTCCATAGATTACCTAAACGAATATTTTTAACATGCGGCCTTCATTGTATTATCGCATACGTTTTCCTGGCCTGCGGACCATGGTAGACGCTGAACCTTGCTGAGAATTTATCAGAGCGAACATATCGGGAAAGTGATGGATACGGTATGTTGACGTCCATGTCAGCCGAGACGTCACAATGACCACAAAGTACGCTTTTTTTTTTGCGAGACCTCTATATACAAGAACTCTTCGAGGTTTTTCTTACTTTATAGTGCAGTACGCGTTTCACGGCAACCCGTCAACCACGTAAAAAAAAAAGAAAAAACGAACGGTAATAGCATGGGCATATACAAAGGAGATACATGTCCTCGGCACTGCACCCATTCAAACTCTCTCCTCATGAATTTTGGAAGAGAGTGCTTGAGATTTTTCAACCATGGCAGTGATATTGCGTGCTTCCGTATGTTACGAGGGTCGTTCGAGTCAAACTCGGATTTTTCGTAGTGTGCGCATACGCATACACACTAGCGCTATCTGTTTGCAATGCTCTGGCGAGACATTTGTCGGCTATCACACCAAGGTACGCTGATGTCGCTTCGCCCGGGAAGTGACGCGTTAAACAAAATGGCCGAGGAGCCTGTGAACGTAGTTGTGGAACAACACATAGTAACGGAGCCTCTCACGAACGAGGGCCCTAAAACCGACTAAAGGTCTCACTAGGCTTCATACTCTGCATTGTGACGAGATACTAAGCCGCAGCACAATATTTGAGTGATGCAAACGGTTTCGAGACAAACGGAACTCAGTGGACGATGACGGCGAAAGAGGTTGCTGGCAGCGACAAATGGGTGACAAATTTTTTTGGATGAATGAGGCATCATTTGCATTTGTGTTGCTTTGCTCCAGAGTGACGAGACCATCAAAAGCGAGTACTGCTGTGAGGTTTTTCAGCGTGTTCACAGTGCACCCCAGAAGAAAGGACCTGGCTTTATTACCATGGGCGTTCTCTTCCAGCAGGACAATGCGCACCAGCATACAACGCACTGCACAGTGTACATATGGTGGGATCTCGGTTGGGACGTGCTACGGTATCCGCCATGCAGTCCTGACCTCGCTCCAAGAGGCTAGCGTTTGTTTGGATCACTGGAAGAGTTTACGTGAGGCGAACACTTCAGGACGATGAGGCCAAATAGGCTGCCCATTCATTTTTCTTTTCAGTTTAGTGTTTAATAAGAGAGAGAGAGAGGGGGGGGGGAATACAGAAAGGCAGGGATGTTAACCGGTCAATAGTCTGGTTGGCTACTCTACGCTGGGGGCAGGAAGAAGGGGAAGAGAGAGAAGGTAGAGAGAAGGTGTAGAGATGTGTACGGACAGTAGTTGAGTTAAAGCCGCTCGCGCAAACCAGACGTTCTGACAATGCACAAAATGCCTTCGCTGCATTATGAGCCGATGACTGCTGGAGACGGTGCTCTAGTACTGTCTGTTCACTCGGAGGACGATCATCTAGTTTCCTCAATGTGTTGGACAAAGATTATCTTTGTGCTTGAAATTGAGGACAGTGGCACAATAAGCGGTCAATTTTCTCCTCGCATCCGCAAACATCACATGCAGGACTATCAGCCATTCCAATTAGTGCTGAGTAAGCTTTCGTGAAGCCAACTCCCAAGCACAACCGACACAAAAGAGACGCTTTGCGTCGGTGCAGCCCGGCCGGAGGTCTGTGTTGCAGTGAAGGGTTTAGTCTGTGTAGTCTGGTGCGCCGTGTATGTGCGGTATTCCACTCTGCTAAAGAGAGCGTGTGTGCTAGAAAGTAAAGTTGTCTCGCAGTGTCGGTCCTTGTTTGACGTCCGAGCTGTCTTATCTGCATCATCAGTTCCAATGATAGTGCAATGACCTCAAATAAGATATGACGGCCTTTTTCTCTCAAATGGTGGACAACTTCCACGATTTCACACGTGAGGTGATCGTGAGTTCCATGTCGCAGAAACGACTGCACACATTGCAAGGAACGGCCTTGAATCACAGAAGAGTGCCCATTTTCTAGGACTTCCAGCATTTATCACATGAAGTGCGTCGCAGAGAGCCGCGAGGTCTGCAGCTGTAGAGGTAGTGATATAGGAAGTCTTAAACCACTGGGTTATTACCATTGATGGTATAACTACAGCGCCACCGGAACTGGTTGATGTAGTTGAGCCATCAGCATAGACGTGTGTGCAGTCGCGGTATATATTTCTCGTACAAGAGGAGTACAGTAATTTGCTTCAAGTGCTGATGCTGGCAAGTCCGACTTTTTCTGAAGTCATGGGATTGTAAGGTTTACTTTAGTACGGCTCACACACCAAGGAGGAATCGAAGGCCTAGCCGCAGGTGCGTAACCTGACCTGAGACAGGCATGGTGTGCGAAGACACTCGCACTTAATGTCGTGTGGAGCCTTTTCTACTGGGAGACTTGCGAGGTGGTGGTTAGGGGTCCGGGCGAAGTGTCTTATGTGCACACGCATTGTTTCAATGGTAATGTGCGGTCTAATAGTGTAATCTTGAGCGACTGCAATAACTTCAATCGTTGACGCACTCCGCGGTAGACCAAGGCATATCTTGAGGGCTTGGGCTTGGATCCTTTGGATTGTATTCAGGTTAGTTCTGCAGGTGTTGGAGATGACCGGTAGGCTGTACCGCAGGAATCCAATAAAGAGGACCCTGTACAGTTGCAGCATAGATTGTGTTGACACTCCCCAGGTATTTCCTGCTGGAAACTTAAACATAGGGCAAATTCCTGTCAGGCGTTTTCTCCCATAATTTACATGAGGGTGGAGAAGAGATTTCTGTCAACGACCATCCTCCAAAATCCCTGACTTGTGCTGTACGAGATCAGCTGTCCGTCTACAGATATCACGTAGGGAGACATTGGTTGGGCGGTAAATGCCACCACTGCACACTTTTCACATGATAATTGAATTCCTTGTCCTCAAAGGTAGGACGATGTTAAAGTGGCTGCCTTCTGAAGCTGCGCGCGAAGCTGCCAGTTGCGTCACACCCGACGTCCAAATACAAATGTCGTCGACATGGATGGTGTTAAGAATGGCGAGCTGCCAAACAAGATTGCCACACAGTTACGACAGGGCGACACGACGCGCATCTCCCCCTCACCGTCGCTGCAGCTGGGAGGCGTTCGAAGAAGCGCCCTTTGTGGTGAAATCCGCCTCCTTCCTCCAGCCCCTTCGACATTGTGACGGAACTAGTTCGGTGTATGAACAATGATTCCGGAGTTCCCCAACGCGGAGCTGATTTGACACGCATGGACAAGCTGCCGCGGGAACGACGTATTTTTGTGCTTCTCACGCTTCGGCGTGGCGCAGAACAACGAGCGACCCTCGATCGGCACCGATAATTCCCGGAACGGCAACCCTCCAACGCCGTCGTTTGGGCTTCGGAATGTGTGTGCCTTTGTGTCTGTAAACTGATCTGCAGAGCAGCGGCGAGTTGGTGATGAGTAAACGAACAGTCGCCGCGTCGTATGACCGGCGGATCGAGTGTATAAAAACTGTGGTTGTGCGAATGCTGAGGACACTTCTCTTGAGCAGTCATGTTAGACTGAGACACTTTTCTCAAGCAGTCATGTTAGACTGATTTAATTTCTGTAAATAAACCCTTTTTCCTCGTTCTCGATGAGAAACAGTTCTTCACTTCATCAACGATCTCAGCGTAAATAAGTTGGACGACGGCATGGGCCAGCTGCCTTCGAATTCATGCCGTACTCCAATCTTGGCAAAGGACCACGGACGATGGGATTGAGCCCCCAATCCTGACAACTGGCTGACAGCGGTGAGATGGACTTTGCGACATGGTGCTGTATCTGCGGTGAGTGCTTGGTTTTTGCTTTGACTCTCTAGGCTTCATTTTGTGGTTGTTCTGTTTAGAACAGTAGGGAAGCTAGATTGTTGTGTGTTAGCTAGGTTGTGTTTTCCTAGCTAGATTTAGAGAGCAGAATCAAGGCAGTAAAGCAGCAGTCATGGATTTAAGGACACTGCTGAGAGACGAGTTGTTGATTGTTGGTGAGGAACTGGGCCTAGATGTACGCAAGGAAATGCTCAAATCGGAATTATTGGAGCTAATTTCCAATCAGGCCAGTGAGGAAGATATTGAAATGGGAATGGAACTTCTCAAAAAGAGAGAGAAACGGGAAAGAGAAAGAGAAGAACGGGACAGAGAAAGAGAAGAACTGGACAGAGAAAAGCGAGAGAGAGAGGAACGCGATAAAGATCGCGAGTTTCAGTTAAGAAAAATGCAACTTGAACTTGAAAGCAAACGTTTGGAGTTGTCTCAAGGAAGTGAAGGCGCTCTGGGACGATCAAGTGAGGCAGAATCGTACCGCATGGACAGGCTATTAAAGCCATTTGAGGTCGGGACCGACATAGGCTTGTTCTTAAGCAATTTTGAAAGGACTTGCGAAAAGATGAACTTCGGCCCGAGTACATGGCCACAGCGGTTGTTGTCTATGTTGCCGTGTGAGGCGGCGGAAGTAATCGCCAGATTGAGTGTGCAGGATGCATATGATTATGCAAAAGTTAAGGCTAGTCTCCTGAAGAAATACCGCCTTTCAGCCGAAGCTTTTCGGCAAAGGTTTAGGAGCACAGGCAAGAAAGATAGCGAGGGCTATCCGGAGTTTGCATATAGCTTAAAGGCCAACCTAGTCGAGTGGCTTAAAAGCGCGGAAGCGTACGACAGCAGAGACATGATCATTGAATGCATGTGTTTAGAGCAGTTTTACAAAACCATCCCCCAAGCTGCGAAACTGTGGGTGCAAGACAGAGGTAATGTAAACACTGTAGAAAGGGCGGCTGAATTAGCCGAAGAGTACGCAACCCGCAGAAAGTTGAACGCCGAGGAGGGAAACTGGGACGGTCGAAATGGACCGCGGAAACCATTTCCGTTCAAAAAGGGTGCGCAAACTAGACGATCAGAGCCTGTAGACATGGCGGAAAAGCCCGCAGAAAAGAGCGAGGAGAAACTTAACGGAGAAACCGCACAGAAAGAACAGAAAAGAAAATTCGAATCTGTTAGACCAATTCGCTGTTACAAATGCCACAAACTGGGACATATAGCTGCAAACTGCGAGAAGTCTAGCGTAGTTTTTTCCTACGTGGAGGAAAAAGATGAGAATATGGAACTTTTAAGTCCGTATCTCCACAACCTGCAAGTTAATGGAAAACCATGCCGAGTGCTAAGAGACAGTGCCGCCACGCTGGACATTGTCCATCCGTCTTACGTGATGGTAGATGACTTCACCGGAGAAGTAGCATGGATAAAACAGGTTGTAGAAGAACACAGCGTGTGTCTGCCCATGGCCAAAGTCAAAATCAGTGGACCATTCGGGGAGCTAGAGACTGAGGCTGCAGTTTCCAAATTTTTGTCACTGCAGTATCCCTACATCTTTTCGAATCGTTCGAATCAGTTACTGCGTGACAGAGGGCTCAAACTGGGAGAGGGCATAGTACAGGCATTGACCCGAGGCCAAGCTCGTAAGATCCCGGCGCTTTCGGCTGAAAATGCTCAAGCTCCTCCAGCGGAAGCAGAAAAGGGGATAACTTCAATACCCGAATCCGAGCTAGGCCCGAGGGACAAAAGAACAGTTGAGGAGAGCCTGCCAGCTGACCAGCTCAATGAGAGCGTAGCACTAGAGTGTCAGAGTTCTAGCCTGCAGGAAGAGCAAGCAGACGCGCTCCCAAGCGAGACAGGGTCGTTATTATCACCGGCTTCAAAGAGCTTTGATCAACTCTTACGCGTGGATAGAGAGTCACTGGCAGCTGAGCAAAAGAATGATGAGAGCTTAGCTAGATTACGTGACACAGCTAAAGAAGGCATTGCTAGGCGCAACGTAACGATACATGAGAGAGGAGGATTGTTGTATCGGCATTACAGAGATCGAAAGGGTAGGATTTTAGATCAGTTAGTCATACCTACTAAGTATAGGGAGGACCTTTTGAGTCTTTGTCATGGAAATGGGTGGTCCGGCCACCTAGGCATAAACAAATCAAAGGAAAGATTGCTTATGGAATACTACTGGCCTGGCTGTTTCAAAGATGTAGAAAACTTTGTAAGATCATGCGACGCCTGCCAGCGTTCTGGTAAACCAGGAGAGACTTGGAAAGCTCCACTGAAGGTAGTGCCCTTAATAACAGAGCCTTTCAGACGACTTGTAATAGACACGGTGGGGCCTCTTCCAAAAACAAAATCAGGCTACAGGTACTTGTTTACCATGCTGTGTCCGGCTACCAAGTTTCCAGAAGCAATCCCTTTGAAAGAGCTCAGCTCCACCGAAGTAGTAGACGCGCTTTTGACAGTGTTTGCACGAGTTGGGTTTCCAGCCGAAATTCAGGCAGATCAAGGGTCAGTATTCACGAGCGCACTGACTTCCACATTCTTGCAAAAGTGCGGGGTAAAGTTAATACACAGTTCTGTCTATCACCCTCAGTCAAACAGTGTAGAGAGGTGGCATTCGGTGCTTAAGCGAGTTTTGCGTGCGCTCTGTTACGAGCACAAGGAGGACTGGGAGAACTGTCTGCCGGCAACTTTGTTTGCTTTGCGAACGGTTCCACATGAGGCGACAGGGTTCTCACCAGCAGAACTAGTGTATGGGAGGACACTCCGGTCTCCACTGAGAATGTTAAGAGAGATGTGGGAGGAAAGAGGGGAGAGTCCAACCGTGGTGGAATACGTGCCAAATTTACTGGAACGGCTAAGCGCAACCCAAGAACTAGTCGGAAAGGACATGGCACTAGCTCAAAAGAACGCCAAAGTCAATTACGACAAGAATGCGAGGCTTCGTACGTTTAAAGTCGACTTAACGATGAAAGCGGAAAAGTGTAGGTTCGGTTGTTCGCAGGTTACTTATCTGGGCCATGTTGTCGGTCAGGACATGAGACGGCCGGCTGAGCTGAAAATAGCTACGATTGGAGAATTTTCTCAGCCGCGCCCGAAAACGGACCTTCGTTCAATTTTGGGACTTGTGGGGTACTATCAACGGTACATTCCGAATTACTCGCAATTGGCAAGTCCATTAACAGACGCCCTCCGAAAGGGAGCACCGAGTAACGTACACTGGGATAAGGACAAAGAGAACGCTTTCCAAAGTTTGAAAACGCTATTGGTTTCTCGCCCTGTGCTTCGCGCGCCAGACTACACAAAGGAATTCATAGTTCAATGCGACGCAAGCGACAGAGGTATGGGCGTGGTACTTAGTCAGGTCGGCGACGATAACGAGGAGCATCCTATCCTCTATGCCAGCCGTAAACTAAATGTAAGGGAGGAAGCCTACAGCGCTTCAGAGAAGGAATGCGCTTGTTTGATTTGGGCCGCCCAGAAGTTATCGTGTTACTTGTACGGAGCGAAGTTCATCTTCGAGACCGACCACTGTCCTCTGACGTGGCTCAATCAAATGTCACACAAAAATGGCCGCTTGCTCCGATGGAGCCTCACTCTCCAAGAGTACAACTTCTCCGTTAGATATAAGAAGGTAAAGTTGCATAGCAATGCGGATGGTTTGAGCAGGCTAATTTGAATTCTGCGTTTGAGGGTCCCGCCTAAATTTTAGGGTTACTAGTGTTAACTTTTATTAAGCGAAGAAGATCCCCTCTCATTTAGCAGGATTCCCTCCATGATTGCTGAATGTGTCAGCAGGAATTTGCTTCAGAAATTGGCATAGCGAAATGCAGCATTTTTTTTTGTTTCTGCACTTATGTTGTTCTTTTTTGAATCCTAGCGAGTCTAAAGTGAGAGCCAATGCACGTCATCTCGGCGCAGAGCCGTGTTGTGGGGTTCGTTTTGCAGTTGCCTGTCCTTGGATGTTTTGGGGCGGTGACATCAATGCACAAGTGGTCGCTGCGAGCCAAGACATCAATCCCCCCCCCCCCCCTGACCAGCAGCCGTTCTCTTCCTGCCTAGCGGTTGTCAACGCTAGACAGTCGAGACTTTCCGGGCCATGGAGCCGCTGTTAAGAATGGCGAGCTGCCAAACAAGATTGCCACACAGTTACGACAGGGCGACACGACGCGCATCTCCCCCTCACCGTCGCTGCAGCTGGGAGGCGTTCGATGAAGCGGCCTTTGTGGTGAAATCCGCCTCCTTCCTCCAGCCCCTTCGACATTGTGACGGAACTAGTTCGGTGTATGAACAATGATTCCGGAGTTCCCCAACGCGGAGCTGATTTGACACGCATGGACAAGCTGCCGCGGGAACGACGTATTTTTGTGCTTCTCACGCTTCGGCGTGGCGCAGAACAACGAGCGACCCTCGATCGGCACCGATAATTCCCGGAACGGCAACCCTCCAACGCCGTCGTTTGGGCTTCGGAATGTGTGTGCCTTTGTGTCTGTAAACTGATCTGCAGAGCAGCGGCGAGTTGGTGATGAGTAAACGAACAGTCGCCGCGTCGTATGACCGGCGGATCGAGTGTATAAAAACTGTGGTTGTGC
Organism: Dermacentor albipictus; assembly: GCF_038994185.2. Taxonomy (NCBI): domain Eukaryota; kingdom Metazoa; phylum Arthropoda; class Arachnida; order Ixodida; family Ixodidae; genus Dermacentor; species Dermacentor albipictus. The sequence goes on along the minus strand of NC_091821.1, from coordinate 202,056,828 downwards.
GAATGCTGAGGACACTTCTCTTGAGCAGTCATGTTAGACTGAGACACTTTTCTCAAGCAGTCATGTTAGACTGATTTAATTTCTGTAAATAAACCCTTTTTCCTCGTTCTCGATGAGAAACAGTTCTTCACTTCATCAACGATCTCAGCGTAAATAAGTTGGACGACGGCATGGGCCAGTTACCTTCGAATTCATGCCGTACTCCAATCTTGGCAAAGGACCACGGACGATGGGATTGAGCCCCCAATCCTGACAATGGAGAGCCTAACGGTGTATGGAAGGCTTTCGGCGAGTGCAATGAGTGTTAGACTGGAGAGCGTTGGGCTCAGTTCGCCCTGAGGCACCCCACTGTTACTGTAATGCTGGTAGGTTGGGCCATCCTCGGTAATTTCGAAAAACGATCTCTTATGTAGATAGCTACTAATCCAGAAACAGACCTTGCCACCAAGTCCTACTGCATCTAACGCGTTGAAAATCGCTTCATGCGTTACGTTATCGTATAGGCTAGCTTAACATACAGAAACAGGGCAGCAGATAATCTTTAGCAGGACTTCTGGTGCTCGAATTACGTCACTAAGTCGATAACGTTGTCTATAGAAGAACGGCTGCTGGCATCCTTGCGACGCTGAAGTGCTGGTATAAGTGCGTCACTTTCAAGAGGGATTGCGTTGAAAAATGAAATCATTTTCACGCGTCTAAACACGTTTCCCCCACGCCCCACCCCCCGTAAACCGGAAACATGAAATAAATTAGGGTTGAATTTAGAGCCCCTCGTACATCTCTGTTATCGCCAGTTCTTCGGCTGATGCAAGTCGGATTCCATCAGACATACTGGTGAAATTAGCGCCGCGCTGAAGTTCGCTGTATATAATTCTTGCGGCTACATTCATGCGGCGTTGTCTCTGCAGTATCACACTGCAGACGTTTTCTGATACTGCCCAAGTGTGTCAAGGAACAGTGCCTGCACAGTGGTACACGAAGCGGTAAGCTTCCGGCTCGTCTATTCAGCTTTTTTTTCCTTTTTCAACTACACGATTTCATGATTTAAACATTACATTTATTAGCAAGCGTCCCATCTCATGAGAGACGTCGCACGTGCCATCAATTGGGGCATGTTTCCGTTAATTGGGGCAACATGTTCGCCATCATTCGCAAGTGGCTGCAATATGGGCGGAATAAATTGGTAAAGCCACGATTCTAAGCCATGTGCACTTCAGTTGTACACGTTGCCTCGCTAATGATGGTTCGACATCTTTATTATTGGTATCATTACCGTAATGCCTACTTGAGACACAAGTACGTTCATACCATTTCAGGTACGAGCATCGGTGCTTTCCGAGTCTGCCTTAATACGCTCGCGGTATCTATAGTTCTTATTCGCAATTACTAAAATATGTGTTGGCTTCGTTCAACGTACGGTTCACAACTCGTTGCGTTTCGCACGGGATTGCGCCTTCACGCACAGCATTTGTGCGCATGCTTGGCACGAGAAGCCACAAGTGAAATGGCGCTTTCAGAGCTTTTTTTCTTTTCCCCTAAGGCTTTATTTTCTTTTTCAATTTAATTTCGTCCGTTATAAATGGAAGACGCAGCTGCATCGGTAGGGCAGCGATCACATAAAAGTAAATGCAGCGTCAGTAATGAAGCGTCATCGGTGATGTTTTTGATTTTGAACGTAAAGTTTAATTAGACTCATTAACTGCTGATCAGCTCTACTTCAAACACACGCACACCCTCTCTCTCTCTTTTGTAATCTGCCTTCCGTGCTGCTGAAATCTTAAGATAGAGAGCAACGCGGCCTGACATGAGCCGGCGAGCGCTTTGCAAAAAGTGCGAAGAGCGAGAAAACATCGAAGAAGCAGGGGGAAAAAAATGAAATTGTGCCAGCCGACAAGGCGAGCGAACAAATACGAGCGTGTGGAGCTTCCTTAACAAACCAAGAGCTGATACGCCGGTTCCATATTTTTCAGATAACGATCTACTACAGCTATTTTCTGCCTCTCTCATCTTGCCCTTTTTCTCTCTTCTTTTTTGAACTTTTTCTTTCTTTCTTTTTTTTCTTCTTTCCACTCTTCTCTGCGCGTCGGTGCGCGCCCGAAGGCCTCGCGCAGAAATAAAATTAGACGCGGACGTGTGCGAGCGTGGGTGACATTTTGTTCGTGGGTCTTGACAGTTGGAGAAGAGCAAGAAAGTTGGCGTGGGCGGGGAGTCGTCTCCGGACAAGGCCAAATATCGTAGGACACCTAAAGCGAACAAGAAGATAGATGTCATAGCGGCACTTAGATGTTGTTGACAAGCCCAAAGGAAATGGGCGGCAAAGCAGTTGCCTTCTTCTCCGGGCAAACAGAAAATTGACACTTGAGGAGGAAGTCGGCGGTCGAAAGTGAAAATGTTAAGTGGGATGCCGCCGAGCATTGGCGGGCCGCTCCGTCGAGAAGGGACCAGGCTGCTGGCGCACGAGCGCGCCGCCGCTGGCCGCGTAATCCTGGGGGCGCGATGCGCGCGCCCGGCAGACCGCTCCCCCGTCCACTGCGCGCACTGAGGGGGGGGGGGGGGGGGTCGCGGAGAGGACAAGGACTGGTCGCATTTCGCGTCGCTCACTAGTGTCTTTCGTGACGTGGCCTTGTTTGGTTTACCTTCCGTTCCCCTTCCCAGGGGCTCGGCCACAAAGACCGCGTCCGCGCGGGTGAATCCTGCTGCCACTGCGCGCTAGATTTGGCACTTCCGCCTTCCGCTTTCGTCCTTGATTTGGACGCGCAGCTCTTATGGCGCATTCACACCGAAGGCGGGGCGGGCAAAGCGGGCAGGCGGAAAGCGGAAAGCGGCGAAAACCTCCTCGCCGAGCGGGCAAAGCAGGCGGAAAACGCGGCGGGCAGCCCGATCGCTCTCGGACCGATTTTTTCCGCCCCGCCGGGGCTTCCCGCTTTCCCGCAGCCAACCAGGGCTCGAGGAGACAAGCCTACTCAAAAGGCATCCACCGAGACAGCTGAATTTTGCGCTGCACTTTTGATCAACACCTTGTTGCGCGATGCTATGTGACAAGAGACACGACGTACTCTACGACACTGAATACAAGCATCAAAGCACTGGCATGACCAATTCGCTCTCGTTCTTGCAAGGCGGGGCGGACCCACCAGCGGTGTTGGCGGGCGGTCTTCGAGCTTTCTGCTGCTCGTCTTGAAAAGCTCCTGAAGTGGCGGCGAGTAGAATGCCAACTATTTCGTCGTCTTCGTCCGAGCTGCTTCACAAGTGGTTAGCAAGCGCGAGCGGCCGTCCAGACGACGGTGGTGCGGTGACGACGTTCGCGCGCGCGCGTTGAGGACGGGCGACTGGTGCCAAGAGATGGCGACACGTGTGCCACGAAAACGCCGGATGCTCCGCCCTCGTTGCCACGCGGGCCGCCAGGCAAGCCGTCCGGTCTGAACAGGCGCGCGCGCTTACCGCCTCGCCGCGTTGAAAATCCGCTTGGCCGCTTAGCCGCTCCGCTTTCGGTGTGAATGTGCCATTACGGAGAGCTCGCCGTGTCGCGCAGCGGTTGCGCGAGGCGCGATTTGCCTGCTGTATTCGGGAACGGGGCGCGCTCTGTTGTGCGCGCATCGCTGAACAGCGCGAAGATGATGATGATGAAAAACGTTTATTTGCTCTATTTTGCAGTGATTTCTGCGGCTTCAGATGGAGTCTCCCATCTTCTCTCCAGGGTCGGTTCCCGGTTCTCTCCAGGGTCGGTAGCTGCCCTGCGTGCACGCCTTACTAGTCCTTGTTGGACTTTCAGGATGTCGCTGGATAGCATCCTCTCCCACTGTTCCGCACTCAGGTTTTTTTATTATGGCTAGCCCTTCTGTTTTCTGGCAAGCCCATGTGGTATGGTGTAGGGTTGGTTTGTCTCCACACCATGGGCACTTGCTCTCGTACTGCGTGGGGTAGATTTTGCTTAGCATGTTTAGGCGCGGGAATGTTCCCGTTTGTAGCTGTCGCCATGCTACGGCGTCTTCTCTATTTAGTTGTTTGTGAGGGGGCGGGTATTTTCGTCTGATGCCTCTGTAGTAGTTTAGTATCTTTGAATAGCTTTGGGCTACCGGCTCGGGTTCCTCAGCGGGGTCGGGATTGTTGGATGCTCGGTTTGTTGCGTTCCCTCGAGCTATTCTATCGGCCTCCTGATTTCCCGTAATGTCGGTATGTCCCGGCACCCAAACTATCGTGTGTTTGGCCTAGTTGTTGACGGTTTTGCCACTTGAGCGGAGGATGCGGAGCGCGCTGTGGCTGATTCTGCCGTTTAGGTAGTTGCGGCATGCTGCTTGTGAGTTTGTGAGTATGGTTAAGGACCTGTTGGATCGGTAGCTTTCCGCTGCCGCTGGAGCCACGGCTGCCTCTTCGGCCTCAACTACCGTACAGTTCCGAATTGATGCGCTGGTGATTTCTTTTAGGTCCGAGTTGATCACCGTTGCGACTTTGCTTTTCTTGTGGTTCCTGTCCTGAGTGTACGTAGCGGCGTCTACGTACACTGTGTCGTGTCTAGTTGCCTTTGTTATTTGTACATACTCTGCTCTTGCTTGTCTTCGTGCCATGTGTAGGTTCGGGTCCATATTGCTGGGTATCGGTGCTACTTTGATGGTGTTTCTGTATTCGTCCGGTATCGTCTCCGTGCTTTTTGTCTCCTTTATGGTAGCTTCACCGCCCAATATGCTCAGGAGTCTTCTGCCCGTTGCCGATAGCTTTAGGCTTTGCATTTGCGCGATTATCTGCGCTTCTTGGAGCTCCTCGAGACTGTTGTGTAGCCCCAGGGCCAGGAGTTTGTCGGTCGATGTTGACTGCGGTAGGTGGAGCGCCGTCTTGAGGGCTTTCCTCAGGATTGCGTCCGCTTGTTGCATTTCGTGCTTCGTACAGTGGTAGTACGGGAGGCTGTACGGAACTCTACTGACCACCAGGCGTCTGACCAGTTTGAGTGTGTTTGCTTCCTTCATGCCGTGTCTTTTCCGCGAGACCCGTGTTATCATGCGGGCCACTTGGTTGGCTGCAGTTTTTTAAGTAGTGTTAGGGTGTGGGTACATCGTTGGTTCGATTGTACCCACATTCCTAATATCCTAATGAGCGTCTTCTCCGGAATTGGCTGTCCCTCGAGGTGGATGTTCAACTTCATGTTTACTTCCTCTGGGACGGTGCAATTCTTCTTGCCTCGCCATACTCTTAGGAGCGCGGACTTCTCCGTTGAGCAGGCTAGACCTCTTGCCTTGACATATTCCTCTACGCATGTCGCAGCTTCTTGTAAGTTTTCTTCCTTTTCCCTGAGTGAGCCTTCGGTGACCCATACAGTGATATCGTCGGCGTACATGGCGTGGCGTACGCCGTCGATTTGGTCTAGTTGTTGGGCCAGTCCAATCATGGCAACATTGAACAGGATGGGTGAGATGACCGATCCCTGCGGTGTGTCTTTGTTTGGGGTGTTGAGCTTTTCGGATCTCAGCTCGCCCAGGCCGATTGTTGCTGTTCTGTTGGACAAAAATGCCTTGACGTAGCTGTGTATTTTCATGCCGCAATTTAGGTTGTCTAGTCCTGTCAGGATGGCTTCGTGGCTTACGTTGTCAAAGGCGCCTTTGACGTCCAGTGCCATGATGATGTGCTCTCTATTGAGCGGGATATTGCTCAGTACCTCTTCTCTGATTTGCAGCAGTACATCGTGGGTCGAGAGCCTGGCTCTGAAACCAAACACGCTGGGGGTGTACAGCTGGTTTTCTTCCATATGCGAAGAGCGGCACTGCCTTGCAGGTTGTGTTCATTAATAGGCCAGAATGCCGATCGGCTATTAACAGTAACAAACTCGGCTTGAATACCTAAACAGGAGAACTCCGTCGTGTAGGAATGCCATTTGACGCCTCGCACGCAACTTACACCAGAACCTGTAAAAAAATAAATTTTTGCGCTCTCGTTTTATTGCATCATCCGTCGTTTCTTTTTGTTCTATTTTTACCCTTAAAAAAAGAGTAATAATAGACAGCGACATCTTGATTAGCGCATTTTGCATTTTATTTCTTTTTTTCATTGTCACTTAATCAAAAGTAGCTACGACAGCAACAAACTCACATTATATTTCAAACGACGTTATCTGCGCACCTATAGAAAGAGGAATGCAGCCACATATCGCTTAGGCAACGAAGACTATATGACACTCACGGCAAACTTGGTGCCCGCTTATAATCAGCGCATGGTTGTTTGGCTTGTCGATGCTAGATGATATGGCTGAGCCCACTACAGGAGATGGGCCAATGAAAATTAAATTATGGGGTTTTACGTGCCAGAACCACTTTCTGATTATGAGGCACGCCGTAGTGGAGGACTCCGGAAATTTTTACCACCTGGCGTTCTTTAACGCGCACCTAAATCTAAGTACACAGGTGTTTTCGCATTTCGCCCCCGTCGAAATGCGGCCGCCGTGTCCGGGATTCGATCCCGCGACCTCGTGCTCAGCAGCCCAACACCATAGCCACTGTGCAACCACGGCGGGTAGATGGGCCATGAATCGGGTGGTATCAACCTAAGTTGGTTGATAAATAAAATAATTTTGTTATAGCTAAAGAATATGTACTAAAGTAAAATTGATGGTGGTGGTGGTGATAAACTTTATTGAAAGGGGGAAGGGTAAAGGGGGGACGTGGCTGAGGGATTGTGCTCAAGTAAGGTCCTGGGCCTGCTTGGCCTTCTCCGCCCAGTCCACCAGTTCAAGCTGTCGGTCGACGTCCCCGGAACTGAGCCAGGCTGTCCAGTCAGTCTCGCTGCTGACGGGGGTATGAGAGAACGGGAGCGAGGTGCATTCCCACATTATGTGTGTGAGTGTTCCTGTTTCTCAACAGAGCCTTCATTTTGTAATTTTGTAAGTCAAAGAGAATATATTAAAAGAGTAATAATCATATGCCTTAATGAATAAGTGTAGTAAAGCAGCTTAATTATCTGAACTCTGTTAATGTAAATTTTAGGAATATATTAAAGAATTGATACTGTCCACAGTGCTATTCATTTATCATGAGGGGAAAAAAACATTAACGAATTAGCATGGCAGTCTCTTTGTTTCGCTTACAAAATCGAATATGGCATCATATACGTACCTGCTGGAGCAACCTACAGTGCCAACGCCCGTTGGTTTAGTATTAAGGCACGCGTAAGGCCCAGCCAAAGCTGGCGAAGGGGACCTTCCAGAAGTCGTTCCCTTTGAGTGTTAAACCTACGACATTGTAAAAAGAAAGGGCCCGTGGTATCAGGCTCGCTGCAGTAATAAAGCTCAGTGGAAGTAGACAAATCAGACATGTGTGAAAGAAACGTAAGCAGGGGTATCCGGCAATGCTGTCTGGTGAATTAAACTTCAAATTTTCTTGTGAAACACCACCTGCTGTGTACAAAGGGAAGCTAAGGTGCTGGAGATCAGTGTTGATTGACGGATGATTTGGGTATATTCCTCACAAACAGCAAATTTTCTTAATATTGCCGCTGTTATATCCTAGAAGAGCAAGGGCTAGGATACCGCTGTAAGTGCGTCCGCTGACTTATTTAAAGTTATGTCCTTGCGGTCATTTGCCCATATGAAACGGAGGAGGCCGATAGTCTTGGCGAAGTGATGAATAAGGTTATCGGAGAACGTTAGATGCTGGGGTTCTTTAACGTGCACTCACTGCATAATGTTTAAGAGGCAGCCTGCTTTCATATCGTTTCGTCTATTTCGTCTTTCTTCTATACGGGGTATGCACTTAGCTTGATACACGAAGCGGCGACAGCGTCGTCGGGGCATCCGCGCCATGTTTACGGTCGCGGTGGTCGCGGAGCATCGGGGAAATTCCAGCGGTCTTTCTCGCGCGAATATGCGATCCCTATCTTTGGGGCAGCCGTTCGGCTAGTGGTCTTAACCAGTCGCTAGTGAAAAATAGTGACCGGCATAATAAATAATGGAATTAATCTGTGTAGCCAAGTTCGCGGCCCGTTGCCACAGTTGATCGTTCGTGTTGCCGGAACATCGAGGTGTACGGTTTTCGTCAAGGATACAGAAATTTGCTCATCCGCTAGCGTTGTATCGTTAACCTTCAAAGAAAGTGCTTCAGCCCTGGAACGTCGGCAAAAGTGAGTACCGCTCGTTAAACAATGACAAAGGGAGTAGCGCCGCTTCGTGTCATAGTAAGTCTCGCGCACAGTATCTACACACATCTACCCTCAACTGGCACGGAATCTTACGCCCACTCTATCGCAAACGTATCAATAAGTCAATGGGCACACGCTTGAATATATGCGTGCCATATACGTACAATAAATGACGGACTACACTGATAGCGCACGAATGGTCGAAGCTGAATGTTTCATGACGGTCCAAAAGAGTAAGCGAGTTGCCAGCGATAATACATCTTTGCTACAAGTTATGACAATGTACAAAGCGGCAACGTTTCAAGCCTTGTACGCAGCAAGAAGAAATCTATCGGAACTGAGTACACCCGCGAGTGATTATAGGCGGAAATAATCAGATAGTGACCGCACCAAGGAAATTTGCTGAGTCAGAAATGTGACAAGCCGCTGCTTCAATATATTTGCCAAATAACGAGCGAAGAGCAACATACATTAATCCTGATTCAATTCGTGAGCGAAAATTTGGATAGCTTGGAATCCACATTCAGTATCGTTTTTAAAACAAGCACCATATACGCTGCTCGTGCCGTTTGAACATAGCTTAATCACCTTCCAAAGCGCTTTTGCATGTTCTCTGAAGCTGCGGCCAAAGTTTCGTGTTGTTCACCCAGTCACCGTAAACGATATCTCAAGAAACAGAAGTTAGCTAAGCCGCACCGGCGTCATACACACCCATTCGCGGAGGCAACAGAGGCAGTTGAGGCAAGCAATAGACGCGTCACCACGTGATCAGATATGGCAGCGCCCCCGGGATCACCGCGAAAAGGGTCAATGGTGTTTATTTAGTCTCGATCGCACTAAATATCCATTCTGTGCGCATCCCCGGAAGTGTTATTATTGTAACCAAGGGATACATTAATGATATTGGCCTAACTCCTCATGCATCGGTTTTTGCTAAATACTTGTCTTATCGGGCGATTAATGTAGACGTTTAGAATGCTACATGAAACAAGGTGCAATGACTATGACCTCTCCTTTCCAGGTTATTTCTGCTCGACCACGACGTAGGCTAACGAAAAAAAAAGGACAAGAAAAAGGTCATTCTGGAAAGAGAGAGAGAGAATTGCAATAGTAGATTTTAAAAAATTCATGTGGTTCTGGCTTTTCTGCAATGCATCTTTGCTCAAAATTTAGCGCTAGCAACATGTTCGAACGGTGACTATTATAGGAGTTCAAACAATTCTATTGCAGTGCATTCGTACTCTAAATCCTAGACCACACGTACGCATGCGGACGGGCGCAAGATCGCGTCGAAGCGCCTTGCACCTGCCGCACCTCGAGAGGAATGGTGGCTTGCATCCACAAAGACATGCATCCATGGCGCACTCACTGGGCTCACTCATAGACGCCTTGGAAGATGCCACTTCGTACTTTGTTATTGACAGTGTTTCAAAGTGCTTCGATATCTATAAACGTAAGTGTAATCATTTTCCATATCTATTTCCCTTCTTTCTTTCTTTTTCTTTTTAATAATATTTTTTCTAAAATAAATTCAGACCTCAATTTATTTGACTCAACAACACTTGATAAAGTTTAAGGTTATACGTACGGAAAGGGGGGGGGGGGGGGTGGGGGGGAAGGGGCTCCAAACGCCCAAAAATATCGAATGAAAGAACAGAATAAATAAATTAATAAAGGGAAAATCAGGCATCCACCCATTCGTAGCAATTGCTATAAAAGAAACCCATGCGGGTTCCTCGAAAGAAAAGCCTCGCAGTTGAAGATAAATTCGTCCTGGTGCGGAACTCGAACCCGGGACCACCGCCTCTCCGGGGGGGCAGCCACTCTACTATCTGAGCTAACCAGGCCGCTAGCAGATAGCAGGCTAAGTCGAATTTGTCAGCAACTCGAAGAATAGGCAAGAGTTTGACGTAATAGTTCTGCGGAAACCCGCAAGGTGGAGAGAAGTAATTGCTTCTCTCCACCTTGCGGGTTTCCGCAGGACTATTACGTCAAATAATAAATAAATAAATAAATAAATAAATAAATAAATAAATAAATAAATAAATAAATAAATAAATAAATAAATAAATAAATAAATAAATATGCACAGAAAGCCAGATTTGTGCAATGGTACCTTGCAAAAAAATTAACATGTATGAAACAGGTGGGTTTATTATAAAGAGAATAGCGGCCTCCGTGTCAACTTCAATAGTCCAGACCCTTGTAAAACAGCAGTGATGATTTGCGGCTCAACTTCTTTTATTAACCCCTGGCAAAAGAACGCTTTGAGAGAGAGCGAGAGGACATGAGAAAGCAGGGATGAGAAGAGAATGAGGAGAGCATGCAGAGAATATTTCGGCGCTCTAAAGAAAGGAAAATAGATGCAATAAGGGCACTTAACGGTGTTTCACGTCATTTCATCATGATCTCGTAGACACCCATCAGCTCTCAGTTCCCGGGAGACTAGCGCCCACAACACGTGTCGCGTGGCCCTCCGGGGCCTGATGCGTCCCAAGGTCGGTTTACCGTCCCGTACATGAGACGCGAGAGAAATAGGAGGCCCCCGGTGCACGTGCGGCGAGCGAAGAGCCCGTCTCCGCGCAAAAGACGCGCGCGCCAAAGTGCCCACCGCGCGCAGAGCGGGGAGCGAGCGCGGCTAGTTATCCGGGCAACAGCTGCTCACCAATGGTCGGCGAGGGGGAATTAACGAGCACGGCGCGCCTGACATACTGATGACGGCTCTAGACGGCCATTTGTTTGCGACCAAGGTAACGAGCGCCGGCGCTGACCGACGAGGGCGTAGCGCACTTTCTTGCGCCGCGGCCGTCTGAAACAAACTGCACTTAGGCGTTACCCGGTTGCGCCTGTCGTGCGCGGGCTCACGCTGGGACCGGCTAATTTGATCTCTGACCTGAATGTCGGATGAGTCGACTGAGCGATGGCTGCCTTCGGCGCCCGACGAGGCTTTGGAGACCCGCGGCTGCCTGCCAGAAACGGCGTGGTACATTTGCGTTCGGAGAGAGGGAGAGAAAGCTGGTGAGATGTAGCTAGTGATCGCGACGCTACAGAGACCGCCTCGCGAGAGGCCAACCTCTCGGTACTTCTCCTTTCTCGTCAACGCAATGGGCCAGACTGTCCAACGCGTTTGTGTCAGCGTATCCGGCGGCCCGTTCGGTTCATATAAGGGCGCCGTCGCTGGGCCAGGGTGTGTCCTGACGCATGAGGCGTACAATAAATAATGCAGCTGTTAGAAATAAGGCGCGCGGCGGAAACGAATTTCCCAAGTTGGCTGTTCTCCAGTTCATCTAGACCGTAGGTACCACGATTTATTCTGGAGCGAGCAAATAACGACGCGGAAAGGATAGGGCGGAGTGCGCCGCTTCTTGTGCGTTATGGCTAGAAGGACAACAACGCAACGAAAATATGCTTTCAAGGGCGAGGTCGAAGGAGAAACGTTCGCTGTACTGTATTTCCTTGAAAGTTTATCACTTGAGCGTAACGTAATGCCGCCCAAAATGGGGCACTAGTACGACGGCATATATAAGTAGGCAGAAAAAGATTGCGTCGGAGCTCGGAAGGAACCTCTTGGGTAAGACTTCATGGAATTCCAGCATGTTAGTACTTATATCGACCAACTTCTTAAACGTCGATGAAATTTTCCTTTAAAGTCCGCCATAAACATTTTCCTGCTCATGATCAGGGTCCGCTCTGAGTAATATTGACCTAGAATCTGATCATGAGCAAGAAATTTACAGAAGAATAAAAATTGGTTGGAGTGCACACGGCAGGCATTACCAAATCCTGACTGGAAGCTTATAACACTCGTTGAAAAGAAACGTGTACGATCATTGCATTCTACCAGTGCTAAGATATGGGGCAGAAACTTGGATATTAACGAAGAGGCTCGACAATAAGTTAAGGACCGCGCACAGAGAGATGAAACTGAAAGTGTTAGGCGTAACGTTATTAGAAAGGAGAGCGGTGTGGATCAGAGAGCAAACGGAGATAGCCGATATTCTAGTTGATATTAATAAAAAAAAGGAACAGAGCTGGGTAGGCCATGTAATGTGTAGAACAGATAGCCGGTGGACCAGTAGAGAGACAGAATGGGTGCAAAGATTAGGGAAGTGCAGTCGACGACGACAGAAAAGTAGGTGGGGTGAAGAAATTAGGAAATTTGCAGACGGAAGTTGGAATCAGCTAGCGCAAGACAGGGGTAATTGTAGTTCTCTGGTAGAGGCCTTTGTATTGGCAGTGGACGTAAAAATAGGCTGCTCCTGATGATGATGATTATCGCAGTTTAGCTAGAAAAGTCTGGGTCTTTGAGCGACGCAGCGTCTTTCATGGAACTTCCCGTTCTTTATGACCAATGTGGCAAGGGCGAAATTTGCTTAGGTTTCGCGTTCGTTCGTGCGCAGCCGACCATGTGAAGTATTCGAAAAGTATTCAAAAAATATGCGCATTTGTGAATAGTGACTATTCTATTCAAGGACCGAATCGAATAAGACAGCATTCGATCAGTTATTCGAAAGTTTCGACTGTTCGTACGCCCTTATAAATAGAAAGTGGATGAAAAGATAATTTGCCCATGTGGGAGCCGAATTTTCATGCTCCGCATTAATTACGCCTAGTGCGTCGTGCTACTATAGTGCATTGCGCAACAGCCTTGCTCTTGTCTGTCGCTTACGTTTTAGGGCCTCTACATTAGCCTATCATTCCACTAATTCCTTATTTTCCTGTATGTTAATTGGTTTGTTTTCGATGACGGTGTTGCTATAGTGGGCATAAATATGAGTCAGTACCATATCCTTGAAACAAGGTGAGCGGAACCAAAATTATTAAATGTTGCCGCATTCTTCTCCACAGCACGTGAAGCTCGCACCGACAGCTTCAGCCATGGAGAAAGTAAAGCACTCGGGCTGAGCGCAACGCGATTGACGCCAAATAAGTCGGCCTAACACGTGACCTTTACGTAAGAGTCGATTAATATCTACCTCGAGCCAAACATACTCGGCCAGTAAGCTGAGTCTGAGAAGTACCGTGTTGAGCCCAGTTTTCTACGCAGTACTACCGCAGTAGTAGGCTGACCGCGTGACGCAGTGCCCCCTCCTCGCTCATTTTCTTTCTCGACGGCTTCAGCGCTACGTTATTTCGCAATGGGGCTCGTGAAAGCGCTTGCGAGAACGTGCAGCTTGTGGTGCCATCTGTAAGTGATATGCAACACTGCTTCCATAAATAGTGCTCGCGCATAACTTTACTAAATGCAACTAATGGCTTTTGAGTACTTTCCGGAGGCCGGTTGTGCATGCATATCGATGCCCGTGTGTTGTAAATGCGATAAGGCGTTTTGTAGTTTGCTCAAGCACAGCGACAGCTATCACGCCAAATATTAAAGGGACTGACAACCAATTTTCACGGTACCCATATTTTTTTTTGCAATGGTAGTTTTACCGGTCAGAGTGTTTAATCATGGAGTGCTAACGCAGAAAACGCTTTGGAACATTTTTTATAAGACTTTTTTTGTCGTTTTTCTCCTTCCAGCACGGAATTTGCCCCGGTGCGCGCACTACTTGTCGTCTGCTCCTGACCGTCCCGATCACCGCACCATGTCGCGCACCACACATCACACACATGCACTATTATGGCAGAGTTGCAAGGTCAGAAAGCGCTTGCTAAAAAGGGGCCTTCGTAGATGTGTGTCAAACCGAGATGTCAAACCTCAAAGACAACGGAGTTGTATAAGGGAGCTCTCACATTTTTCGGTATGCTAGGCCCTGCCCGAAACCTACTGAAGACTTTGCTAAAGCTGCACTGTACCCGAACCTTCTGAAATCTTTCCCTATATTCGAGCTTTGTACGGAGACTTGCGTTCTTCTTTAAAGAGAAAAACAAGAAATAGAAGGACTGGTGCGACACGAACGTACTCATAAGATCAGCTTGCAAAAAAGTTATTCACCTTTAGGCGCGCGTACAACAGTGGTGCGGGTCTATACAGGGGCATACAATGATTACAACCAATTGTGCGTGCAATTTAGAAAACTCGGCGAGGAAGTCATGAACAAGGTGAAAGGAACGGTAAATGGTGGTAACTAGTGAACGCTGAAACTGCAACTAAAATTGATCTTAGCCAAATGACCCAAGCAGGCACGATACCGACAAAATGTTTGTCGATTTGGGCCCTTCCTAGCTTACTTCCAGCGTAGAGCATGTGAAACGCGACGTGACAAACAAAAATCACGCATTCCTGGCTAAAAAAACAACGCAAAGAAGTTTGTTGTATATTAGAGTGAGGCATACGGAAGTTAACTTTTGTTTGATAATCATTTATAATTACGTTTCAAAGCGAATTCGGGCCTCCGACGCGGGCAGCGTTGCTGTCTGTGGTTTGAATGAAATTTCATGCCGACCATGCCGCCGCACGCCGGTCTACACACTCGCCGCACAAAAACCGTCGCGAAACTCACCTTACTAGCATCGCTGCAAAACAAAATGGCTGCGAATCTATTCTTGGCGTGCTGTGTACTGCCACGAACACGCGAAGTTTGCAGCTGTTGTTGGATTTCCTGTTACCTTGCTTTCGCGTTACGAGCCATAGGTGCGCATCGAACTGGGGAACTGGAAAACCCTGCGAGTGGTTTGAACACTACCTATTAGTACACATAGCTTCCTGGTGTCGGTGCGAAAAGGAAAGGCGAAAGAGATCTTTGAACGACGTGACCCACATACTACGACACAGTTCTCGTTTAGGACACGGGCGCTTCACAGCAGTGCACAGTGTTTCGTTTCTGTGTATTATTATTATTATTATTATTATTATTATTATTATTATTATTATTATTATTATTATTATTATTATATGTCCATGGGCCTGTCGTCGTAAGCTTAAATGCTGAACATTACCTGTGTCTTACGAAACTTATGCGTTAAAAGACGACCAGCCTGGAAATAGTACCGACGGGGCTCTTCTTACAGCATAGCAACTAAGGAAAGAAAAGAAAATAGAGCTGTCCATTTCTGTCCTTCAACACGCTCATAAGGAAAACGTACAAGATAGCCCTGGGCCTCCCGGAATCGACGAGCACCGAGCTCCTGGCTCAGCTGGGCATATACAACACCCTAGAAGAAATAGCCGAAGCACAACGCATCTCACAGCTCGAACGCCTGTCGACCACCATGACGGGAAGGTACATTATGAACACGCTCGGCATAACGTACCACAACCAGCACGGCCAGAAAATGCAAATCCCCAACAAAAAACAGAGAGACCATTGGGGTGGCAACCATCCCAAGAAATGTGCACCCCGATTACAACCGAGGTAGAAGAAAGGCAAGAGCCGAGGCTCTGCTCCGTTCATTCGGAAGAGAGAGAAACGCGTGCTTTGTCGACGCAGCCGAATATCAGAACGGCCAAAAATACACCGCCGTAGTCATAGACGCAGAGTCAAAAATCCGAACTACATGCAGTGTATACACCAAACACTCGGAAATAGCGGAGGAAGTAGCGATTGTGCTGGCCCTCACAGAACAGGAATGCGAAGTCGTACTAAGTAACTCGCAAACGGCAGTAAAGAATTACGCCAAAGGTCGAATATCCAAGGAAGCCCTGTCCATTCTGGCCAAAGCGGGCAGATCCAAAACCGCGAGCTCGAGGATCATATGGTTCCCCGCACACGTCACCACGGAAGGCGACGCGCTCCCGAACCTAAACCAGACGGCACACCGGACGGCGCGAGACATGACCCGCCGCGCCGAACAGGGCAACGCCTCTCGCACGATAGCGAACGCTTCTCGAGCAGAACGGGACAGGCTCACCAGATACAACGACATAACCAGTGCATATTTGAACGCCAGAAGGATATACCCACCGCCGAGTCCAAAATTGAACAGGAGGCAGGCCGTCGCCTGGCGACAACTCCAGACGAACACCTTCCCTAATCCATTCCGTCTGAAGCGTATCTTCCCAGATAAGCATCAGGACGACACGTGCAAATTGTGCCAGGAAGGACCAGCAACACTCGAACACATGCTGTGGGAGTGCAATGTAGTTATAGGAAGGATGGCAGTTGCTCCGGAGACCCTGTCGTCGAGGTGGGCCCCCGCTCTGCGCAGCTCAGACCTCGGAATCCCGACGTGGGCAGTCCATCAAGCCCGTGAGGCGGCGTTGAGGCAGGGCCTTGACGTTCCCCCGTGGGAGACCTGAGCCCGGGTCACGTTAAACCTTGCCGGACGTTCAAGAAAGTTGTATCCATCCATGTCCATTTCTTTATCGCCGTCTATCAATTGGGTGGTCACACGCAACAATTAGCGCAAGCAATTTCTCTCTCACCCGTGCGCGCTCTATCGTGCAAATGAATTGCGTTCGAGGAAAATTACGCCCCATAACCACAGAGGAAAGCAAACGGAAGAAAAGCGAATGGTAACTCTGTCTTTGTGCGTGCGCACGTGCGTGCATTCGCGCGCGCACGTTTGAGAAAGACAGAGGCGAGGCGTACTATTCCACTGTCTATCAACATTGGATACACTCTTTGACGCTTAGCAAAGCTTGCAGCTTCACGCACACGAGTACGAAGACCCGATTAAAGTCACCTACTCGTGCAGACGCAACGACTAACGGATCCACGGCATTGCCGGGGCGCCAAAGGATTCGCAGCGCGGCGACTGCATCGCGTGGCTCCTAACTATAGGATCACGGATGCGGCGGCTGTCGCCAGTGCCGCCGCCGGCGGCCGCATGAAAGGCCTGCAGCTCCGGCGCGCCGACTGCAGCGATTTCTCCCGGCGAGCCGCCCCGTGTCGCTCCGGTGAGACTGGAAATAACCGCGACGTCGAGCGACAAGGAAGGCAGCGCATCTCACATGCTCTCACGTTTTGACAATATTTATCCGACGCCTTCTCCCCACGTAGCCGTCGCTCTTCTGCCATTGTCTGTCAACGTCAGGCTGCGCCTCCGAGCTGTGACAGGCTATGCCTTTGGCTTTTTGTTCGCCGCGGGCTCCCGCCTCCCACTCGTCCGACGCGTCGGACGCAATATACGTGTCCCCGCCGCCGAGGCCGCTTTGTGGCGCGTCCGCGTTGCGTGGACACTCCTGCGACAGCCGCAGGACGACGAGGGATTACGAACGGCGGTCGCCACAACGCCTGCGAGACGCAGAATTTCACGCAAGGAACGGGTGGAATGCAGCCGACGTTTCACCTGATTCCACTACCGCTTCCTTTACAGTTACTGCGGGCGTCCGTTTTTATTGTTCTGGAATTATTTTGAGAGTGCCTGTTGGCGTTTCTTTTCACTTTCTTACGTCATACTTTAGGAGGAAGGTGTGGAGTAGATGCAGCAAACATGTCGCAGTACGTTTCAGGCCCACTATTTACCGTCGTTAGCAAGGTCCTACACACAGAAAAAAAAAAAACACCGCAACAGTATCTGTCGCATACATACATATGCTTCTCGAATTTCTTGTCGCGCAATCATGATAATTCGTACGTGACGTCACCTACAATTTTGCCGAGAGGGCAGCGAGGCTAAGGCTAAGTGTTGCGCGTTTGGTTTACGACAGTGGCGAGACTCGGGTTCAGGAGACGGACAAAATGAACGCTCGCGGAGCGCGACGAGAGCCGCGCCGCGGCCGTCTGTGCGTCTCGCGCCTTGGCCTCTTGACAGGGCGGCGCGCGCGGATTCGTCTATTGGAACAGGTCTGGCCAAAGACAAAAGCGCCACGCTGCGGCCTTGAGGCACATCGGCGGGACGCGGCGACACGTGTCAAACGTCGGACGTGTCTTGTAAAACGGCTGACGGGCCGACTCTGTCAAACTTCGTTTTGGGATCGCCATGCTTCTCGCTTCAGCGTCCCCCCCCCCCCTTCACCTCTCCTTTTATTTCTCTTTATCCTTGGCTCTCGTTCGCTTTTTCTTCTTTTCGCGCCTTTTGTTTATCCCTCATTGCTTCTGCGCTGGCGCTCCGCAACCCCGTGGCTTTATCTGTTTGCTTCGCTGCTCATCCAGCCGACGCCGTTGTCCCGATCTGTGATTGCAGTGGATGTGTCTTTCTCTCTCGGATCACTCGGCGCGTTCCTTTCTTCTTTCTTCTCGGCCGGCTTTATCTCCCTCGCGCGTTCTTGCGGGTCCGCGCCACCGTCTCTGGAGCCTGCGAAGCAAGACCTGCGTACAGGTTGTTGTTGTTGCTGTTTTTGTTATTGTCACCACCAACCGCGCCTCGCCTCCCTGTTGCAAAACAAGGGTAGCGGGCTTTCATTTCTTCTTCGAGTTTTCCTTTCCTACCTCGCGGGAATATATGTTGAGGTATATGGCTGAGGTGACGCGCAGAGCTTGCCTATAGACCGCTGCTCGAATGCAACTTTTTTTTTTTTTTGTTGTTGTTGTTGTTGACTGTGTTAGCTTTCTTTCCCCCCTTTTTATGGCAAAATCACGATGTTGCCATTTGTTGATGTGAGCGCTTCAGAACAAAAGGGAAATGGAGAGTTTCTAAATATAGCTTAATCAAATGATGGGTTCAGCGTTCTTCTGCGCTATATATATGACTGACAGAAGTCGACCACTGCGCTATAAGGGCTGTCGACACACCCGCCGCCATTTTTTAGAGTCACTTGAATTTCTGTCTTTCTTTCTTTCTTTTTTTTTATGAGACTTACAGACAGTTGCTCGAAACCTTCAAGCGCACATGTGTGGTACTAATGAGCGCGATTATGTATGCACCGAAAAAAAGGCTGTATCTTTATTGACACCAAATGGATGAACGTATATAGAGCGGTGACGTTAGAACTCTCCCCATTGTATGAGCACAGAAACCTTTAGTGATCAATTAGCTGGTTGTGGCCGTTGAGCGCCAATTATTCAATGATTCAGTGATTCCCTGCGTCGAAAATGGATCAATAAAACCTGTATTTCATCATGTGAGCGTCGCGTGCCTAAGAAAGAAAGAACGAAAAAAAAAGAAAGAGAGAGAGAAGTCCAAAATGATTTTTTTCTTTATTTGTCCAAGCGCGAAGCAGGCGAAGTTTAGTGCGTGCGTGCGTGCGTGCGTGCGTGTGTGTGTGTGTGTGTGTGTGTGTGTGTGTGTGTGTGTGTGTGTGTGTGTGTGTGTGTGTGTGTGTGTGTGCGCGTGTGTGGTGTGTGTGTGCGTGCGTGTGTGTGTGTGTGTGTGTTAATGGGGCCCTAACATTTATGTCCTATTCATAGTAAGCTCTATTTTCGGAAATCGCAGCCACATAAAAACACATCTTCTAACTGGCTGATAGACGCTTTAGAGGATCATAGATATAGCTTGCGTGCAATTACAGTTGAATTCGCGTGCGTACGTGCGCGTGTGCTCAAAAGAGACATGTGAGCGCGCTATTCTTTTCTGTGCACTTAAGGACGGTGCGCTTGTTCGCAAATATGGTGGTACAGTAATCCTTTCCGAGTTGTCTGGGTCCTAATTCACTGTGTCTAAAAAATTAAATTTAAATTATAGGGTTTTACGTGCCAACACCACTTTCTAATTATGAGGCACGCCGTAGTGGAGGACTCCGGAAATTTCGATCACCTGGGGTTCTTTAACGTGCACCTACATCTAAGTACGCGGGTGTTTTCGCATTTCACCCCCATCGAAATGCGGTCGTTGTGGCCGTCACTGTGTCAAGTGCCTCCAAGTGTCTACTGTAAATCATAGAAAACTGGCAATAAAATGGAGTCTTGCGCCTCGTCGTGCATGTTTAGCTTTGTTACATGTGTCAGGCTGCATTCCGCGTAGATTGTCAACTGCAACAACATGAACAAGTCGCATCAACTAGATGTGTGCATCGAGAACGCTGGCGCGTCTATAAGACTGCATTTCTCGTCACTTCGCATGTTTTCACTTGGCGTCTCTTCCCACTGACGCAGCGAACCAAATGTTTCCTTTTTTTGTGAATGAAGAAAGCACCACTCAGCGGGCTTTCTTACATAAGCTTGCGTCGAATAAGCGACCGATAAGCTACCTCGAGTGCGATGATGCTCTAAAGATCACGCTCCCCGACTTAGAGACATCGTGACTGCCCCTTCGTCACCTGCGTGGCGAGTCGGCAGTGTACGTATATGCCTGCTCGTGATTCGCACTCGAGTGAAGTAGCTGGCCGTCTGCGCTTTCTGCTTTTGTTCTCTCAGACTTTTCCCGGGTGAAACCGATTGTGTAGGGACTACGATTGGTGCAGTGTACAAGCACGTAGGTGAGAGCGCGCCGTAGAGGACGGAGTGGCGGGTGGGGAGAGACATTGGAGTGCAGGGAGCGGGCGAAGAATGTCACCCCTCCAGAAGAATACCACCGAGACAAGAGTAACGAGGTCTACTGGCAGCGTTGCGAATTAGCTAATTTATCGCTTCTCCAATTAAAAGCAAAAGCACTTATTAAGGAAGCCGTGACACCCCCCAATTATTCGCCATTTCTTGCGTCTGAGGACCCACGCTGACGATCCTCACTTCCGATAGATCCGTCCTGAGTTATAGCGACTTGAGAAGTAAACAGCCAAAGCATGCTTCTGCGCCGCTGTTCCGGCGACGGCTGAGGGAGCGCCGGGGTTGCCCTTCTCCCCTACGCTGTGGCTTTCGGTCCTAGCGCGCGCGCGCGGGATCGCCGAAGAGGTGGAGGGGGGGGGGGGGAGGAGAAGGAGAAAGAAGAGCGCCGTTGTCAAGTCGCTTCTCCCCGTGTTCCTCCTGTTCGATCTGATACTGGCCGGCCGGTAATTCATCACACGAACGACTCTGTCGCATCAGACCGGGCTCTGTTATTAGGACTGGTATTTTAACTGCGCCGGCGCGGCCACGTGCGTGTGAGAGCCCTGCGAGCGACGGACGTACGGTGCGCGATCTCTCTTCTCTAGCCATCACCCGCTCTCTCTCTCTCTCTCTGCGACTGGGCAACTTTGCCGTATTTAGGTTAAACGCCGTCTCTCACTCCTGCTCCCTCACTACCATCTTTGAAGCGGTGCACCGCCCCCTTTCGGAAAAGCGAGCTGAAGCCCTATACGCGGAACGGCAGAAATGGAAAGTATCTCCGAGAAAGGCGCTTCGCGAGACGAATAATAATGAAAAGCAGAAAAAGAAAAAAAGAAGTAGAGGAGGGAAAGTCGACAGAAGACGAAGAGAAGCACCGCGAGGGGCTAAGGCAGAGGCCGCGGGCGGCGAACAAAACGGATTGTTTTCGCTTCCCTCAAATTCGGGGAGTGGCCTCGCCAGCTGATAGGTGGCATTTCAAACGTTCGCGGTTCTCGAACTTTTCTCGTGTAATTTGGGGATGGCCGCAGTTTAGGAAGCGGGTAGTTAAAACGGTGGACGTGATAAATGAGATCTCTTACGCCCAAGTTGGGCTCCTTCAAGCGCAACCTTTACGCGGCGCCTTTGTGAGCGGCGCACTCCCCACCCCTCCCTCCCGTTCATGACTCGGTGCGGCCTACAACCGCTGCTCACCTCGTCCCTGCTGCGCTGCAACGGTGCAGTGGTCGTCGGCATCGTCTCTTGCCCCCTTGTACATGCCGAATGTTGGCTACCTAGGCCAGACCTGCGACAGACAATATCCACTGCTTAGGTTTATTCGAGGGCGAATAAACATGTTCGGTTGACTTGAACTGGAGCAACAACTCCTACGTTGCTAGCTCGGCTTCTCAAACAATGTTTTGTTTGATTTTTATCCTTACCATTTATTTTTACTTGTTACGCTGGATATGATATATTGTTTAAATAGCCAGGGTCGATGGGGCAGCGCCATACTGCAGCAATGTTACGAGAAGCTCATTTCCCTGAATCGGGTTGAAGGTCGAGCGTATAAAGGGAGTGCACCGCAGCCGATTCACAAGCACCTGGAGCCCAAAGTTCATCGCCTTCTTATCGCCCACCCTCCATTATATTCCTCATCTTCCAACACCCTCTCTCTCTCTCTCTCTCTCTCTCTCTCTCTCCATTTTTTAAGAACTGTTTTCAACAGATTTCAACAGGTCACTGGGCCGATCCCGGACGCGCCGACAGCATTGCAATGGGGAGGGGGGGGGATGCAAAAAGCGCTCGTGTACTCAAGATTTTGGCGTACGTTAAGGAATCCAAGTGGACAAAATTAATCATGAGTGTATATATAGGGCGTCCTTCATAATCAGATCGTGGTTTTGACGCCGAAAACTTCAGAACTTAAAAAATTTTAACGCGTGCTTTGAATTCGGGACGCCGCGTAGTGCAGGATACCCGTATCAATTTCGACCGGTTTCTCTATCGATAACCTAAAGCTACGTTCACGGACGTTTTCTCGCATTTCACTCCCATCGAAAAAGAAAAAAACTGCCACTGGGAATCGAACCCGTGACCTCGCGCTCAGCAGCAGAAGGTCATAGCCTCTGAGCCAGTGCTAAGGACACGAATGCAAAAGCCTTCGCGATAATCTATGGCACGTCGTGTGCGAGGATTTGTTCCACCACATTCACTGTGCGGCAGCGTCGACAGCCATCAAACGCCACCGACGCTGCTGTTAAGGTCGGAAGCTTAGTCGGACGTGAGCGGCGCCAGAATGGTCGTGATAACCAGTGCCTTTTTTCGCGCAATTCTACGTGACTCTATGTGGGTCCCTCGGGCACGCACTCATGCAGCGCCGTTGCAATATGGGATGTTCAGGCGGAGAAATTGCGTCATGCACTTGCAACATCTGTACCCCCCCCACA
The DNA here is from genome assembly GCF_038994185.2 of Dermacentor albipictus. NCBI lineage: Eukaryota > Metazoa > Arthropoda > Arachnida > Ixodida > Ixodidae > Dermacentor > Dermacentor albipictus. The sequence continues at coordinate 202,034,057 of NC_091821.1, read as the reverse complement.
TTTCGCCAAGCTCCCTGCAGCACGCAATGGGGTTAACGAGTGAAGCGGGCTGTTTAATGCCATCAATGCTAATTGCTATGAGGTAATGACGCGCACCGTAATGGACTATCTGGCTTCTTTACACCGAGAGACTGTCAGGAGTGGAACAAGGCATCAATGGCAGGCCGGAGCGAGCGAACGTACAGCATAAGGCCAATAAAGTACTTTTCAGTTGCTTGCTTTGCAAGACCTCAGTGTCATGTTATTAGTGGCCACTGAGTATAAGTTTACTTATTATTATTATTATTATTATTATTATTATTATTATTATTATTATTATTATTATTATTATTATTATTATTATTATTATTATTATTATTATTATTATTATTATATTCCTGTTGTTAAATGCATGAAACGGAACAGCTGTGTAAGAGAGGCATAAAAGAAAGCATGCCTCCATGATGTGTTTTTGCCTTGGTAACGCTTCTTCGTCTTTTCAACGTTTTGCTACATATGTTTTATTTAGTTACTTTTCTTTGTTTCCTTCTTTTTGTCCAAATTGATCGCAAGCGGCTAGCAGACGGACAAAAGAAAATGAACAGACTGGAAGGACATGGCATACACGAGGCCTTTTATTTGGCGGTATACTTACTTTATCATTCTTTCGTCCTCACCACTTTGGCGGGGATTGTTTCAGCAAAGTTAATATTGCCGAAGGTGGAATGGTCCGACATACGACATCCATAATAGTTTCGCGTGCGTCGTCGTCATCGTGAAACTTTGACTGCCCCGCCACCGCGGTCCGAGCCCGCGTCACACAGCGCCGTCAACCGCGCGAATGTGACTTGGTCACGTCGGTCACTGGACGGTTAAAGCGCAACGCCTTTCTGCCTGCATTTATCGAACGTCATACCTCGGGGAGCGCCATCAGCAGGCATAAATCATTCGCGGCTCATAATTGGAAAAATCATCAACGGCTTCCGATTGCGCGGTCCAACGCGTACCGTCCCCGATTAAGGCTCAATTCCTCACGATCGCTGGTCGGTGCAAGAATTACTCCGCTTTCGCAGACACACTGCCCTGGTGCGGAATAATTTGAGACGGAAATGCCTGCATAATGGCCGCGTATGCCCCGCGCCAGACACCGTGATGGATAGTTTCGGGCCCGCGGACGCATGCCAGGGCGCCCATTCCAGTGGCGGCCTTCGCATGGTGTTTGTCGGAGCGCGCGCGCGCAAGACGGGAAGGACGCTCGGCGGCGTATAATCAAGCCAGGTATAAAGGCAGAGCCGGCCGCGCGACCGAGAGCCTTGATCCAAGCAGCCCAAGCTCGGCGCAAGCGAGGGGCAATTTTGTTTTGAATTAGCACGTGCGTTTTATCCGACTGTATGCCATACGGCACCTGATTCACGGCGACGGTGGCATGGCGAGAAATTTGCTTGCGGAAGACCCGCGCAAAGCAGGGAGGGAAGGGGGGGGGCGCCTGAAGGGGCGTGATCATGCTAATAATTGAGCAGCGTGTTACGAGAAAATTTGAGGAGCTGCATATTAGTGAACTCACTTGCCTCCTTGAAGAAGAAAACGAGGAGGAAGAAGAAGTAAATGAAAAGGAGAAGAAGCAGGTACTTGCAGACGGCGTCAGCTTATAAAGAATTGCAGCTAGGTTCAGGAGACATACAATCATGGTTGACTTTTTTATTCTCTCTATAACTAATTGTGCAGGGTATCAACACCAAATGTTAGGTATGCCCTTGGCGCAGAAATTTCCTTCGTTCTCGAAAAACTGAAGTCACTTTCACTCGATTACGCTGTCGAGGGTACCTTCCTTAAGCTTATAATCGCACCGAGCTCATCTGGCGCTCTCCTCACTGTGCCCACTTGAAGACACAATGAGACGATTGACTTTTTAAGGTGAAAGCCTTAAATGGATCATATGCCCGATTGCCTCGGAAAAAAAAAAAAACGCGTCGTCCAGTCCAACGGTATAAAAACTATCATAATCAGTAATGGCTTATACCCTCTAAGCAGGCAAGAAAGTGAAATGGTTCATCCTTCTCATAATGCAGAGGCTACAAGCACTTAGCAAAGTGAAGTGTACAGTGCATACATTCGTTGGAATCACCCATACAACACACACAACAGCTTATGTTTCAATTCCCAGCTGAAAGGATGCAACCTAAAGTCGAAGAGAAACGTCGTTGGCGCGAGCGAGTCTGACCCCGCCATATACGAGCGCACGAATCCGCAGTAAGCGACGCAAACGAGCTGAAGAAGCCAAACTGTGAAATCAGCAACGCGACGATGCGAGACGGCGCATTGCCAAGTGTGCAGCAGGATTTCGCCTTCGCGTGTTACAGGTATGTAACATGCTACCGAACTTCCTTTTTTCCTTTTCAGTCGTAGTTTGGCATGTATAGACGAGGCAACCTAAAGTTTGCCCGCGCGGCACCAGCGCCGAATGCTCCCCTAGCGGACCGATGGAAGTTTCGAGGGTCGTCGCTGCGCTAGCGCGCGCCCGTGTTCTGTACAGTGGGAGCGCTCGTGCGCGTGGTTTTTGCGGTGCCGAGTGCGACCTCACCCTTGTTACCGTGTGCTTTGATTTTTGTGCACGTTAATGAACCACCAGAGGTTAAAATTATCCCTGAGACTACCCAGTACAGCGGGCCTCATAATGATTTCGTGGTTTTGGCATGGTTTTGGCACTTAGAACCCCCGAATTTATTTGATTGCACTGTGCCTTCCCTCGCGATCAGCATGGATGAGCTCAAGAGAATTATTTCCCTTTTCTAAACGCTGCAACTTAAATTACTAGTTGTGCAGATAACGAAAGGGGCCGCGCGATACTTTTGTGTGGTAGCAGACCGTATTTAATGCAAGCCGCGGTCGTCGCGTGCGTCGGGAAGCGGCAGATCGGAAAGCAGCCGCTCGAGACGTGCGCGTTATGTTTGTTGTTTGTCCATGCTTTCTAAGTATCTAAGTGTGCAAGTATCATAACTTGTAGTGGTACCACTCTTGTAGAATAATATATGCACACAATCACAGGAATGTTACCTTTGCAAACATATTATTGGGAGTAATTTATTCCCCACAACAAATAGGCACACATACTGTTTCATTTATATGCGATGCAGATGGAAGCGGCGCCAAACAGACCAATGGCAATCACAACAGTCTTCTCAGCAGTCAGCACCACCGGGACATGTGCTTTCGTACTGCTGCTCAACAGCAAGACACGTGTGAAACAGACTCCAGAACATGCCTTTGTGAAGTGACGGAACCGTCAAGAAGCAGCCCAATGGATCTGCAGTCATCGAGTAGTATGACAACAGAAGTTCCTGCTGCCAGTGTGACTTATGTTGTAATTGAAATAAAAGTGGCTAAATTTCTGAACATGGTGCGTACCTCTAACTCGACGTCGTCTACGATCTTGTCGGACACCTGTGACACGCACTTGGCTTTCACTCTCACATCACCATCCACAATTTGTTCAACGCCGTACACGTTCGGAAGCAGACGCTCCCCAATCGTGAGGTTGCCGCCACGAAAAAAAGCTGTCGGCGTCGGCAACCTTCTTGAAACCGCACGGAAATCTTTGCATCGCTGTTGCGCAAGCAGGCGATCTGCCGCTGTCGAAAACGGAGCGCCGTGAGAACGAGCAGCGAAGAAAAGCGCGGACGGCAATATGTAAACAATGCGGAGACTGCGCCACGACGCGACCGCGCTGCTTGGCGTTTCCGCATCGGGGCGCTGTCAGGAGGCGCAGTAGCGCCGCCTGGCCATGGTTTTCTCGTCTATACGGGGAAAAATTTAAGCGCAAGGTTTAGACAACTTGGAGGGAATTTTTCAATTCCTGCACGTAACTTGTTTTTCCGGGAGCCTCCTCTCTTGGACACTGTCACGGGGATGCTTGCTCAGTCATCGAAGAATTTCCATTTGTTGCAAAGCAACCTTCTTGTTAGATTTTATTACCTTACGTTATTTTTCATTCCTTCGATTCTTCCACAAACATTTCTGCTGTTTTTCTGGGCGTATACTAAACGCCTCATTATACTTCCCACCGAATCTTGCCTATGATCGCCCATAGTGCGTTTGAGTCATTATAAGAGGGAAAACAAACAAACAAACAAACAAACAAACAAACTAACTAACTAACTAACTAACTAACTAACTAACTAACTAACTAACTAACTAACTAACTAACTAACAAAACATTTTTACTGCTGCCATGAAATACGTGAAATAAGGCTGACGTGTATAGTAAAAAATATTTATTTGCTTTACATTGCATCATGTTGTTCACGTGGCGCTTGCGGTGCACTGTACGCAGCGAAGTACTTCGTAGTCACGCATCGTAGCATGCTAAATCGCAGATGTCATGGCATGTGCATCGCGGTTCCCGGGAGAAGCGGCGCATGCGTATTAGAGTAACGTATCCCACAAAGCTAAAATTATCTATGGGTGTTTGACTTCTTCTTCGTGCGTAAAATGCCGAAATGCACAAACGACGGTGCTTTAGTCGTGCGTAGTGCGCGTTTCTCTTGTAGCCGTGCTCTGTCGCACTGGAACTGTTGGAACGCTGAAGCTGAAGACGCCCTACCTCCAGCTCGTACTGAGAGGGGCACAGGATCCGGCTGCTCTGAAGCAGAGGGCTAGTTCGACCAGCCGAAGATGCCATTACCGTAAGTCAGCCCCGGAGTTACCACCCATCAAAGATTCGCTCCTGACCCTCGTTGAGCGCTTCACCTCACTGCATGATCTCGGACGAGCGCTTTGCCTGTTTGCCCCGGGCTGCTCACCTGCGCATGCGCGCTGTCGCAAACTGACGGCGGGTGCCTAGGCGCGATCATGGCGTGAAGGCGTTTTACAAAACAGACGTTCCTAGGGGCGCTATTCTGGACATTCCGCCATTTTCTTCGGTGCGTGACGTAGGCGCGACGCAAACAAAATGGCGCTGGTGGCCCAGTTTTGCTTACGTAACGTGACGCCCACTTGACGTTTTGCCTAAGAAACTGAAATGAAGACACTGAATGTAGCGTTATCGGTAACGCAAAACAGTTTTCCTCCGCAGTAAAAATAAAGCAGCTATCTCAAAGCGTATGATTGTTCCGTCGAAAACGCTTCGCGCTTCCGTCGTCTGCTGCGTACAAGCCGTCGTCTGCTTCAATAGCTAGGATGCGTGTCCCTGGAAAATGGAATGAGTCATCGCATGTTCGTGCCAACGCGCTTGTTTTCTTTCTTGAGACAACATAAGCGAACTACCAGTGGTGATGCGCGCACGTTCTAGGCCACGTTATCGCTATTTCGTGAAACGCAAGTGACTCAGCCCGACTCGGCTGGCTTAGAAACGGCCGAATATCACCGATAGCGTTGCGCGCGCCAGAGATATCCACTAAAGCGACGCAAGCGCCGGCGCTGCCATCTCTTGTTCATTTCGCTGGTTACTCGCACCGCGGGAGGAAACTTCAAGGCGCCGCCTTGCGTACATTTCTTTTTGTAAGTTAGAAAAAGGCCGTTGTCATAACTTTTGATTGTGCGAAAAGGCATTAATCTCGATTACAATACAAATGCAGCAGTGAAAAGTGGACAACATTGCTGAAAGTTTGCTATATTCAACGAATATTATTTCGTATTTACGCGTTCTTTTAAAAAACGATGGCCCAAAACACAAATGCCAACACCACCCGAGAGCGATGCAAATACTATGAGCACGCGTTATGAACAAAAGATTTTCGTGGCGCCAAACGACGGGGAAAATGTGGCGATACGCATTCCTCTCGGCTGCCATTGCATATGGCTGCCCATTAGCATAATTCGCGCGGCTCGTCGCAGCAAAAATTATGGCGGAAAATCTCAGCAATGGCGGCCCTGCGCAACGTCACGCATCGTCAAAATGACGTTTACGAAACAGCCCTTCCTGTGACGCTCCTCATGAGATATTCCTTCAGCCAATCAGCAAGCCGGCATGGCGCATATCTTGAATCGCCACCACATATTTGCGCAATTGCAGATACATTGCACTGGCTTCTGCACGCTACCGCTCACATTCTTTTTGAAGCGCTAACATCACAATATATCTGCCAAGGACCAAAAAAATGTATTAGTCCATAACATTTGCAGCTACACGTCACGTTTCGTCATCTTGATGAAAACGCAAAATTGCATTTTGCAATACTTCCGCTTCCCGGCACAAATTTCAAAACACGTGACCTTTCGACAGCCAATCAGAGAGTAAACATGGCGGATAATGGCGGCCGTGCAGCCGCCATGCGTGTCCAGAATAGAGCCCTAGGTGGGCGTGCTGGTGTAGGCAGTCCCCGTTACATCTTGCGCTAGTCGGTGGGGATCTTTCGCTCGTTTATTGGAATTCATTGAAGCAACCAAGCATGATGGATAGGGTCAGTTGAAAATTTACCGATGCCTGCATAGCACAGAGGTGGCAAAATTTGGTCGTGCAGTGGCATTTGAGCTTCGGAAGAGAAGCTTACCCTCTGTATTAATGGCAACGCCGATGTGCTTCATTCTCAGGTGCAACATTGGAATGTAGAATTGTGGACTACACTGTACAAATGGATTTGAATGAATGTTTAAAATTAATTAGTCCTTAATAAAGTTCACTCCGCACGAAGGAGTCGTGGCGCGACTATGCCCTATGAGTGCAGTACTTCTCAGTCCTGATGGGCTTAAAACACTCCTGCCGCCGCAAAAGAAGCGCTGCGAATAGCTCTCGTATAACGGGACGTCGCAGGAAGCAGTCATGACGCTCGTTTCGGTGCGTTTTCTTGGAAGAAAAAATGCTCCAACATGCATACTCCAGTCCCTTCTACAGGTCACCTCGCTGCAAAGTTATCTCCATATAAATGCCCATGGAGAAGCAATTACTCCATTCCCATCTTCGTCGAATGGGGAACAAGTGCCAACATTTTGCAAGTTAAGTCGTTTATTCTTATTGATACCAGGCTGACATAAACAAGCCGCAACATTGCCGAGAAGCTTGAAAGTAAACTCGCTGCATCCAGTGCACCTAGGTCTGCCTTATATAGTTTCCCTGTCCTCTCAAAACAGCAGCTGGCCCTCTGTGGACCATTACGAAACAAACAGAGAAACAAGCAAAAGAAAAGTTGTCCGATTAGCACACGCCTTGAGGAGGCTCCACGTGTAAGAGGGCATCCTATACTTCATAAATGAGTAGTTACCTAGTTGGCCGATGGTCGTCGAAAGTGTAGTGTGGGAATCCTGTGTGGTCTTTCGCTATCTTTCTCGTTCGGGAGGCCTCCCAAGATCTCATAGAGGTGGGCACTAATTGCAATACAAATTGCACAATCTGAGCTAATTAGTTTCGCAATGGATCACTTTATCACACGTATGCATATATATATATATATATATATATATATATATATATATATATATATATATATATATATATGTATGTATATATATATATGTATGTATATATATATATATATGTATATATATATATATATGTATATATATATATATGTATATATATATATATGTATATATATATATATATGTATATATATATATATATGTATATATATATATGTATGTATATATATATATATATATATGTATATATATATATGTATATATATATATATATATATGTATATATATATATGTATATATATATATATATATATATATATATATATATATATATATATATATATATATATATATATATATATATATATATATATATATATATATATATATATATATATATATATATATATATATAATCTGTGCGTGCATGCATGTGTGCGCCCGTGTGCCCTTAACTTGCATGCGGCATTATTTTACACTGACCATGCATGATTTCGCTAGGCTGACGAACGTATATCTTCGCGTATGCTTACCGTGTCTCGTACCCCAAGCTGAATTTGATGCTCAAGAGCCGGCAGTACGGCATCTTCGTAAGCATGCAGCGGCTCCGGAACGGCGGTATTTGCCTCTTCATCACAGCTCGCAAGTTCTTAATACTAGAACCGGTGTATCCTTACCTCCACGGGAAATCTGCTTCGTGCGGGGGAAGGCGAACGGGGCCCTCAACAACGCGCGTTCTGAGATGACCGCGGCGTGTGCGCGCCCGCTGCCAGCTGACTTAAGCTGCGCGCGTTGGGAGCGCAAACAAAACGCTCGTCCGAAAGCGCGCCGCTGGCGGCAATCAGGGGGATTCTCGATGAATCTCATTTCTCTTCAGCCGCTGAGTGATGCCGATGCTTATTTTTATCACTCAAAGGTATATAACGAAGGGAAACTTCCCCGAACAGCTGAAGATGCCCGTACATATTAGCCGCGCTAGCAAGGATCCCCGCTCGAGTCGTATTTGTTAATTGCGTGGCCATTACGGCCACTGCCGCTAGCTGCACAGTATAGCATTACGGCGAGGCCGTTTCTTTCCTCTCTTTATCAGTATGGAATCTTTGCTTCTTGTCCTCTCCACCCCCTTTTTTTTTTCTTCTTTTTCGCAAATAGCAGACCATGCGGATGCAGGCAAAACAGAGCCACGACTCCCCTCCCGTCCAGACGGATGGTGATGGCTGACCGAGAAGCGCTGTCATTTGCAGGCGCCTCCGTAATGAACGAATTCGTGGTAATGTTTATCTCGTGATAGCAGGCAAATTTTCTTCCGAATCGCCTGTCCACGTTCTCTCTTTTCTTTCTACACCGCGCCAGCGAACGGCCGCGCTGGATCCGTATGGCGGGACGGCCCCGCTCCGTATGCCAAAATGTGGCCGCGGCACGGCTCGTGCATCATTCCGGTCATTTGCAGTTTTTGGAAACGCTCCTCCGGTGTTCAAATAATCACCGGTTGCACCAGCGAAGCGCTGCCGCCGCTGCGGGACTTCTTTTTTTTTTGTTTTTTCTGCGTGGCGTCCGCGCCCGAATAGCACCCGCTGATAGCTTCTATTGGATCGGGAGCGCTCGCCGTTTATGATGCCTTCCTGGTGTCGTTATTCTTGAATGGCTTCGCCAGATGGTTGCTCTGCACACGACACGAAGCTGACTGATTGAATTCCGGAATAGAGAGAAAGGAAACTGGATGCAAATACGTCGTAGTATACGGAACAAAGGCGGGAAGAAAAATCCTTAACATGGCGTGTAAATGTCCTGGTCCAGTGGGTATTATTGATAGGCATTTATACTTTATATTTATTGTATTCATAGAAGATTAACGTCCATTCGTATATATTTGTTATTTCATTTCAATATCATTTATTGTTGTCATTTTTCTGATTATGTGGAACGATCAGCAAGCCATTTGCGAGGTTCTTGAAAGGCCGTCTAATTTATTGGCCCTCATTTCACATTGATTAAAAGGAAATAACATAGTGCGGAGGCATGACACAGGCAACCATATTTTCTTCTTCTATCTTTACTATGTGTTCTGGCTTGGCTTTTCGGGAATTTAGCATCTGCCGCTGCCTTGTCACTGCACGTGAAACCTAAAACATTGACGAAGTCAAAACAACAAAACACAAAGTTTATTCGCAGCTTTGATTGATTGATTGATTGATTGATTGATCGATCGATCGATTGACTGATTGATTGATTGATTGATTGATTGATTGATTGATTGATTGATTGATTGATTGATTGCAGACTGAGTAAATGAAGTTCAAATGATGCTGGAAAGCATGAGTTGTACTTTGTGACCATGCGGTCCTGTACGTGTATAGGAATACTGCGCTGATTCGAGTTCGCCGAGAGTCGATTCACCCGCCGTGGTTGCTCAGTGGCTGTGGTGTTAGGCTGCTGAGCACGAGGTCGCGGGATCGAATCCCGGCCGCGGCGGCCGCATTTCGATGGGGGCGAAATGCGAAAACACCCGTGTACTTAGATTCAGGTGCACGTTAAAAAACCCCAGGTGGTCGAAATTTCCGGAGTCCTCCACTACGGCGTGCCTCATAATCAGAAAGTGGTTTTGGCACGTAAAGCTCCATAATTTAATTTTTTTTATAGTCGATTCACAGCGCTTGTAGTGCGCATATCCGAGTTCCTGAGTACACTAAGCCAAGTGCTATTGCAGTAGACACTCAGACGGAGCAATTGTTGGCCTCAATCGCCAAGCTAAGGTCGCCTGTAGCTCCCTTCTTTGCTAATAAATAGGGCGCTCATTGCATCCTCCGCTCAAGGCTTTTATTTTATATTGTTCGCACAAAACTGTGTCGTCGTCCCACACGAGGATGTGGGAGTTTCACGTGTATATACTAAGCGTCCGTTCGTCATAATTTTAGAGCGCAGCTCTTTGGCGTCCGTTCCTGGGTTTCGCGTCGTCGTCGTCGTCGGCGTTGTCGTCGTCGTCGGCGTCGGCCTCGTAACCAGCTCGCCGACGAATCTGCTGCTCCGCCGCCGCGCATGCGCGCTGTCGGCTCTCCGGGCGAGGGAGGATGATGGAAGGGAGGAGGAGAGACTGCGGAGGAGGGCTGGCTACACAAATGGCTCTTTGGCGTCCGTTCCTGGGTTTCGCGTCGTCGTCGGCGTCGTCGTCGGCGTTGTCGTCGGCCTCGTAACCAGCTCGCCGACGAATCTGCTCCGCCGCCGCGCATGCGCGCTGTCGGCTCTCCGGGCGAGGGAGGATGATGGAAGGGAGGAGGAGAGACTGTGGAGGAGGGCTGGCTACACAAATGGCTCTTTGGCGTCCGTTCCTGGGTTTCGCGTCGTCGTCGGCGTTATCGTCGGCCTCGTAACCAGCTCCGCCCCCTTTCATCCCCCCAGCGCTAGCAGCGACCGACTGATACCGCTTTCGTGAGTCCGCTACCGCATTCACGAAAGACGTCGTGCACTTCCTGCAACTCGCATTAACCGTCCATCGATCCACACCGATGTTAGTAGTGGGGGACTTTAATGTTGACATAAAGACAAACAGCAATTTCCTAACACTTATGCGGGAGAACATCCCGTTCCTCTCGCTCGTAACGCGTCCCACGGCTGTGACAACCTCGCGAGGCACTTGTATAGATCTCGTCTTTGAGAATCAAGCATTGGTGTACCAAGTCGAACATATATCAGTCTATTTCTCCGACCACAAAGCTTCCTTCATGACTGTCAAGAACTGTTAGTGGAGTCTTTGTTAAAGGAATACGTGTGAAAAATAAAAAAAAAATTATGTGATAGCGCATACATGTGTTGCTCGATTTCTTTGCCTCAATCTATCGAAAAGGTGAAACAGCTTACTTGCTGCGCTCAAATTTCGCATTAGGAAGTAACGTAATCGTCGGTAATTTTTTTGTAAAGCTACAATAACTCGGCGAATCACTAAACACTGACGACATCCGTAAGTGGTGCTCAGGGCACAATAGGCGCCTGATTTGTGCTAGGCTGCAGAGAGACGTCCACCCTATTTAGGAATTCTTGCTGTCATGAGGCCCTAGAAATGTAACCTTAAAATAGTGCAGAAGTTGCCTTCACGAATCGTGACGTCTCGCGTTATTTATTAATGGTGCACGGTACCCCACTGCCCATGTTAACAGACTCAAAACGTTGGGCGTCACAATTAATATATAGACAAACTCATAACGTGGTCACGCATGTCCGAAGTTTAAGAATTACGCTTACTTCCCTTGCCCACAGTTTCCTAGTGCTTTCCGAAAATGCCTGGTGGGTGTTCCGTGAACTCCTTTTTTCGGCTCTGTTCTGCGCTATGGAAAGGCCGCCTACGGTACTCGTATCCTGCACTCCAAGTCCTGTTCCAGGAGGACACGCAACTCTTGGAAGGAATGCAAGCTTCAGCTCTCGGATATACCTTGATCCCCCCAAGGACACCTCAAATATGGGAAACAGTGATAGTGGACAGACGCCTCACACTAACTATGCTACACAAGAAGTAGTTACTTCGACATCAGATGCGGCACTTCGTCAGAGAACGCAAACATCCGCTTTCAGCTGAAGCGTGCGACATGCTCCCGCCTCACTGCCAAAGATGCTCTCTCGCTTCGCTACCACTTCGAAAGCGTAGTTTTCGATCCGGGAGATCACCACGAAGTTGACTGGTTCCGAGAGCAAAGTCAACACTTCTGTTCCAGCTCTTGCTTATCTTGTCCTTGAACACATTTCACGGTGCCTACATTGACGGCTCGGTCACACCTAAGTCCTCTGCCACTGGCGTCTGGATTGGCTTAAAGAACACTACTGTTGTAGCGAGGCTTTGCCACGAGACCTCTGTAGCAGCTACTAATTTAGGTATGCTGCGAGAGCCTTTCACTTTCATCACAGAACGTCCGTCTAGTGCTTGGATGGCCTTTGTTTTTTTTTGTTGTTTTTTCGTTTTTGACTCGCGGGCGGCTCTTCCATCAAGACCAATTGGTAACTGGCATTATGTATACATGCAGTGACCCATAGACTGAGCCGCAACGTTGTGCTGCACTGGTTGCTTACAGCTGTGGTATAGCGGTGACGTGAAAGCCGACTGACTGGCTGGAGCCGCCCACAGTTTCTCCTCTGGGCCGATCCTCATGCTGCTCTCTCGACGTGACGCTCTTATGTCTGCTACTGCGTCATGCCCTAACTGCAAAAGTCACTACGGTGACTTTTGCAGTTAGGGTCAATGCCGCGTGGTCTCGGCAGAATTGATTGCGCAAACTTGTATCGCATTCTGCTTGACGACCCTTTCACTAAGCACCTCTTAAAATTCAGCAGCGCAGTACTTCAATGCGTCACACATACAGCGTTCGCGACGACTTAGTAGTTGGCACGGATTTTGTACGTGTGCTCGTTTCATAATGTGCAGCAGTTATTTAAAGAGCTCGTCAAGCCTCCGCCAAGATAAATACCTGGGACTGCGGGATATTGTCGCACCTTAGAGGAAGTTTGCTAGTGCTTTTCTTGACACACTGCAGAGGCGCTTTCGGCATTTTTTGCGTGACGCACTCTAGTTAAATGTGGTCCGTTTGCGTGCTTCTATTATTGGCGTTTATATTGCCTAATATTTCTTTTTATTCTTCCCTCTTTCATGAATGGGTGTTTCTCGCAGCTTGTCATTCTCTAAATGACTATATTGAATAAATGAATATAAAAGATTGTAAAAGGCCTTAACAGCATGAGCAGTATTTTATATTCTTCTCGTAGTCCGATATGCGCCAAGCGTTTTGTCTGTATACCATGAGTTCCTTCCAGATTATCTATCTCAACACATTAGAACCACTGCATGACTGGCAACTGTTCGTTAAGATGGTACATGAATACCGATTGCGACACTTCTAAGCCCGCAAGATAATAATGGAGCCTCTGTGCATATTCTGATTGATTTGCCTGTGCGAATGCCTTTGACTGCTTGTCCCTGTTCGCGCGCGTGCACTTGTTCACCGCGTCCTTTTTCTCTAACACCCCCCCCCCCCCCCCCGGCATCATATATGGAGCCAGAAAACGACGCTTTGTCTTCTAATCTTAACATCCCTTGCTTGTTAGCTCGTTGGACTAGACTAGCGTCTCCTTGGACTAACCAGTCGTGGGTTCATCATATAGCGTGTGAACTCCTTGGGCAGGATTTCTACTCATCCTGCCTGGCAGGTACAAAGCAGTAGTGCATAGCCATAAAACCTCGTTACAATGACACGACACTGTAACCGAAAGTTGGTGCTGCAACGGAAAGAGCGTCTTTGATTGGAGCTGCGACGACAAGACACTTTAACCTGAATCACTCAGAGAGCGTCGTCAAGCAGCTTTAAACCAAGCTCCCGGAGAATGTTCAAAACTGGCAAAAGAGGCATAAAAAAAAAGCGCGCATTACCCACAGCGAAGTGGATGAAACGTTACATCCTCATGCTTGCGCGCGGTAATCTGGCAATATAATAATGTGGAACGCGCATTCGTGGGATGGGCGAAGTGAACGTGACTGTTTCCCGGCGCACCGCCGCGAGAGCAGGGGACGCTGGCAGCAGCAGCCAGCGTGAGCGTTGCACGCGGGAAGCGCTTGCGATCAGCGTCCGTGTCTATGCGGTGTGGGTGCAGCCGGTGGACGGGGTCTGGCACTCGCCTGGGGAGCGACCAACGGGAGGAACGGCAAAAGGAAGACGGACAGGGAAAGGAGATCGGGCCAGGGGATGAAGCAACCTGGATTTATGACGCTGTCACACTGGGGGACACCCGGTTCAATTTCCTATCAACTGCGCCGGACAGGCGACTGATGGCCTCGAGTTCATCTTCCCTCCTCCCTCGCGCGGAGAGGCGGAAGTAGGGCGGCCAGATAAAGAGGCGCCCAGAACAACACAAGTCGCCGCTGCGAGAGACAATAAGAGCACCCCCACGTGATGCTCGCGAACCGGAGGAAGGGGCCGCCGTGCTCTAACGGCCCGCGGGCACTGACGGAAGGCTTTTCAGACAAATAACTTCGTCGCGCCGGACGATTATGAGTGCCTGGCTGCAGCCCGAGGAAGGGTCCGATACTCGGTGATGAGCTCGGCGGCTCTGATTGAGTTGTGACGCAGCCGAGAGGCGCCCTGTCAAGGGCTTCGTTGGCCGCCGCTCTGCAGCTCCCCGCTTCTCTCGCAACCATCGTCAGCGCCCAAGTCCCTGTCGGGTTCGCGAGCCGGCTGCCCCCTCCTCTCTCTGCATCGTCCCTTTCGCCGTGCTTGGCGCGTGCCTTTGCACGCGCTTTTCCTACGCGCGGCTCGTTCGTCCTCGCACGAACCCCGCTGATACATTGAAATGAGACTTCTATTCAGCGGATAACGAGATGCGTTGCTCTCGGGTTAACGTATTATAGCTAAAACAATATTTGCTATATCCAAGGTTTCAACCTTCTCTGCAGCTCGAGCGTGGTGTGATTAATAATTACGTATAGTTAATAGCTGGAATCATAAACGGTTTCACTGCATGGCGGATATGTAAAAAAGACGCCCTTCTCTGGCAACAATGGACCTCCTTCACTACCTTTTCTCTGCACAGAAACTCTGCAGAGAAATAACGAAGTTCCAGAAATGTCATTTCTCTTTGCTGACGCTTCAGATGCGTGTATTCGCTGGTCCTTGGCCTGAGGCTGGAACTTTCCCAAAAAGTGGAGGCATGGAAGAATCAGAAGACAGCCTTCAGGTTGTGCTGCAGAAAAAAGTATCCTGTGCTTGAAGATAACGCAAACTGACCATTGTTCAGGAGGCGCATGCCTTATGAACTGCATTTGATTTATTGTTCTGAACTATAACATACAACGGGAAATGGCGGTGCTATCTTGCAGCCTTCCTGATGTACTTCATTTGTTCCTGACCGAAAGTTTCATAATTGAGCCGCCAGGCAGATGCGGGCGCATAATCGGAGAAGCATATGAAGCAGATATTTGTTGACGTGTTACATTCAGTGCCTCTAAACATTTTTAGGGGGAACAAACAGCGCTAAGCGCAGGGCACAGAACGAAAGGACAAAGTGTAAGGTTAATCGCGTAGCTTATACACTTAAACTATACGTTACCATGGGAAATTGAACTTTTTCCAGAAGTCCATAAAAGCTTCTTTTCTTTTTTTTTTTGGCACCACAGAATGCGCTTTATCATATAGTGCAGCCTTATAAATTGTACAGGACTCATTCGCGTTTCGATATACATAAGTTCCAAGACGAAAGCTTTTCACAAATAATAAGCACAGATTTGCGTAGCCGACATTTTTGTGGCCACTTGAAACAAACAGACTATAAATATTTAATGAGCCTACAAAAAAAGTTACAAGAACTTTAGAATAGGTTTTACAGATGAAATGTTCCAAGAACACATCTATAGAAAAATAATTAGCAAGCGACTGTTGATTCAGCGCAAAACACACAAAAAAAGTTACACTGTTTCCGGAGCCCGTGTCATGCAGCGTAGGATTTCCTGGACTTCATGATGCAAAAGTAGACGGTGAATTTCTGGCAGCAAAAGTTCATTTTTTTGTTGGACTATGTACTCCAGATAGCACAGCTTGCAGTTTCTTCTCCTTTGCATCTTCCCAGGTTGGAGTTGAAGTTATGGTACTGCTTTTCGAGTAGGAAGGCCTTCGTGTTCTTCGCTGTTGAGCCCCTACTGGACGAACTCAATTCTGTACAACAGCTGGCCGAAGTTGGCGCTTCTTTGAAAGCTGTGCTATATATATATATATATCAAAACGCTTATTTAAAAGAAAAAAAAATGCAGAAAGCGAGCTAAACACCATGAAGATGCTTAGTTATGCATGTTGGACGTGCGCTTGAACGAAATAAAGTGCTCTGAAGTGCGCTTGAACGAAATAAAGTGCTCTGAAGTGCACTTGAACGAAATAAAACCGTACGGAGTAAAGAAAGTACTGCGGGAGGAAATAAAACCGCGCCAAAATTTCAGTGCTACGCGCATGCGCAGGACATATGGAAAGCTTCCCGTGCACGTATCAGCACGGGAAGTTTTTGAGGCGTATGCTGTTCATCGCAGTAGGCAGTCGTGCGTGAGCATTCCATTTGTTGTCCTGAGTGATAGAAAAATCGCATATCTTTGCGATTAGTGTAGTTTTCGTGCCTTGTACCTTGCATGATTGGCTGCTATCGCTGTATTTCTTTAATTTTTCGCCGCCATTTAACATTTGAAGGCCGCATTTGATGCAATGGACTTGATTTCTGGGGTTTTACGTGCCGAAACCACGATTTGAGTAGGATTTTATTATTTGATTTATCATTGTATTGCAGATGTAATGTACCGTTCACTTATTTATTTACGATAATGTTGGCCACAATTCCATGTAATAAAGTTACGTTAATAATGTTAAAGCCATAGAGCGCACGCACAACTTCATAAGTTGAACAGTAGCATAAAACTTTGCCGTTCGCAATTCGCGCTTCACATTCCTGTAAAACACTCAAATTCATAGCACAGTGTACCGAAAGAGGGGGGGGGGGGAGAAAAATATAGCAGAAGGCATGTCCAATATGTACAAAAGTGAAAGCAAAATATATATTCGGGTTTGTGACGACGCCATTATGCATTTTTCAAAGTTTTCAGCCGTGGTGCACGCAAAACCGATAACCGCAAGACAATCGAATCTTTTATATTTCGAGGGAAAAATGAATTTGCATATACGTCGATATGTAGCTGTGGCACAAGGAACACTGAGTCATGCTTTTTCCCGATATTTCTGTTTTGTCCATGAACTAGGTAAGATGAAGTGTAAGTGAAGGTAAGTTAAGGTAAGTGAAGCTGGTGCCTAGAAAGCAAAAACAGAAATTTTAGTCTTGCCACCCGGCGGCGTTTGGATAGAGTTGGTAGTTGAAGCTGCTCTTCTTTGTACTCTCCCAAGTTAATTTATTAGGCCCACTTGAAACGGATTCCATATAATGCTTGCGTACTCTAACGCTGACCTGACGTAAGTTAGAAAACGTGGGCAATTTGACAGACCAAGGCACAACTTTCTGCGACGAAATTTTTTCTCGGCAGTCATCGTGATATCGGCGTTAGGCGTTTTTCAGCTAAGCTTCTTTGTAATAGCTAACTCTTAGCATTTAAGTGTATGGTATGTTGAGAGCATTCGGGAGTTCACAGTCATGATCCAAGCCCTGCTTTTTCTTGTTCGTAACCCTGACGACAACTGTTATCGTTGTTGGTTGTTGGTAGTCATCGCAGCGTCATGTTTCGTCTTGATATTTGTCCCGTGTTTAGCGCTGTTTCTTTCCACAGTATGTACGAACTAGCACAAATAACTCAATTGCCTCAAAGCTTAGGGCACCGCCTGGAAACACTTCGCTTCTTGTGTAAGGATGCCACCGATGGAATATTGTGGGAAGCTTCGGGTGCCTTAACTCCGCATGACTTTTCGTTAATGATTATTTGCCTTATGCCGCGCCTAAAAGCACCCGAAACCATTAGCCGAAAGTGAGCTTCCTTACATAGTTTATCGTTTTTTTTCTCTTCATTTCTTTCTTCTTTAATGTTTGATTTATTCATTAATTGTCATTCATTTCGTCTTAATTTCTTTACAGTTAGCCTCGAAAAGGTTATCCATCTCGCAACATGACGAGAGTGTCTGCATGAGATGTTTCTTTAATTTCCTGACCATGGCTGGATGTGTCGCATTATCTAGCCTTCTACATCAAGCCTATGCCGACGCGCTTAAATACGTTCGCTGACAGTTGGGATATTGTGGGCAACAGCGGACACGGCAACTATAGACGCTGTGTCGGCTTTGGCCGCAGAATTCGCCGACGAAGCCTTTGCAAGATGTTGTCTGTGGAATAGTTCCTACTGCAGTTGATAAATATATTCTATATATAGAATATATTCCAGCTTGAACTATACTTGAAGCTGGACTAGCATGAGCGGGCAGGTATAGAAACGCTCTGGGAACACGTTTGTATGCGTGTCGTGTATAAGTTTTCAGTTATGTGTGAATTTTTCACGTGTATTGCATTGATGAACTAAGATGTATGCGCGTTGAAACGCAAAGTAAAAGAAAGAGGGAAAGCAAATACAGCAAAAAGTGAGCGAGCAAGTGGTCGATTAGTTTGCTTCCATTAAGACGGCCAGCAAAAAGCGGTAATTACTTAGGAGAACCTTGATTTTCGCACATCAATTATTCTCGCATCCTTTTCCGGTTGTCCATGTACAGGCGAACGCGCTGGCAAGGACGTAACAATGAGCTATGACCCACTGCAGCGTCGCGGAACAACCTTGGCTCCCTTTCCGCGCACTTTCGCTTCGCTGCGAATTCTCTTTTAACGGAGCGCGACATTAGCTGGAGACCCGTTGCCAATAAATCCGCTCGCAAGACAAACAAACCTGCGCAAGTTGCGCCCTAAACGCGAGTGATCTGCGTCGGCGGCCGCGCGAGTGGCTGCTTTCGTGCAAGATCCGGACGGCTGCAGAAAGCGGAAGGCGCCGAGCGAAGCCGGCTAAAATAAAGCGACCCGTCGAGCGACGAGACGAGCGCGCCGGCGGGCCCGCGAGTCGAAGTGCGTTTGTTCAAGGTCGGAACTCTGCTTCCTGCGTGACCAGACTAAGGAGAGCTATTTCGATGCGATGCTGTAATCACTCAGCGAGCGGTCCCCGCTCTGCGCGCGCGCGCCTCTCGCCCGCTCTTCGCAGGCGGAGAGGGCGACAGCGCCGGTAGGTGAGCGCGCGTGCGAGCTAGGCCCCCATCCACGCAAGTGGGCGGGCGAGCTCGCCTGGTCCCTTTCAATGAGCGTCTTGAACTTGGCGACTCCGAGGCTACGCTGCCCGTTACGCCGTGCCTTCATTCTCGGTGCCCCAGGCCGCCGCGTCAAGGAGTTGCGAAACGCGTTTTGGGCCGCTACTTTTGGTCACGCGCGTAACTCGGGCGCATAACAGCGCGGCCGCCCGAAACAGCGCGCCCCGTTGCTAGCCTTCACTCTTCTTCCCGGCTCGTCCGTCGACAACACCGCTGGCCTCCCCGCACTGGCCGCCGCCCTCAGTCGCCTCGGACATCCGTTGCCTTCTGGGCGACAGGACGGTTGTGAAGTGCGGCCACGTGTGCACCCAACGCTGTCGGCGTCTTGATTCTTCCCAATTCTTACCCTCAATCACTCCTCATCAGGCGAAGGAGTGAGACAGAGAAAGCGAAAGAAATAGAGCAATAGGAGGAGGCAGGCGGGCCGCGTCGTATGCGGACTCTGTAATCTCAGATAATTCGTCGTGTCACCAGATTCGCTTAAATCAGATACCAATGAACTTAAATTTAAACCCTATACGAATACATTATTTAACAGAAGTGCGCCAAAGGAAGCGCTTTTACTGCGGGCAAAGCTTGGAATTCGGCGGAGAGGGAAGAAAGGGTATGGCAAAAGACGACGTGAGAGCGAAAGCTTTCACGTCGTGTTCTGTTCCATGTCGTGACTGCTTTCTTTCTTCCTTTTTTTTTTTGTCTTTCGCACTAGATTACAGTGGCGTATTATTGATTACATGTTGCGAAGTCTGGCCGCGGTTAGTTGATTGCTGATTGTTAACATTGGATTACGTTGCATTCGTGATCAGTTGTAAGCGAACCTTGAAAATTACAACTCGCTTTTCCTGCGTAAGGCCGATAGACGTTACATCATGCTCAGGTACCGTATATACTTGTGTAAGGGATGCACCCGTGTCAGAGCCGCGCCCCCAACTTGGCAGCCCTAAATTTTGAGAAAAAAAAAATTCAACAGAGAAGCGATCGCGTTTGGTGCGCCGATGCCGCGCCCATCGGCGAATTTTCACTCGCTGCGTACTTCCGCATGCCGCTACTAGATGGCGATAGCTGCGCATTGACCTCTGATGCAATGGTACATCCGGCGTTGCGTAGTGTGCACAAGTCAAGGCTACGCTGGCACCATTTTAACGAAAAGGTTCGATCCCGTGTAAGGGTCGCACCTCACCCAAATTGCGAAACAAAAAAGTGAGGCTCTTACATGAGTTTATACCGTAATCGGCTCCACGGCTTGGGCAAAATATTATTAGATATACCTTTTTTTTACTTTATTTTCACTACAGAAAGGCAAGCTGTTAATTAATTAATTGACTACTACTCCGACAGGGGATCCCGACAGACCAGTCAAGCTGCCTCATATACGAAGGGATCCCCTTGAGCACTCCCCCAAACTCACCACGATGGCTTAGTGGCTATGACGTTGCGCTGCTAAGCTCGAGGTCTCGGATTCGATTCCCGGCCGCGGTGGTCGCATCAGTATAAGGGTTAAACGCAAGAACGCGCATGCACCTACATTCAGATGCTCCTTTAAAAACCCTAGATAGCCACAATTATTCCGGAGCCCCGGAGGCCTCGCTATACGGCGAGCCTCATAACACAGTTTCGGGACGTTAAGACCGATGGTTTATTAAAGTGTTTATTTGTTAAATACGAGCCTCTCTAGAGGTTATGTTTGGAGGACGCAGTCAGATTAGACTGATAGAATATTCTGCGAAAACCTTGTCTGGTTCATTTGGCAGAAAACTGGTCATTATTGTTGGAGAAAATAAAGTGCGTACTTGCCTTTATTGAATTTAGCGCCACAGCCGCGGCCACATACGTCAGAGTGAGGCCATGGATTTCTTAGTGTATTTAGCGTGTGCGGGTCGTTCTTTCCCAGAAAACGAAGCGCTAATGCGAGGACTTTCGGTCGTCGTCACTACCCGTCTCTAGTGTCTTCCGTCATTTCTGGCTTAGCAGACCTCCTCTCACTGTACATGTTGCCTTTTTGCTATTGTTCAAGCGCGATTTACTAATACAGCTTAACTTAGTATTCTTTTTTGTGGCCCTTTAATACTGCTTGCCATAGGTGACACTTAGACTTTCAGATCCACGATGTTCTCAGATTTAAACATACCCTTTCTATTGAGGACACGTATTGGGTTTATCAACCAAGAGCAAGCAAGCAGCTTTTACCGTATAGTTGGGCCCGTTCCAATCTCGAGAAAAGGTGCACGACAAACCTGTTTCTTGAAGCAGGTTGGCCACCTGAAGGCATCTGGCTACCCTGACTACATTTTATTTTCGGTCCCCCGCCCCATTAACGCGCACCGAATATCTGGAGGATAGTGAACGCCCTTGGCTGTCCGGTATCTAATGGTAGTCATTTCGAAAGCCTTGCCACAACTCCGGGATCATCTGAACGAGAAATTGCAAATGAATTTTATGCGGCAATCACAACTTTGGGTCTGGCTGTCCCAGTTGATGGTCAATCTATTTTTTCGGTGCAGCAGGTGACTGAAGATATTGGTTGCAACTGACCTCATGCCCAGTTGAACATTACTTCTCTTTAAAAGACCTGCGATATCGTCTTTCAAAGGCACGTCAAATAAAAGCGACTGGTCGTGACATCTCATATTGCACCTTGAAAAATCTTGGCCTAAAAGGCACTTCCTCTTTCCTACGCATGTCTTCAACAAGATAGGGGGGGAGTGCACATGTTTCTGCATTTCTGCATTTCGGATGTGGCCCCATTGCTAAAACCTGGTATGACGCCCCTATCACGCCCCTATGACGCCTTCCTTCCACCCAGTCAATCTAACCGACTGGTTCTTAAGGTGATGAAAAAAAAAAAAGATGCAGTTTCGCCCGCAATGCCAAGCAATGACTCAATAACTGGTGGAACATTATAAACAATAAGTATTGTACTGTTTCGTCTTGTATTGATTGGACTAAACAGCCGGATGGAGGAGCGCGCGAGCAAAAGTTTCTTCAATATATCGATTCTAGTAAATGTCGGCTTGGTATGTGGAGGTGGCGATCCGCGTTGGTGGAGAAGTGACGAGACACTGGGTTCTTCCTCCTTCTCTTTCTCATCATGCCCTTCGCTTCTTACCTCAGGCTTCGTTTAAATTCTTTCAGCTTGGTGCTCGTTTACAGATCAGCTGCACAGCGTGGCATCAGCGACTCATAGCTCTCCAGGGCCGCGATTGTGCTTTGATGCCTTTTCCGGTGCTATTCCTTTTCGCGCTTCGTCAGTGGTCAGAGCTTCGTTCCACTCGCGTTATAAACGGGATCAGCCGACCGTGGACGATGTATGATAAGACTGGCGTATAATCAAGCGTCGGGCATCGCTACAATATCGCGGCCAAGGTGCATTATTATTTGCAGTTGTAGCATCAATAGGACCTCTTTCTCAGGATTTATTCTCCCTTTTCTTGTTTATCACGTGCAGGGTAGCCAACCGAGAACGACCTTGATCATTTAGCTCTCTGCCTTCCCTTATATATATATATATATATATATATATATATATATATATATATATATATATATATATATATATATATATATATATATATATATATATATATATATATATATATATATATATATATATATATATATAGTCACCGTTTTGTATTGTATTGTTCGGTATCGGTTGACGTAATGCGCAGGAATCTCCTGTGTAGAGTAAGGAAACTTTATTCGTTGGGAAGGTTATAGCCACAGGAATGTTTGCTGAAGCCCTCAGCAACTTTCTTCGCGAGACAAAAAGAATTGCATGCTAAAATTGTTCATTCTACTTATTATGCTCACTTGATTTTACTGTAATATTTATATTCATATCTGTAACAGTAGACATTGTAAATTCACAGTTAGAAGACACTTATTTCATTTCACCTTACCTTTCTAAAAAAATCTTGGAACATTTAATAACAGTCTTCTAACCACCTGATTCGTGGTCGATCCCCCAAAGTTGGTTGCGCCACTTCACTTAGGAACAAGAACAAGATAAAGATTGCGCTCCCCTGTGGTGAAGCCGAGAGACACGGTTACATCTTCCTCCTCTTTTCTATTCTGTCTTACGTATTTCACCACTGGTTTCGCTGCTCTTTCTATGAATGCCAGTTTATAGGTTGTCATCAGAGCCTCAGCCAACCAAGGCAGCTAGCGACGTGTCCGTGCTCTCCAGGCGCAGTATTTTTTTCTCTCTGTTGTAGCATCGGCAAAATCTCTGACTGCTACTCTGTGGAACCAGAGTTGGTATCCACACGCAGCACTGGGCATTTTCTTCCCGCATGTTTTAATATAGACTTACCGCAAATCACATTATATTTCTGTAATGGGCACCGGCGCAAATTGATAGGTCTACGGGAGTGAAATCATAACAGCCACCGCTGTAAAATGATTGATATTAGGCTGCAGTGGTGGATAGACTCCATCATTTTTTCATCATATCAATGTGACTTGGTTTAGAAATCGTAGGTGTACATTGACTCTGGCTTCATCTTTAACTTGGTAACGTTTCTCGATCACGAGTGCAGTTGCGGGACCATTGCTGTTGCTGTATTAATTGACGTTAAGAAGGCCCTTGACGCGTTCATAAACAGGCTTATACACGTTTACATTCATTTAACGTTGTGCTAGACCACTTGAGCACAGCGTTTGAATGCCACCTACATGTGTGCACAAACTGGTCGGTGGGTGCACAAACAAATAGCTGCGCAGCGGCATTCTTCATACCCTTCCTTGATTTGTCACGCATGGTCTGGCCGCCTGGATCGCGTAGTTTCATCTGTAGAGAGTGCCGCAATTCCCGCGGCCTTGCGAGAACTACGCGCCTTTTCTGCACGTGACGTCGTAGGGCTGACGGATTCAAAGTCAGAGTTACAATTATTACACAGTGACCTACTTCGAATGAAGTTTACAAGGCAATCTCCGGCACGTATTAAAGTTCTAATGAGCAAGGGATTTAATGTAACGTTTCACCGGATCCCATCCCACGTAATGAATCGAAGGAAATGAAAAAGCTGACGCTCTTGCACGCCTAGCACTGACATGTGTCCCAAAAGTAAGAGCACCAAACAGTTTTCAGAACCCTAAGGAGGTAATCCGCATTCACTTTAAGGCGATCCGCCACACTCCAGACCAAGCGTGTGTGGTCCATGGACTTACTCGGGAAGAAGCAACGCTGTTATACCGCGTCAGAACCAACTCCCAATACACCCCGGCTTAGTTATTCAAAACTGGTCGATGCGCTTCCCCGCTCTGTGCCTTCTGTGGTGATATCGGCGGGATCAAACATTTCATTTGGCTATGCCCGCAGTTCGACAGAGAAAGAAAAGCGATACTCGACCACCTGCTAAAGAATGGTCTTGCCCACAGGACCTTTGAAGACATCTTTAACCCCGCAAGGCCCGCGGCAATCAGGATGAGAGTGCAACGACTACTGATTGCCTTCATGCGAGACACGGGGCTCTTTGACACCAGGTGACACACACAGTGACGCTGACAGGAGGCTCAGGCGGTACAATTTCCGGCTATGTAAGCCAGGCTAACCCCGCCTGCTGCAACACCACCGTCACCATTTAACGTTACAGCCACACAAATTTCTTATTGAGTTGTACTTGAAGGCGCTACTGCGTGCACGCGTAAGTGGGCTGATATGAGTCATACAGTCTTTTCGGTTATAAAATGGGAAGGTGAATAACTGGTCACTATATTGGCTAGCATGCTAATTCTTGTTGGCGCAATGTGCTTGGGAAGGACGACCACTTGCTGCAAGCTACAATTGGTGTGGGTGTCAGTACGTGTGTGGCTTGAAGAATTGAATTGCGTGTAACAATACGTACGTGCCCCTTAAATAAATCGCGTGGTAGGGTTTAAGTTGGCTGTGAGTATTTGATCTAGGTTGTCATGAAATTCGACTTTGTTACCAAAAGTCGAGCGATGAACTATGACTACTCAGCTGCGCTTCTTTTTGTAGGGCAAAGCACAGGATTGGATGACGGTCGGGAGGAATTTGATAATTATTGACCCACATCATTTTGACGTCGTGCAAGCGAACTCAGTAAGTTAATTTTTTGTTAACATAAACAGTCGTACTCCATGGCTATTTGTCGAGTTTCTGTCGTAGTTAAGGATTCCCTGTTGTTAAACTCAGTGAAACTTAGGGGAGGCTGTAAAGCTCATTGTTACCAGTCATCCACGTTTCCAATATGCAGATGAAGTGAAGAGGGTGTTTTAGTTCAGTGAAAAGATTGCATAACTCATCGAACTGACATTTCAAGCTGCGAATGTTTAGATGACACTGTCGGTATTCCAGATGGGTCATTCACTTCCTGCCTAAAATGGTATCAATTAATAAACGAAAAACCATTTTCTGACTGGCGGTCATGCGAAAGCTCGAAGAAAGCAAATGTCGCGGTAATTCCTTTTATTTATCAAAAGTCACATAATCGTTAAAAAGTAGCGCAGCAGTCAAATAGCAAGGTTTATACTTGCCGACCTCCTGAAGCTTATGCAACTTCACAAAACCCTTCACCCTAAAACTATCAGTTTGAATTATGGGCATAAAAGAGAGAGAGAAAACAAGAGATGAAAGGCCGAGAGGTTAACCGGAGTGGCTGTCCGGTTGGCTACTCGGCACTGGGGGAAAGGAAAAAGGAGAGACATGACAGGGAGAAAAAAGAAAATACATATGAAATCAGTCTGTCCTCCCAAACACGAGGAAGGCCCTTGGCCATTATCCATAAAGAGAAATTTCCTAAATGTGAAACGTAGTAGTTTACTGAATACCGCGTGTTTGCGGTAAGGCTCCCCATGGCGCAAACGGTGGTTTCCTGTACGACCATTTAAAGAAGTTTCGCAATAGTCCCAGTTAGAGGTGTGCACGTGCATTCTCAATTGCAACGAATGGGCAAGGCTTATCATAGAGGCTATGATGTCACACGATGAAAAGACATGACACAACATAAAACTTTATTGGAGTTCTGAGGAACTGAGATCTAGGGGTGAGATCTAGGGTGGCTCCACCCATGATGGGACCGGGAGACGAAGTCCCGCCGCAATGTCGTGGGTCCTCTGGACAGCCTGGTGTGCCCAGCCTTAACGCCTTTCCACGCGATAAAAAAAAAGAAAGCATAAATGTAGCTTCCGAGAACTTGACTGCGAAAGAACATAACATTTTGGATGTCACAAAAGTGTAGTGCGTATCTCTTTGAGTGTAACGTCTTTGTGTATGCTTGTTTGACGACAGGGCTTTTGAATTAAACGAGTTGTAAGCGGCGCTGTACTTGTCCCATCGTGCTATTATTCTATTTAATTGTATCTGGTTTGCTACGCTGTACTAGCAATTTAATGTTTCAGCGGTCTCCTCGATGCATCGTCTCATGTACATTGGGTGCAAGGACATTATCGAAATTCCACACCAGAAATCCCACCTGTTACCCCCCTTCAGATTCCAGTACTATCACATTGTAGCCTTAAAATTCCCTCTGCGTCGAGACAAGCGCTTTAATCCCTCCGTTTGTCTGCCTCCTTCCCCGTAATCACTCTCGGGTGGAGGAAGTCTTTCTTCGGAGAACACGAGTTGGGGCGGTTCAGTTCTCTGGGCATGGGGTACAACACCTGAAGACCCTGCGAGCTATCCAAAGTGATCTGTTCTACATCTACAGTAGACATTTACCACCAACTGCTATGCCTCTACCCAGGAACGTGGGCTACTAGACAGAGGATTTTAAGAGTTGCCAAAAGCTATGAAACGCAGTATAGGCGTTTCTATGTAGGCCACAAAGCAAGCTTCTCCAAAAAATAAAGAAGCGCAATTGGTCGAATCGATGAATTCAGTTTTGTTTTAGCTCTTCGCTGCAAGCCGATGTCGGTTATGGATTTGCACGAGGCGCAGAGGCGTGTAGTTTACTGTAGTTTATTACCATACTCAAGTCTGAGTGTAGCTCTTAGTAAAGAATTATTTGCCCATTACACCGTTTCCACGCCACCGAGCTGGGGGGTCGAACGGCCAGCAAGGTCAACGCACCCGCACAAACCGGGCACCTTTCCGCTGTTCATATTCTATCACGAAGGACACTAAGCGTCGCCCACTCAGCTTCCCAGCATATATCAGGTTCGACTGCTGAGGAGTCGCAGCAGCCGCATGCCGCACTTGGGGAGCGAGCGGGCAGACGATAGTCCATCTTTATCACGGCTATTGCTCGGGGGAAGCCGCTGCATAAAAGCCCGAAAATCAAACTTTCCTTGCACGTTTGGCGACCGTTTTCGATCGCGTGTGAGTCGCCCGTGAGCGGCATCTCTCTTTTGATATACAGTCCGCGGAAGGAGATCTTCCGGGAACTGCTCGCCGGTCCTTGATTTGTGCGGGACTTTGGTTGAGGCACGAGGAATGAATGCTCCTTCGGAACGCGCAAAAAGAAAAAAAAAGTAAAGAAAGAATGAAGAAACAGATAACGAAGTGTACAAACCTGGTAATTTATGAAACAGAACCCACGCCTTGAGGGAAGGAGAAAGAGCGCGCTAGCAGCCACTCAAGGCGCGCGAAACAACGGAGCCCGGCACGCATGGCGATGACGACGGCTTGTGAATGTCGCGCTGTGTAGGCGTAAAAATGGCGCAGAATATACAAACGGATGCGCTGGTCGTTAAGATCATCGCCGCGAAACTTGCGCATGCTGAGAATTCCGAAGGCCACAACTGAACATGAAGAGAACGACTGCATTCACATTTCTATCTGAACAGGGGTTTCCTTCTTGGCTTTTCATCAGTTCATGATTCAGTTTCTTTCCTAGTGCGGCCCCTTCTTGCCCTGCAGGCAGCGAGGTCTACTTGAAATGGGATCATTTCGTGCGTGGTCTTTATCAGGCGGAAAGCGACATACCACTCTAGCCGCAAGAGTAGACAAGTTTTCAAGGCCCGTCGATGCGTTGCGACAGGTGTACTTGGGTATAATCAACAGCCGAACTGAATACAAAGTGTTGAAGCGGACATTTTCAGCAATCTTCAGACACAAATGCGCATTAGGTAGGGCATACTGAAGACATTCAGCAATTGGTCTTAAACAACATTCGCTATGGTAAAAAGGAGTGATTTTAGAAATAATAATTTTAAGTACACTCACCGACCACTGATTACAATACAGGCAGCGAAACTGCCCTCAAATTTTATGATACATTAAGAACGAAGGGCCTAATCTGGTTCCCTGCGTCGTCACAAAGACTAAGTATACAAGTGTGGTTTTGTAATGTTTCACCCAGAGGTTAAAGCACTTTGCTCAACACTCTATGCCACTTCGATTCTTCCGGCCTCGGTGCTTGATTCTTCCGGCCTGGAGAATTCATAGGCAAAGGTCCGCTTTAAGAGCACCAGAGCTGAAATGATACTATCTTCAGTTCAGACAATCAATTTCGAAATTTGACAGCACTTTCTTTATTTTACTTTTTATTTTTTTTATTCGTAAGACCCTCAAGGTACATAGTAGCGCATTGCAGAGAGGAGGTGTGAGAATACAATGCAAAAGCAAAAAAAAAAATACAAGATCAACTCCAATAATTCAGAGTATAGGGAACAAAAGACGGTATTGAAGAAAGTACTAATATTTCAATAACAACCAGGAAAAAAATCACTTATATGATACAGAGTAATTAAATACACAAAGAGTACAATTTACCAAATAGGCAATTCCACCAATAACTATTTAATTGTACCGTTTGGTAACATACATTGTTCCATGTTAATTAGTAAGTTTTTAAAACGATCGGGGTCACTGATGTGTACTAATGATTCAGGTAGATTATTCCAGTCGACAGGAGCCCTAGGAAGGAATGATTGTGATCACGTGACGGTGTTATGATGGGGTACGTTAACTTTATGTACGTGATGACGACGAGCTGAATTAATAACGCGCTGGCAGGATCCAAAGGGAGCGAAGAGAGGCGTTGTGGTAGTAGATTTCATGAGAAAGGGAAATGCATGATTCCTTTCTGTGAAGAGATAATAATGGGACTTGTAGGGGTACTTTTCGTTATTGTAACACTAGCAGTGCGATGGTAGGTAGCTAGGATGAAACGAACACACCGATTCTGTACTGATCAGATGTCGTCAACTAATGTGACATGAT
The DNA here is from genome assembly GCF_038994185.2 of Dermacentor albipictus. NCBI lineage: Eukaryota > Metazoa > Arthropoda > Arachnida > Ixodida > Ixodidae > Dermacentor > Dermacentor albipictus. The sequence continues at coordinate 202,004,813 of NC_091821.1, read as the reverse complement.
GAGGATCCCAGACGGATGAGGCTTATTCCAATCGGGGGCGGACGCAAGTTGTGTACAACAGTCGCTTTAATGAAACAGGGGCAAGCGAAAAATTTGTCTTCAAGTATCCTCAGGAGCGGTCAGCTTTAGATATTAGACATTGTTCATGCTGCTTCCAAGAAAGGTCGTTAGTTATATGAACGCCAAGATAACCGCCAAGATATGAACGCCAAGATAACCGTAGCATGCAACATATTGAAGGGGGCAGTCATTGAGGGCGTAGATAGGCCAAGTTGTGTTAGAACGAGAACTGCGTAGATATTTGCATTTATTAATGTGGAGTTCCATGCGCCAAGTGAGGCACCAATCATGTATGTTATTTAAATCAGATTGGAGGGTTGTTATATCAGAAGCATTAGTGATTTAATGATATCTAACACAGTCGTCAGCGAATAAACAAATTTGTGAGGAAATGTTATCAGGTAAATCATTCACATATATTAAACATAAAAGAGCTCACTAGTATTTCTTGGAAATTTCGTCGTGATGTCATCTATTCCGCAAGAAGGCGTAAGTTTGATGCTGTCTATTGTTTTTTTGGGGCCAGTAGAGTTTAAAAAGTTACTGCGCGATAGCCTTGGAAGTTTGTGATTATGTGTTGTAGGTGCAAAAGCTTTTATAAACACATTATTTATGATCTAGCGCAGTGCTGCCGGGGAAGAAATTCGCCGGAAGACGTATTAACTGATAGTATTTTCGATTCACTAGGCCATGCTACATTCTAGAAACATTTTGGATTATTTATGTGCATGTTGGAGAGAGCAGTAATGAAAAAATGAAAATTTAGTAATCTTTATCGCTGATTAGTCGGTCGAGGGAGCTTCTGTGTAGGCAGGCTATTTAGCCTGATTTTGCATCCGCTTAGCTTTGCGAAAAAGGCGTTTTTTTTTCTGTTAGATAGGCATTTCAAAGATTTAGTATACCATGAAGCATTGTTATTCCAGAAAACGCGCCTCATCAGGATAAACTGGTTGACGAGATCGAAAGTTTTTTTCTTTTAATATATTCCAGTTAGTATCAAGTGTAGCGCTCGGCGACATCAGGCAGGAAACTATAAAGAAAAAGAGCAAGCTCGTTGTTCATAGCGGTGAAGTCGCCCTTTATATAGCCACGAAGGGCTTTAAGACTGTTATGGGACGGTAGAATTGTCAGGCTAATGGAAGAAATGCAAAACTTCGTGGTCGCTCAAGCCAGGTGAGTGTATATCCTGAGTTATAATATCTGTCCATGACGTTAGAACAACATCTAAAAGAGACGACGTGGTGTTCATTACGTGTGTAGGGGAAGTAACAACCTGGTCCAAGCTGAAATTTGCGGATATATCGTTAAAACGCTTCCATTCTGCGGACATTTGATTTAATAAAGGACACGTGCCTGATCAGGAAATGTTCAAGAAATTAAAATCGCCTATAAATAAAATTCTAAAACAGTGGAAGACAGCGCATGTCATAATAATACCTAAGCCAGGCAAACGCCTACAATTCAAGAATCTAAGACCTATATCCCTCCCACCTTTTGTAGGAAAGCTATTGAAACATGCAGTCTTAACGATAATTACTAATTACATGGAAGGCAGAGATCTACTCCCCATCATAATGCTGGGATTTAGAGGAACCTTTCTACTCAGAAGCAATGCTCCAGCTTAAGCACCAGGTCATAGACGTCCCAAGTAGTTCAACCGGAGCCACTCTTGGTCTTGATTTAAAAGAATGCATTTGACAATGTGGCGCGCACAACAATATTCAACAGATTGAATGAGCTAGACTTAGGAGAAACAACATATAACTGTGTTCAAGACTCCCTAAATGGTAGAATAGCAAAAATGAATATAGGAGATTTGGAATAGGCAGCGCAGGCACGCCAGAAAGACAGGTGATAACGCCAATGCTCTTTAATCTACCACTAATCAGATTGTCAACCAAACTAAACGAAATAGAAGATATAAATCGCACCATATACGCCGATGACATCACCAATAATGGCAGTGATGCACAAATAGAACAAACACTTCAGAACGCGATAGAGCCAGTATAACGATACTTAAAAGGGACCGGGCTGACCCGCCCGGCAGAAAAGTCAGAGTTATTGCTATACAGGCCCACACGAAGGGGACGCAAACCAAATAATAGCACAGAGGAGAACGAGCCAGAAGAAGTAGAAATACAGCTAAGAACTGCGGGTGGAATACTCATACCTAAACTGGATCAAATCAGGATCCTAGGACTAATAAAAGAGGCTAAAGGCAACAACGGACACAATCAGGAAATTAGAGGGGACGGTCTCTCAAATAATAAGATTAATTAAAAGGATCGCTAAAAAATACAACGGAAGGGGGAAAAGTCACAATAAGTTTGGTACAGGCATTTGTCATAAGCAGAACAGTATACGTGGCACCATACCTCAGATGGTATGCCACTGAAAAGAACAAACTAGAATGTCTAATAAGGAAAGTTTATAAGCACGCATTAAGACTTCCAATAAGCACTATTACAGAAAGACTACTATCACTAGAAATACATAACACAATAGATGAACTAGTACGAGACTCCTAAGACTCACAGGCAGCAATTCGGAACTATGCAAATGGCCGATTTTCCCCGGAGGCACTACACATATTACTGATAGGAGCGAAAAAAAAAATGGAGGACGCTTAAGCTTCGCCTTTAAGAGTGGAACGCGATAGCATTCAAAGATGCCTGACTACTACTCACGCTTCCCGGCAACTGGAGCGTATGTAACCGTAATGTTTACCGGGAAACGCTGGCCGCGAACGCTATGCACGAAGGCGAGCTTTGCGGTAGAAACACGGCCTCTTGCGTGGGCCACGATGCGGCCGAGGCGAGCGCCAGCTGGAGGTATTGCAAGGAACCGGGCGCGGACTCCGCGGCCGGTTTGTGTGTGAAGTGGTTACGCGAGTTTTTGCGTAACAGAATTATGTTTCCTCGTATAGTCAAATTACAATCCGAGAGCTATCATGTCTGTAGGTTGAGTGTATTTGTACTTTACAACTTCTCTACGTATTATAGCTTGAGAAATTCAGTTAGTTCAGTCAATTCCTTGCGTCACTTGGAAGGCCTAGTTATACGTGGTTCAAAAAACCTGTTTGCCGATACGACGTCCGACACCAGACGCAGTCACCAAATTTTCTTCGACACGGACTCCTTAAGGCTATCGCGTTAAAACGTTCAATTATTACGGACACCTGCCCATAATACGACCTCACAAGGGGAGGGTGAAATCAACGAGGTGGCACGCAACGCAGCTCGTGGGCTGACCAACCGAGTTGCGACAAACATTGGTGTCGTCAACTCAGGGGCCGCCGATGAAGGTGAGGACGGAGATTGGGAGTGGGGAGACAGGTTGACCAAATACAAAAACATAACTATGCATTACAAAATGTAGAGGTGTATTTATCCAGCACTAGTCTCATTCTGTCCAGTGGCGGCAATTACAAACGAGGATATACTGTAATCCAGCAATGTGCAATATAATTTATCCAGATATATGCGAGACAAACGAATTTAAGTTATGTGGCTCAAGAGCAACTCTTGGGCACATGGTCTGGGAATGCAGTGGGCTGACGAGTAGCAACGGGGGACATCCTCTAGCGAAAACCTCCGCACGCCTTGGTGTGCTGTTCTGCTCAGCTCGTCCTCAGGATATCAACTGTGGGCAGAACATCGGGCCGACGACGCCGCCAGAGCCCAAGGGCTCGTGGCAGACGTTCAGGAAGGGCGAAGCCCACCCTATTAACTTGCCGGACAAAAAAAAAAAAAATGCTGCGTCCTGCTCGTTCGCTGCGGCTTCTGTCACTTGGCCAGGTTTTGGGTGATATTAGGCTTTACTAATCTTATTTCTTGAGCTCTCACTAATTCTAACGCCACCTTCTTCCTAGGCTGATGTCTAAAAACTCCCCAGGCAGGGGTTTGTCCCCATGGGCGGCCTCTATTCCAACGGATGAATTACCTCTAGATTTGTTCATCCGCAGTGGTGTGAGCAACATCCCGGTGGCTCTGGTTCCTTCAAATGGAGGCTTTATACGTCTAACCAACCCCCAGGCGATCCAGAAATCCCTGCAAGCTGCTACCTCTTCATACCAGACCATCACGGAAGTGAGGCAGTTCGGCCGAGGAGGTATCGTGTGTCGGTCACCAGACCAGTCCTGTGTCGCGGATTTGCTAAAGTGCTCGTCATTCGCGTCATTACCGGTGAGTGCCTTTATCCCTGCTCACCTCGCCTGCACTAAGGGAATAGTCAGAGGTGTCGATGCTGATCTTTCTCCCGCTGAAACACTTGAGAGATTGTCTGGGACTGGAGTAATTGCTGTTTACCGATGCACTCGAGTGGTAGACAATAAGCGGGTCCCAACAGAATCAGTGATTGCGACTTTTGCTGGAACTTCCTGCCCGTCAGAGCTAAAGGTGTGGCCCCTTGTGTTCAGAGTTGAACCCCTGGCGTCGCGTCCGATTCAATGCCGCAATTGCTGGCGATACGGCCATAGTATGGCAGGGTGTAAATCAAGACAACGTTGTTGCGCATGTGGGGGAGAACACGCTCAAAGTGATTGTAATGCCCAAGAAGAGCGATGCTGCCTCTGTGATGGAAATCATCCAGCCAATTATTTAAACTGTTCTGTTAGGGCTCAAGAGTTACAGGTGATTGAAATAATTGATCGTCGACGCTGCTCTAGGATGGAGGCCATAAACATTGTGAAAGAAAGGGCATCTGGCTATGCGGGGATAATAGGTAGACAAAATCTTACCCCGGACCGATCACTTACTGCAACTATAGAGGCCGCTGTGGAAAAGGCAGTTACAAAGGCTATGGAAAGGTTGGCAATGAGCCTTGGTGAATGTATCTCACGAGCCGTTTCTAGTCATTTATCTCATTTGATGCAAACTACCTGCCCAGCTCCTGTACCAACGCAAACAGTTGATCCTGAGCACCAAACTAATCATGAAAGATCAGACGCCAATCCTTGCAATAATGATATTGGACTTTCAAATCCCTCTTCTGCGGGTCCTACAACTTGTAATCTGGTTAATACAGATTTGGAGATGACAGAGGTAGAACAAAATGCTCGAGCATATAAAAGAACCATGTCGTCTATTAGTGAAGACTCCTCCTCCGGTCCTCACTCAAAAGCGAAGAAAAGTCAGTCCAGTGATGTGCTAAAGGATAACATTCTGCAGAAGGCAGTTTCGACTGCGGCACTTTCCAAAAAATAGGATCACTAAAAGTGCTTCAGTGGAACTGCCGCTCTTTATATTCTGCATCAGTAGATTTAACTTGTTTCACTTCTCAACTTAATCCTGATTTAATTATGTTACAAGAAACGTGGCTAAAACCTGAGAAACCTTTTCAACTGAAATTCTACAGGTCATTTCGATTAGACCGTCCTACAAGAGGCGGCGGGTTACTTACACTTATCTCATCTAAAATTTGCCATAAGGCTAAAATTTCATATCAAGTTTCTACTCCAGAGTGTGAAATCCTAGCTATAAAATTGGTTCTCCCGGAATGTGCTCCTTTTACCGTAGTTAATGCATATTTTCCATCTGGCGTACAGGACACTAGCACACTGGATAGTGTCATTAACTCTTGTGGACGTGACATTGTAATCTCAGGTGATTTCAATTCTCACCATATCTCATGGGGTTTAAGAACAGATTTGTGCGGCACCCGATTGTGGAACTGGTCGTTGGACAATCGCCTCACGTGTGTAAACTCCGGATCTATTACGTTTGTTAGAGGCCGATCTTACTCTTCACTAGATCTTACATTCTCTGGCCCGAGTCTCTCCGTAACTTCTTGGTCGACTATTGATTGTTCGACAAGCAGTGATCACCTTCCGATAGTATTTGACGTTGCACGTCCGGTAACATTTATAGGTGACCAGGTTCGAACCTTCATAAATTACAACATTTTTAAAAAATGCCTACGAAATGTTCTTTCATCTCTGTCTGATGCGCCTACAGAACAAAAAACCACGATTATCTGTTCCGCTTTGGAAAGTTCTCAAAAAAAGGCTCAATTTGAGATTGGATTGAATAAAAGAAATTCTTACAGTCCTTGGTGGAATGAAGAATGCACTCGAGACTACAGAAAGAGAAAAGCTGCTTGGAAAAAATTATTGCATAACCAGAGTCCCCAAAATTGGAGTGACTATAAATTTTTTCGAGCTGTCTTTAAACATACAGTTTCTAAAGCCAAAGATGAATTCGACTGTAAGCATTTTGATTTCTTATCTAACAATAAAAATAGGCGTGCATTGTTCCGTTTTCTCCGCGGTAGGAAAATTCTTCCGCGCCAAATTAATATTGACTCTATAATCTTAAGTAGCGATGAAATGAAACAATCACTAGAAGAAATCGCGAAGGGATTAGAAATTAGATTTTCTTCTGTCTTACCAAGTGGTTCTCGCTTACGAAGGGCATCAGATGATTTTACAGAAATCTCTATGTTAGAATTGGCTGAAATCGTGGAGCGACTTCCAGATTCAGCTCCCGGTGTGGATGGGGTAACATCTACTATGATCAGAATTTTATTTAAGGAAGCTCCTGATGACCTTTTGGCTATTGTAAATTACTCAATTCGCTTCTCATGGATTCCGTCTGCGTGGAAAATTGCTAAAATCATCCCTATTCTTAAAAATCATGGGGAAGGATATACAATAGATAACATTAGGCCAATTGCGCTAACTTCAAATTTGGTTAAATTAATTGAAAGAATTCTATATGCCCGCATGATTAAATTTATACAGAACAAGGACTTGCTTAGCCCCTGCCAAATTGGATTCCGACCATCATGTTCAATTTGGCATGCTCACGTGGACCTAGAAAGTAGAATAAAATTAGCACGACGACAGAGGCAAATAGGTGCTCTTGTGACATTAGACATTTCCAAAGCCTACGACAGTGTAGAACACTTAATTTTATTAGATATATTGCGAAATCTAGACATTCCAAATTATTTTTCAAACTGGATTGGTGAGTTTTTAAATGGAAGAACATTTTACTGCAGTCTGAGAGGCGTTTCCTCTAGTATATATAATCAATCACGAGGTGTTCCTCAAGGAGCTGTCACTTCACCATTACTATTTAATATTCTGATGTGTTCCATTCCTCTACATCAAGATGTACAAACATACGTATACGCGGATGACATTGCTTTCTTCGCATCAGACAGTGATATTCACTCTCTATATTATCGACTACAAAACTACCTCAACGCCATAGAAACCTGGTTAAACAAAATTCGCCTTTCACTTAACGTTAGAAAATCCTCGATATTGGTTTTTCCTCTTAATAATCCCGTTAATATATCGATATCTTATCGCCTCGAGACTATACCTCAAGTGGAGTCGGTGAAATACTTAGGTGTAGTATATGACGGTTCCCTCAACTGGCTCGGCCATATCGACCATATCGTTAAAAAAGGAGTACGAGCAGTTGGTATGCTACGTAAGCTGTGCAATAGTCGGTCCGGAATGCGGAGAGATCCACTTTTAATGATATACAAAATGTATGTGCGGCCCATTTTAGAATTTGGATGTGTTTTATTTTCTGGTGCCCCAGCTTATAAATTACGTCCCCTTGTTCTACTTGAGCGGGAAGCCCTACGACTGTGTTGTGGATTACCGAAATATGTTGCCAATAACATATTACACCAAGAAGTCAGGTTGCCCTCAATATTGTGTAGATTTCGGTTACTGACGGTGCAAACAGTCTTGAAATTGTATGAATCCCCTATTAGAAGATTGAAATACATATTCATTTCCCAGCCTGCACTTTTCTTCGGAGTACACTGGCATCGTTTTCATACACCACAGGTGGTCTTCGTACAAACATTGATAAACCCCTTAAATGTACGTCTTTGGGAGGTATCGCCTATTTGTGATGTGCGAGAGAACCTAAAAATTATATATGATGACATCTACCCAAATAATGCAAAACATCTTCCTTATAATATATTAAACGGCTTATTACAGGACCATTTATTGGGTTTATCTATAAGTACGGTCATTGCGACAGACGCCTCACAGTGTGAAGAAAAATCTGGAATTGGCATTTTCTCTCCCGCTCTAAACTGGTCATTTGCAATCAGGATTCCGGACTTTTATTCCGTATTTTTGGCTGAATTTCTAGCTGTAGTCCTAGCCTTACGCAAACTAAATTTGTCAACATCGGCGGTAGTAATTATAACAGATTCTTTATCCTTATGTTCCTCGCTAACAGCAAATGGTGTCACTAACCTTTTACGTACATTTCATTTTCTAGTACCTGCCCACATAAATTTAATTAGATTGCTTTGGGTGCCTGGACATAAAGGATTAGTCATGAATGAAATGGCTGACAGTCTCGCGAGAGCGGCCCTCAGTGGCCCTGTATTACCATTACTTCCTACAATAGCTTACCTGACGACTACTAGATTCAGGAGATATTCAATTACTCAAGACTTTTTGAACCCAGCTGTAGCAAATTTTTCCGAGTATCGACACCTCCTATTCCCTTGGCCTAAAAATTCCTTTCACACAAGAAAAACTGAAGTCATCTTGACCCAATTACGTTGTCGAATACCAAAATTAAACTTTTATCGTCACAGGGCTGGTCTGGTGCCCTCCCCTCTGTGCCCAGTCTGTGGAGAAGATGAAACAATCGATCATTTTTTCATATTCTGCCGCCGTTTCACTTCTTTAAGAAAAAATCTAGAATCAAGATTTACACAGCTTGGTTTGAGCTTTTCAATTATAAATATCCTTTCTCTAGGAGCCTCCTCTCTTGGACAGTGCCACAGGGATATTTGCTCAACCGTGGAGGATTTTATAATTGCTACGAAGAGGTTGTCTTGAATTATTAAACATTTTATTTTTGTTCTTTTCCTCCAGTTAGCTTTACCATTTTCAGTTTTTTTTAATAAAGATAGCCTAATTTCATCCAAATCTTGGCCAATCCCCCACAGTGGGTGTGCGCCATCGCTCAAGGAATACCATACCATACCATACCACCAGCTATAAATAAATTTCGTGCTCCGCGGGAACGAACACTTGCAATATTATATAAAACAAATTTCAGTGGAGACGACGACGAAGTGTCTTTTGATACAGCGCTGTTCTTTCTAGCTCCGGGTTATTACTGTGAAAACCTAAGTTCATCCGCTGGTCCTCGCTCCCTGCTCAGTCGTAATGGAAGTGGACGACCCCGCACGTCTGCCGGCGACGGCGGCGTCAGCGGCGGCCGCCTCCAGGAAGCGGATCGGTCAGCAGAGCGACACCGACAGCGAGGACACCCATGTCTACTCTCTCAGCAGTGAGGACACTTCCGATGACGACTTCCAGCTTGTGCAGAGCCGCAGAGCGAAGCGAAGAAACACCAGGACGTCCTCATCGTCAAGCACGCAAACAGTGAGACAGACACAGAGGCCGGACGCCAATACCATCATATTTGTGCCACTGCTTCCCAACGTCAACATGAAGCTACTTAACAGGCAATCTGTGTCGATGTCACTAGAAGCCTTGGTGCCAAATGAAATATCGGACATTCGAGTGAACTCCTGAAAAAATCTTCTGGCGGTTGATGTCCAGCATGCGGCTGCTTTGACCACTCTACGCAGCGTAACGGACCTCGATGGCATTCAGGTGCGCTCTTACATCCCTCTGGGATCTGACGTAGTCACCGGCGTTATCTGCAACGTAGACGTCGCCATCCTTAATAACGACTTGCCGATTCTTATCAAGCCAGCCAATGATGAGGTCATCGTTGATGTTAAACGGCTAGGCAGTTCACGCTGCGTGAAAATAGCATTCAAGGGCAAATATATACCCTCGCATGTTAAGGTTGGACACTTCAGACATGCAGTGCGGCCTTTCATTGCGAAACCTCTTCAGTGCCGCAAATGCATGAAACTGGGACACGTGAGCAGCGTCTGCGAAAATCAGGCAGCATGCCCCCGCTGCGGAGAGCCCCACGCTGCAGATAAATGTGGCGCGACTGTGGTCAAGTGTTCAAACTGCGGAGGATCACATGAAGCTTCATCGAAGAAATGCCCACATATTAAGAAGGAAATGGCCATCTTGAAAGAGATGGCGAGAGATCTTTCATCTCATCGCGAAGCCGCCGAAAAAATCAGGAAGCGACGTTCACGTCACCAGCGCTCCTCACGAAAGGCTCCTCAAGGAAGGCGCATGCCACTTCCTACAACACCACCTCCTCCTCCACCGCCTAGGCCAGACAATGTGGAAAGGACCGCGAAGAGCAAGTCCACTGAGAAGGCCACATCTGCCGAATCTTGGCCGGCTCTACCGAAACGACAACATTCACCAACTGAATCACAGCAAACTTTCCCTGGACAACCCCCGACGTCTACTGTCGGCGATGTGTGCGACCAAGACAGGCAGGTGGCTGATATGCTGCAATCGCTAATTAATACAATGCGCATTATACTGAACAAGCTGCAAACACCAGCAGCTCGAAGCGCTCTGCAAATACTGGATGCACTAAATCCAGTGCTTGCTAGCATCGTTTAAGCACCATGGCTCGACCAATAGTCCCCTTCCGCACTGAACTTAAAAGTGCGTCGATCTTTAAATGGAATGCCAGGGGTCTAAGGACCCGTATATCAGACTTTCGCCAGTTCATTTTCACAAATCGCTTCCCCATACTGGTCATTTGCGAACCAAATACATCAACTCCTCTCAGACTGTCCGGTTATGAATCTTTCGTCTCGTCCACATGCGGTGCGAGCACGAAAGTGATCATCTACATCCGCACGGACTTCACATATGTCGCTAACGCGATAGAGCCTCATGACGACAACCAATATGTCTGCCTAAATGTCCAAAAGAAGAATGTGTCATTTACACTAATTGGTGCCTACATATCCCCAGCGGGTCACTTTGACGGCGAACGACTTAAGAAAATATTACTAATGAACAATGGTCCCTGCGTTATCACAGGTGACTTCAACGCGCATCACCAGCTATGGGGAAGCACTAAAATGGACTCCAGAGGCAGGAGCCTTGCCTCCTTTGCTGCCGACCATGATTTGTGCTGTGTGAATGACGGCAGCCCTACATTTTTGCGAGGCACGACCTACAGTAGCTGCTTGGACTTGACTTTGGTGTCACGGCGCTTTGCCTCGAGCGTCCAATGGTTTACAGACGTAGAAACACATGGAAGCGACCATATTCCAACATACATAAAGATTAGAGGAATTGAGCAACGCTCCTCTACTGTGTTGCGTACAGTTGATTGGACAAAATTTAAGAAGGATATGGATGACACTTGTCGGGAAGGCCTCTCACACACTATCGAAAAAACAATCGCAGAGGCATTGAAAACGTCCATGTGCTCGCTTACAAGGTCAACAAGGCGAACAGACTTGGACGTGGAACTGGATAGGCTGCGTGCGGCACGCCGACAGGCGGAGAGGAGGTATCGGCGCACGAAGTCCGTCTTGGATCTGAGGGCTCCACGACGCATACAAAAGAAAATACAGCGTCGCATGGATAAATTGGAAGATAAGCGATGGAAAACATTCTGTCAGTCGCTTGATCCCCGAAAATCGCTCTCGCACATATGGAGAACGTTTAGGGGTCTTCGCTCATCTACGCATCAAAGGAAGCCCTTCGCTGCTCTGGCCCTCTACCAACTCCGCTCGGAACTTCAATTGGCTGAAGAGTTCTGTGCACGGATTGCTGGGCCCGTGGCCATCATTACTGACGCAGCATTTAATGACATCCCTGAGGCACGTGTACCAGAAATCAACGTGCTCTTTTCACACGAAGAGCTCGATGCTGCGTTGGCGCCTTGCAGGCGTTCTTCGTCACCAGGACCTGATGGCATCACGTATGCTGCCCTATGCCACCTTGGCCATGACGCACGTGATGAGCTTCCCAATTACTACAATGAGTCTTGGCAGAACGGTGCCGTTCCTAAACAATGGAAATCGAGCCGCTTGATCCCCATTCTGAAACCTGGAAAGTCACCGCTTGAGATCTCATCATATCGTCCGATTGCGCTTTCGAGCTGCGTCGGCAAAGTGATGGAAAGAATGATTTTTGCCCGATTGGAATGGTACCTAGAACGATTCAACATCTATCCGAACGCCATGACAGGCTTCCGTCGAGGTCGCACGTCCATAGACAACGTCATTGACATCGTAACATGGGTCCAAAATCAAAAAAGCCTCAAGCGCCTGTCTGCGGCCCTTTTTCTGGATATAAAAGGAGCCTACGATAACGTCGCCCATGAGGCAATACTAAACTCACTTGAGGCCGTTGGAGTTGGTGGCCGGATGTATCAATGGATTCAAGACTATTTGACTGAAAGGCGTTTTTTCTTACAGACCGAAGACGGCCCAACTTCAGATCATTACATCTGCTGTGGTGTGCCACAGGGTGGAGTGTTGAGCCCTATTTTGTTCAACCTCGTCCTGGTAGGACTAGCGGATTACCTACCCTAGACAGTACATGTCTCAATATACGCCGACGACATTTGCATCTGGGCCTCTGCGGTGACTCGCCCTCAGCTAAGAGCCAGGCTTCAGCGGGCGGCAACCATGACGGCTTCTTATCTCCGAGAACAAGGCCTCAGTGTGTCTACTGAAAAGTGCGCATTACTTGGTTTTACGCGGAAACAAATGTCATCGTATCCTGTTACCATCAATGGTCAAGCTGTATTCTATGTTAAGACGCATCGCTTTCTGGGCGTCATCATTGACCGCAACCTCTCGTGGAGCCCTCACTGCGTCTATCTGAAGAAGAAGCTAGTCGCCATTGCTCAGGTCTTCAAATTTCTATGCGGGAAAAACTGGAGTACACCAGTTCATTCTATGTTGCAGCTGTACAGGGTTTTGTTTCTCGGACTCTTACGTTACAGCCTACCAGTGTTGTCAAATGCATGCAAGACGAACTTTCGCGCCTTGTAGAGCATACAAGGTCAAGCCCTACGCACGTGTTTGGGGCTGCCTCGGTGCACGTCAACAGCAGCAACAATTGCCATCGCAGGAGACCATACAATCCAGACACATGTAGCTGTCGACTCTCTCAGAGCGCACATTCGACATCTGTCAAGGATCCCCGACCACCATTTGGCCTCCCTACCAGCCGAGAGACCTCAAGCGACCTTTTCACGAGTGATTAACGATCATCAAGAGTACGTACCAACAAGTTTTACACCGGCGGCGAAGCCTTCCTCCCCCCTGTGGTGCCTGCGACAGCCTCAAGTGAATTTTGATATTCCTGGAATTACAAAAAAGTCCAATCATCCATCGCCGGCTCTGAAGCAACTTACACTCCTATTACTGCACCAGACGTATCATGACCGATACACATATATACCGATGGTTCAACCTCAACTACCAGCTCAACTGCCGCATTCGTCGTTCCAGCCAAGAACGTTACAGTTAAATTCAAACTGTCGCACACGACTACATCTACATCGGCAGAACTTGCAGCTCTCCATGCCGCTATGATGTACATCACCGAAGAGCCAACAGAGAAATGTGTCGTATTTTGTGACTCTAAGGCAGCCCTTCACAGCATCAAGTCCGCGTTACGTCACAGAACTTACGAGCAAATGACATCTGAAATCAGGGAACTGCACCACCATGCTCTGGAAAGGGGACACCACATTGTATTTCAGTGGATTCCGGCTCACTGTGGCATCGTCGGCAACAACCTAGCTGACAAGGCTGCCCGGTGTGCCCACGAAGATACAAAGACGCGTCCAACACCTTTGGCGAGGTCGGACGCTGCCAGAGAACTTCGCCTACTTGCGCGCAAGAAGTCCCAAGATCTCTGGACATCAAGTGGCTTCAATTGCAGATTACGTAAACTGGACCCCACGCTACGGCTACAACTGCCATCTAGCCTTTCCCGCGGCGAAGCAACCTTGTTGTGTCGCTTGTGGTTGGGAGTGGCGTTCACGAACGCATACTCCTACCGTATGGGAATGGCCGAGAGCCCGATGTGCGACTCCTGTGGGTGCGAGGAGTCCATCGAGCACCTATTGTGTACCTGCCCTCGCTACGATGTTCAACGCCTCTCTCTGCGGGCAACTTTACACAGACTAGACTCGAGACCGTTCACCGAATCAAAGATACTCGGGCCGTGGCCACAACCGTCACTGGCTCGAAAAGCGATTCGTGCACTAGTGCGGTACTTGAAGTGCACGGGCTTAAGAGACCGCTTATAGTGTGATTGTGTAAGGTGTCCCTCCCACATGTACTCAGTGCTGACTCTCTCCCTTTCTTCCCCTTTCTATTCCCCTTTCCCCCACCCCCAGTGTAGGGTAGCAAACCGGATGCTGTTCTGGTTGACCTCCCTGCCTTCCCTCCCCTTGCTTTCTCTCTCTCTCTCTCTCTCAGTGTCATTATTTTTAACATGTACTTTATCGCTCATCTTCTACCAGCGACGGCACTGCGCCCGTCCTCTTTATATATCACAAATAATGATTAGACAAGTTCTGGAATTCACTGTGCGAGCATATACTGAGCCAGAGTCTGAGTCCTTCCGAAAGCTTCGTAGTACCTAGGTGTGGCAGGGGGTCCCGGTTATTTTCTAACTGCTGTGTGCACCGCGGAGGCACCAATTGGCAAGGTTATTCAGCTTTTTTTGGGTTTTACCCTGAAGCGAGTCAAAGAGTACCTCACAGCCAGTAGAGAAGTTGGTGCTGCCCTTCACTGACCTGATCGAAGCTATCTAATTGATATTTTGATGCGAAAGCGTCAACTGACTCACTGAGCCAAAAAGCCGGCGTCCGACGTCTGTAGAAGCGAAATGGCACCCAAAATTCCCATTGGCTGTGACACCATGGCACGAGCACGCCTCGACGTAGCAGAGTGGGCGAAACGGGACACCTGCTGCCGCAGTAGCGCGCCAGGTGTTGCGTGAGGGGAGAGGGCATCAGCGCGACGCCAACTCACCCTGGCTCTCGCAAGTCTGCGTTATCCACGCATTCCTTGTACGCGCATGCTCTCCGCTGCGTCCTAACAGCGCCTCGGTAAGGCAAAATCCAAACGCGCTCGCTTGCTCGCGAGGAGTTCATAGCTCAGCGGCGATCAGGAAGGAAGGAAAGCAAGAGGTGAAAGGCAGAGAGGTTAACCAGATTAAGTGTCCGGTTGGCTACTCTGCAAGGGTGATGGGGTAAGAGGCAGAAAAAATAGGAAAGCAAGAGAAGATAATTGGGCATTAATGCTTTCGCATTCACAACTCATAAGAAGTGCTTAGGTGTCCTCCGATTTTCTCTGCGAGTCATATGCACACCATTGGCTGAAAGACAGCGAATGCGTTATTGTAGAGTAGCTGAAGCCCTCTGACTTCCATAAAGACGCGGCCATTTTTACGTTGCCCTGATGTACCAAGGTTGGGACTTCGTTCTTAGCAACAAAAAGTCTCAGAGCTTGAGCCACCATGGAACATAGTTATATTAATGTAATAGTTCAGTAAAGACGAGTTTGTCACTCACGGCAGTCTCACCTTGCTTAAGGTAACAGTGTGATGTGACCCACCATGGTTGTTTAGTGGCTATGGTGTTGGGCTGCTAAGCACGAGGTCGCGGGATCGAATCCCGGCCACAGCGGCTGCATTTCGATGGGGGCGAAACGCGTTGTGGCTCTAAACCCTTGTTCGACAAATGAAAAATGATGTCCATTAACCCATATCAAGTCACTAGGGAGATCATCGAGGCATTCGAAATGATAAGAAATTATAGATCTGTAAGTTGCCCATCTGTGGTCTCTGTCAAAAAAAGAAATCATGTTTCTATCGTGGTAGTGGCCTGGGGTGAATCATTGTGCCGGAAAGAAATCTATGTTGCGATATTGGCCTGTTGTACGATATGTGGTAACCATGCGTAATAAAAATTCAGTTGTTTGCAGCGCTGTGCCTTTGTTTCCTTCTCTTGCCCTCATGTTTTTTTTTTGCGCTTTGCCTCAAGTTATGCAGTACCAACTAGCCCACCAGTCTGTTCTCTTGAATAAAAGCATATTGCAGTCGTATAATAAATTTAAGTTGGTATCAATAATTACAGCAGGCTACTTTTTTTCTATTCCTTTTTTCACATCAGCACCATCTCCAATGACACTGAGATGATGCTGGCGGGGACTGCTTTGGATCTCCAGTGTAATTTTGTTATAATTTATAAGGCAAAGTCGCATTGTGTAACTCAATGCATATATGATCGGCATGATCTATGTACTCAGAGAGAGAGAGAGAGAAAGAGAGAAAGAGGGAGAGAAAGCAAGCAAGAAAGAAAGAGAGAAAGAAAGAAAGAAAGAAAGGAAGAAAGATCGATAGCTTAATACTATCTTAGCGACAGTGCGCTTGATTAGGAGAGTTGTTCATTTATGGGTGACAGGATTGAGAGAACTACGACCGCTGCGCAGAACTGCGTAGTCTCGTAGGCTTTTTCATACTATGCGGGCTCTGTTTAGGACGTGGAAGCTAACTCCATAATAGGTATGAATTTATATGCTGCTACATTGGTCGTTTCCTTGAACACTCTACAATGTCCTCATTGGAAGCTTTTCTGTAAATTTAGGACTTTCGGAGTTGATGAAATAATTTTGGCCAAGTATGCAAATAAAAAACATGAAAAAGTGTGTGACTTTGTACATAGATTGGCCGACAACAAGCTTTTAGTCGTGTACTCCCATAGCACGCTCGAATCATTTTAAGCCTTCACTATAATAAACTGGGGTACCTTCAATATTTTGGTTGGCAGAACAGCAAACACCGGCATATGCCACGATGAAAAAAATAAAAGCACTGGCAGCAGGAGCCATGGCAGAGCATTAATCTATATAAGAGCGTTCAAAAGAAAGTGCATAAACCTACTATAGCAAGGAAAACATTTTCAAAATTGCCTTCTTGAATCGCAACCTCTGCGGCTGTTGTAGATAGATAGATAGATAGATAGATAGATAGATAGATAGATAGATAGATAGATAGATAGATAGATAGATAGATAGATAGATAGATAGATAGATAGATAGATAGATAGATAGATAGATAGATAGATAGATAGATAGATAGATAGATAGATAGATAGATAGATAGATAGATAGATAGATAGATAGATAGATAGATAGATAGATAGATAGATAGATAGATAGATAGATAGATAGATAGATAGATAGATAGATAGATAGATAGATAGATAGATAGATAGATAGATAGATAGATAGATAGATAGATAGATAGATAGATAGATAGATAGATAGATAGATAGATAGATAGATAGATATGGAAAGTGCGTGAAGTACCCAAAGAATGCTAAAGAATGAAAAAATATGGGGTTTGACGGGCTAACATCACGATCTCATTATGAGGCACGCTATAGTTTTGAAGGTCATTTTGACGCGCATTTTTATCACCAGGAGTTCTTTAACTTGTACCTAAATATAAGCACATGAGTTATTTTTTTGTATTTGGCCCTGTACCGAAATGCGGTCGAAGCGGCCGGGATTAAACGCTCGACCTTGAGCTCAAGAGCATAACACCGTTGGTTATGAGCCATTGGACCTTTAGCATAACACCTATGCTGTTATGCTCCAGAGCATAACACCATAGTCACTTGGTTGTCGCGGTGCAGCGTGGTCATGTGAGTAACGCTGCGTACGTATTTTTTCATTCTCCTGAGCGAGCCCTTAATCATTCTCAGTGCTTGCTTTTTGTTCTAAGCGCAGTGGACGGTATATAAGTGGCATCACATTACTTCTCGCGGCCGGTCGGAAGAACGCTTGGCTCAAGATGCTGCCAGAAATAGTACACTCATTCAAGCGCATAATCTGTACTGGATGCAGTTACGCAAGGCGTGCCGCATTGACAACGAGTGGGCATATAGCTCGTCGGGAAGGTCCCATCATTGTTGTGTTACTCTTCTCTCACTCTTTTATCATAAACAACTGCGGAGGAAGGGGTGGGGGTTAGCGCCGTGAGCCGAAGGAATTAAAAAAAAAAAATGAAGAGCAAGCCAAACACCGCGTTGCGGCATTTATTCTTTTTTTTTTTTGGTTATGCAGGAGCGAGAGAGAGAGGAGAAAGCCGCATCAACCAAATCAACCTTAGCCATTGCTGACTTTTTTCCCCCGCTAAGCATTCTTTCGTCCTTCCTTACGCAAGCCAGCCGACGTACAAATGCCGTCAAGGTTGACCGGACGAAGGGAAAGGGACGAGCGATTGTTGCCTGACGTTACACGCCAGACGAGAGGATTACATGCGGCAGCTTCCTCAATCAGACTTCTCCTGTAAGAAGGCGTGCTTTGAATTGGTCGTTGACAAAATTAGATGCCTACAGGCAGCGCACGAGAATACGATCTGAGCAATTTGCTATGCCGCATGCGGGATTACGTCACCGGCTACGACCGCCGCTTCTGAGAAATACGGCGTGGAGTCTGTGGGCAACGGTCATCGTAGGCGTAAATAGAGCAAGCGAGGAATAAAAGGTGCCACGGTAGACGAAACAGCTCAAACTGTGCGAACGGGCTGCCAGGTGAGCGCCCGGGAAATGGCCAGAAGTTGCGCAAAAGGTCGAGCTGTTATCTAGCGCCTTCAGGTCGTCCGTGTGTCACAGGTGAAAGACAAGCGTTGTTACGTACGCACGACAGCTGCAGTGTGACATCCTTTCAACAAGCTATGGCGCGAATCACAGGACATGGCTAGCCTAGAAAGGCCTCTGAGCGTTGCATTGTCTCCTGGACAAAGGGGAATATTTATGTCGGCCATGGAATGGAAGGGCAATAGCTTTATAGGGCGTGCATGTAAGCTTGGCTTTATTTAGGGCTGGATATATCATGCTCACTTTACTGTACCACGTTAAACTTAGGACCGAAGGCGAGGAGCGGGGCGTATTTCTGTCGTACTTCGACAAGCAGTTGCCAAGATATAACGCGAATATTTATAGCCATAGGCAGAGGAAATGAAACCCATTCCTGTGCGAACGCGTAACACTGCGGTATGGAACATGTCCGCTTTCTTTTCAGGTGTACGTTATGGGTTGATTGCATTGTCCATCCAACTGCCTTGTTGCTCGTATTACAATGAAGAAATTAAATGTAGCAAATAAAAACAAAAGTGGTAATCTGTAGCTGTTAGATGTTACTCATCGACGCATGTCTGTTTCTTGCGATCAAAAGGTCACATGACCGGACTTAAACGGTTAAATTCTGGTGTTTTATGTGCCAAAACCACGATATTTGCTCGCTTTTTGCACTACGTGAAGAAGAAATAATGCAACCTCCAAGTGCACCTAATGTGACACGTCAGACGCTTCTGTGGCGCACTTGCCCATAAGATGTCCATAGCATTAATATAATCCGCGTGTCTGCGCCGAAAAAAACGTCGTTTTCTTGCGGCACAGGCTAAATACAGCAACGTGAGATGTCAAACTGGCCTATAATGCTTTTATATGTCCCAAATTAGTATATGCAAATGCCATCTAGGCCTCACATCTAAAAAAAGGAATTAAGAAATTAGAGATGGTGCAACGAAAAGCGGTTCGTTTCATCTTCAATGCTTACCAGAGGAATGATTCACCAACAACGATCATGGCCACTAATAACATTCCTGTCTTACAGTACGGACGAGCGATTACTAGACTAAAGTTTCTCCACTCGCTTTGCTTCCGTAAATTTAATCTTAGTCCTGAA
This sequence comes from Dermacentor albipictus, assembly GCF_038994185.2. Classification (NCBI taxonomy): domain Eukaryota; kingdom Metazoa; phylum Arthropoda; class Arachnida; order Ixodida; family Ixodidae; genus Dermacentor; species Dermacentor albipictus. The sequence goes on along the minus strand of NC_091821.1, from coordinate 201,985,124 downwards.
ACCTACCTAATAACCCGCCGTGGTTGCTCAGTGGCTATGGTGTTGGGCTGCTGAGCACGAGGTCGCGGGATCGTATCCCGGCCACGGCGGCCGCATTTCGATGGGGGCGAAATGCGAAAACACCCGTGTGCTTAGATTTAGGTGCACGTTAAAGAACCCCAGGTGGTCAAAATTTCCGGAGTCCTCCACTACGGCGTGCCTCATAATCAGAAAGTGGTTTTGGCACGTAAAACCCCAAATATTATTATTAACCTACCTAATACGCCGACATCCTAGACAAACTAGACATGCGCATGCTCACACCCTTGAATCACACTTCACGCGCACTAATCTTTTCGTGCATTCCTTTTTACAGCGAAGGTGTATAAGGGTGTCCCACGTAACGTTAGCCAAACTTTAAAAATATGCAAATGCCACGTAGCTCAACAGAACAAAGGTAATGTTGTTTGCCGTCGCTAGGAGATCCACTCTTACCACGAGAAGGCGCTTGGTAAGCCAGAAAGGCGCAATAAAGAAAAACGGGTGGCGACTCTGCCTTCAAGTTACAGCACCAGCCCGCCGCGACGTCATGAATTTTGGCGGCGTCTGCTAGGGCCTGGTTAATTTTCTATCGGTTAAGTTGGACTACGTTGTATTCTGAAGAAGCCAAATACAAAGCTTAGCAAGTTTCGTGAGCAGTTACTTAGTTTAATGAAATATACACACCTTGTTTAAGTGCCCCGCCAACTCCCCCATCGAAAGAAACAACACTTGTTGTAGTTGGGCGAGTAGGTTATAGTCGACATAAGGAATTTTAGCGCAATTAAGGAAATTACAGGACTAAGAAGGAGGAGAAGAAGAAGACGGTGGACAGGAAAACAATGCTTTCGAAGCTATAGCGCTCAGCAAGCGTCTGCGCAGCTGGGAGGTGTAGACCCCTCCTCCGTGAAATCTAGCGTCTGGTGCGCTTCTGGCAGAGCACGTCAACAAAGTCTACGGGGCAAGGAGGCATGAGCCCACTACGCGGCCTCGACTGGGGTCTTAATTCTTACGGAACTATTAAGTAGTATATATATATATATATCTCCCTCCCTCCCTCCCTCCCTCCCTCCCTCCCTCCCTCCCTCCCTCCCTCCCTCCCTCCCTCCCTCCCTCTCTAAATGACAGAAATATAAAACAGATGGTTTGGAATGCGCTTCGTAACGCTGACTTACCGGAGCTGGGGTTCCGGCGCCCAATCATATATAAAAAAAGAACTTTGACCTCTATTATGTCTTCTATCAATCAAACTGTTACAGCGACACTAATGGAAATGTAATTTTTAAATACTCTGTGAGTCTAAACTGATCCAGTGCTTCTCTTCAGTATTCCCTTAAGGCCCGCCGTCTGTGGGATGTGGTGAGCAGATGCACTACCGATTTGACGAAAGGCTACAGTCGGTCCGTTGTGGAAGCGCCATCTTCTGCCGATTGGACGCCACATCCTTCTCGTCAAAGTAATTTCATCAAACATGTATGTACGCTTGGATTCCCAACCACTGCGGTCGAAATTATTGCTGACCCCTCCGCTATAGTAACGCCCATAGTCCTAGTGTTGCTTGGATAAATAAATAAATAAATAAATAAATAAATAAATATATAAATAAATAAATAAATAAATAAATGTTTGTGCCATCCTGGAAAGGTAGCGAGAACGGTTCCGTCACGGGCAGTGTCCCAGCCAATATAAGTGTGAAAAGATCCCCCAGTTCTTGCACGTTGCTGACGGACGCTGTAGAGGTTGAAAGGCAAATCAAGGCAATGCGCGAACACCATCATGGCAGCAGAAACAACCGCGGCAGGGGGGAGACGACACGCGAGCTGTTTCGATGACGTTCCTTCCAGGATTCGCAGTGCGCGCCCACCGCAGTGGAAACGCTGATCTGCCTCGGGCGCCTCCGGTCGGTGCTCGTGGCTGTGTGAGCGCACGACCGGTCCAAGGGCGGCGGCCATCAGCGTTAAGCCTGTGAAGGAGGCCCGCCGCGCCGGGTGAGGCGGACGGCACGACGCCGGGGCCACCTGGCACGTTCGCCTCCAGTTGGCGACGTTTGTCAGATCGCATTTATTACTAAGTCCCACACGCGCGCGCAAGTGGAGGTGAATCGCTTTGACTTTTTCCAGACTTTAACGACTCGGCCCTGCGTTGGTGTGTGTGTGCGCGCGCGCGCTTTCGGCGCGACGTGACAGGCACGCACGGGCTGATTAATCACGCCCCAGCGTCGAGCAGCAGGAAAACAGGCCTTCGCCGCCAGAGGTAGAGCGACCGGCCGCGCTGAGGAGGAGCGCGAAAGGGAAGCGGCATCGAGTCCTCCCGCGATAATCTTGGACGCAAGAAAACACCTGAAGCTGTCAGGGACGATCCATCACTTGCTTGGCGCGACCTTGGCTCCGGCCTGGCTTTTCCTTTCTCGAGTCGCAGGCGTTTGGCTCGGCCGTCGTGCGGGCTTCGACGGCCGGTCTGGGCGGACGCAGGAGCGACCGATAGCGGACGAAAAGCCTCTTCGTCACGTGTCCCTGCCGCGGCAGTGACGTGCCACTGAGGCCCCACAGCCTGCCTTTTTTAGCTTTCAGAACTTGAGCTGCCGACGGCTCTTCGGGGTCTCAGCTGTGGGCATTCGAGCCTTTTCGCACCATTACGGAACTACTGACAACTGTCTATGTTCTGCGCTTAGAACCACAAAAAATAAGTAGTGTTAAAGATATCTCAAGAAGTTAAACGTGAGGCACATTGTATACTGTCGAAAATGATTATAGACGCATGATGAAGAAACGAAGGAACAATTATCAATTTTCACCCAAAGCGTTCTTTATTTCTGCACATTGCTTATTTGTTTGTTTAGTTTTACAATACCGCGAAGCTATGGAAGAGGCAGAAGAAGGAGTACGTAAAAGATAACAGACAATAGTATTTAACACAAGATGATAATGGCCATGTATGCGCAAACTGCTCAAAAACCTTTAACTCAAAAATATAAAGAAAGTGTCACTTAAATCACACACCACCCATTTTTTGTTTAGAAGCCAGATAGCATAACTATTAAGTCGACCGTAGGTGGTTACGGCCGGTGATTGCTCTCGGTAAGAAAGGCAATTTAAAAACCTTGTTGCATCGCTGTAAGGTACTAAGGATGGTGCGGCATAACATCTTGTTAATTTTTTTATTAGGGCTTCTATATAAGGGCCTCCACACGTTGATATAACTTGCTATTCAGAAGAAATATATGCTTGAAGGGACCCTCACCAGGCCACATAGCAGATATTGGTTATACCCTGGAAGTTGTCACGTGCCCCCCAAGGAGTGTTCTACCGGAACAGTTTTTCAAATTAGTTCATTAAAGCAAAAATGTAAACATTTGAAGTGGCGCAAATCCAGAGGTGAGCGTCACTGCCAACATAGACACTCTCTCCACTTCCCCCGTGTAGCCTCTGCAAGCGAAATTCCTTCGCTGCGTTCTCCCATACCGGAGCCGGAGGATCAACGTGAAGAACACGCCACGAGCCGCACCTTATCTCTCTCTCTCTCTCTCTCTCTCTCTCACACACACACACACACACACACACACACACACACACACACACGCACACACACACACGCACGCACACACGCACACACGCACACACGCACACACGCACACACGCACACACACACGCACGCACGCACGCACACACACACACACACTCACACACACACACAAACACACACACACGCACGCACACACACGTTTTTGCTGAGTGGCGCACTTCCGGTGACGGACTTGCGCGCGAGCTGTTGCGTTTGTCTCGTTTTACGCAGCGGACGAATATGCGCGCTCTGCACGAGAACACCTGATCAGTGCGACAATCGCGAGCAATTTGAAAGAAACGAAGTAATTTCGTTCTCTACGCGCGCGACTGCTCTGCGTGAGAACAAGCCCACGAAACGGAAGTACGTATCTCTTGCTACGGTGCGAAGTAAAACATAAACACGCATACATTCTGCTTGTACATCTTATTATTTCTCTAAACTTTAATTCCTCTATTGAAGCAACAGGTTAAACAAGTAACTAATGCTGCCTCAAAGAATTATCGACGTCACGTGTCACTATGAGCGACGTCACAGCACTGCCACGTAGGTAGGCGCACTTGCACGATTGACGTCGACTCTCCGGCTGGGAGCGCGGTGCCCGCGAGGAGAACGGCAAACGGCGTTTGGTTTGAAATTTCAGCTCTTTCCGCGCGCGTAGGGATGTAGTACTTAGCAGAAACGATCGTTAGCGCGCATTGTATGCACTGCGCTTGTCAGCTCAAAATGGCCAGACCTGGTGGGGGGCCCTTCCAGGCGCGGAGATTTTCGTCGAGCTCCAAGTGTTGGTGAGCCGTGATAGTCCATTTAGGTGGCGACAGACGTCTCGCGCAACATGCCATCATTTGCTGTAAAACAATGTGGCCTGAACTGGATGATATCAATTCAGCGTTGGAAACTTTCTCAGCGATGAAAGCAGTAATGCGAAACTGTACATGAAATGTACGGAGGGCGCTGATAAACCACTTTATCATGCCTCGCACAAACACGTTGGTGAAAATGGTCCCATTAGATCATCGGAAAAGCAACACTTTAGTCATTAAAGTTCCAAATCTTCTAGTCAGTGGTGTCTGCGAAGATGGCCATCTCAGTGTAACCTCGTGAATTCGGTTACTTTTGATAAAAAAAATGATTCTCCCATTTCTTCGTGAGGAACTCTACTGCTGTACGTGAGCGGCGAACAATCTTCGCTAACCGCCACCGGCATACCTAAGCGTATGGTGCCAGTTGTTTTCGTAAAACATACTGAAGCACCGTATGATATACCCCACCACTCAATGTTGTGCTCCCTGTTTTGTCATATAGGGTATCCCAGCTAACGTTAGCCAAGCTGTTCAAACAAAACAAAACAAAACAAAAAATGGAAAAATTGCGGTGCAAGATATGATAATACCTAGGGTTTCGGTAGCCAGACCCCGGACGACCGAGTATCGTAGGTATTAGGATCACTGCTTGCCCAGCCTTCTCTTAAATCATTTTTTTTTTTCTGTAAAGAGTTTGGCTAACGTTGGCTGGGACACACGGTATAAGGCTGGGAAAAGTAAAACGAAATGTTAGGAACTGCTGTAGGCTTTATCAGTTGTGCCACCGGGGCAGATATGCACACGCGTACTATTCTATTGCCAGGGTCGCTAACCTGGTTCCTTTACAGCCATCTGTAGACCTCTCTAGTTTGGACGGCCGGCCTTTTTATACCGACAAGACACAGGTACGCGAACTTTGGTGTACATCGGCCCACAAGGCTTAAGATCGACTGAGTCTGTGTGATCACTCTTGGCCACATGCAAGACGTTTTCCTTGCGTGTGCATGTGATCCGTGAGCCTTTATTTTTCTCTTTCTCGTCTTTTTAATTCATCCTTCCTCTTCGCATATTCAGGGCAGTCAACATAACACTTTCTGTTTAACCTTCCCACCTTCTTGTCTTCCGATTCGCTCTCACATTCTCTAACCCTCGTTGCTCTTAACTGCATCCTATGTCATCATTCCTGATTCTGTGACAGCTGCTTTCTTTTCTTTGTCATAGAGATACTACCCGGGCATTGTTTTTACGTATACCTTCACTGAAATAACTATCCCCGCAGCCACGTTCTCGTTGGTGAAGCAGATAAAAAAATAAATAAAACATTAAAGATAAATGGTATAAATAAATAAATAAATAAATAAATAAATAAATAAATAAATAAGTAATGACTCCTGCCAAGCAGTACTGCCTGACCCTTCCTATTGGTTAAGGAAGTTAAAATATCGCAATGTCTGAAATTTTGCAGTGCTGGAACCAGCCGGAAAAGCAAATTAGAATAGACGATCTCAACAGTTCTCTTTTTTTTTCTCTCTCTCATAATACTTGCATGCTCCAATTATTGGGAAAGATAAGTTACGAGGTCGAGTGAGGGGCTGCAACTGTAGCTCTTCCTCACAACAGGCGCAAGCAACTTGGTAACAGCGACCTATGTGTTGCGGCTGTACACATGTGAAAAGGATCGCATTTAGGGGCGGAGATAGGCGGCGATGTTTCTTCACGTTTGCGATTGGCTAAGTTCTCATAAAAAATCCTGAGTGCGTACACATTATTTAAGCAGACATGTCTTGTCCATGGTATATACTGCCGCCCACCGTCTTCCAAGGCACTGCTCATTAATCTGCCGTTTACCCAAAAGCCAGCTGCATGGGATACCAGCTCTTTTTGTACCTCAAGTGGCTCGTGCCACGTATTGATCTCCCCAATGTGCTCCGCGCCGAGCGAGCTCACCAGTTACGCGTCTCCCCAGGACAAGAGGGAGCCGAGAGTTTAAGGCGTTGGGTCGAAAGGGCCGGCGATAGAGGCTATAAGGTACCGGGGGGTGTTTGCGGGCGAGTATAGAAATGGAGCAGTCACGAGACGCCTTTGTGGCGTCGGGAGCCGGCCGATGTCGCGTCGAGCCAAAAAATGCGTCGGGGGCCACTCCTCGCTTCTTGTTTTCGCGCCGTCGCCTCAAAGCGCGTGTTTTTTGCGCGCGCGCGCGCGCTCAGGGTGCAGCCACACGACTTCATCGAGTGCGACGACGGGCCGGGGGCGAGTCTATCAGGCTCATTTCGGGGCTCCGGCGGTCGTGATTTGTGTGCGCCGCTCCCACCCTGACCGAATATTTATTCCGGAGCAAGTTGAAGCGTACCGGCGGAGACGTCCCGAGCCAACGGCAAAGGAGCGCGTAAAAAAAAAAGTAAGAAGGGACGCCCGATGCGAACAGCTATGCTGCGAGGGAGTGTCGTGCGGTAATTTAAAGGCGGGCTACAAATTATACATGCGCATGAAATATGTAGGCTTCTCGCTGGACAGCCGGGAGACCGTTAGTCTCTTTTGATGACGGCCATATTTCAGTAAGTCTGCAGGGTCTGCCCGCTTCGGCCCATAATATAGCACTCTTCGGGCTCGCGCGCAGTGCGCGGCCCCCGAAGAAGCAATGGGGCCGATCTCGATGTCGAGAAGGCTCCATAAGCATTCTTCATGTCGTGATGGAAGTCTGGAACGCACATATGACGCGACAAGGCTCCTCCTCCCGCGCGCCTCTTCCTCCTCGCCGCCATTCGCGATATTTCTCCCCAGCGGTGTGTCTCGCTGCGTTCGTTCTTTTTGCTTCGTTTTGTGCTTCTCGGCCGGCGCTTCTTCCATTTCACTCACGACTATAAGCCTGCGTGATGATCTCTCGGTGTGCTTCTTTTATGTGCCTCTATTTCTTCCTTTGATTTAGAAGGCCCCCTCAGTGCGCATAACGAAGAGACGGCCTCACAGAAAGGTCGAGAGCGTAGGTTTATGTTGTAGATTTATGCCCGCGGACTCGGCCAGACAGAGAAACCGAGCCATCAAAGCTTCTTTCGCGTTTCAGAATGTAAACCTCCCCCCTCCTCTCTTCGAAAGATAGAGGTGCCCTTTAACAGGAACTGTATACGCAGGAGGATCCTTCGTGAGAAGGGTCTTGCACTGCGTAATGCCCGTGGCCGTTCTGAACAATCAGCGAGGCCGCGTGCTGAAGGGGAGGAGGAGGGCAGCTTCGGGCTGTTTCGTGGCGCTTTTTATCTTACGCCCATGTAGGCACTTTTCGCGCTCTTTCTGCGGGCGCACAGCACCGGAGTAAAGTACGAGCACCTCGCCAGCCTCCGCTGCGATGGAGCGGACGTGCGCCCAGAAGGAAGAAGCTTTGCACGTGCGCCTGCGTGCCTTCGTGATGGCTCGTTGCGCGCCAGATTTACGAACAAGAATATGTGTACAAAAAACAGATTATTATCCTGCGCGAATAAGAGCAAATACGCGTTATAATAGGCAAGTGTTAGAATAGTCAATATCTCAATTGGGTGGCCGTAGAGAAACGTAAGGCACGGCAAAATCAATTGCGGGTACACTCGATGTGTACCCGCAGGGTACACGTGAAGTGTTTATTTCTTCCGAAATACACAAATACCGCGAAATATATATTAAAAATAAAAAAAAAACGTCGCTGCGCATCCGTGCATATGAGATAGCAGCGCCATCAAACAGTCTCAGTTGGAAAGCAAGCTGTCCTTCGGTTACTTAGCCTAGCGGCGCCGATAGCAACACGCACGTTCTTTCCTCGAAGCGCGAACAGCTCCCATCGATAATTGCGCGCTCATCACAATCGACGAAACGCGCTGCTCTGCCTCACCTGAACAACTTGCTTTCCAACCGAGACTATTTGATGCAGCTGCTATGCTGTGCGAGCGGGTGTGCAGATACACGGTATTGAGACGAAAGCCTTGTAGGCCTCATGAAGCGAAAAATCCGGCGTTCGTCCGGCGTCCGTCGCTGGCATCCGATGGTACCAAAATGCACGTGACCAAGTGGTGACGACACGTTCCCGGCGCTGGACTTTCTGCGGCTCGCACTCCAAGATTTCACGGTGAATCAAAGTGAATGAACACACATTAAAGTACATTTAGGTGGATGAAAGCGGATTAAAGTGCATTAAAGTGGATTAAGCTGTATTAAGGTTAGTACAAGTTAGAGCAAGCCGGATTAAGGTAGAGTTTAATTTTAAGGTGATAACTTAGAGAAGCCACAGTGTTTTCGCACTCAAATGACGTAAGGATACTTAAGGAACTGTCAACGTTATTTTTGATATTTCGTGGGATTTCTCTATATACCGGGAAAAAGTATACACGCGATGTGTATCTTGCTGGAAACAGCTTATTTTGACGTGTCTTACAATTTCTACAAACGCCTAATTGACATTTAGACAATTACAACAACAATACAAAAGTTTGATAATTATTTTAATTAACTAATGGGATGTGACGGACTAAATAATAACTGGCAGTTTGTCAACAAGGCTATACAAACAACATGCATGTCATCATATTCAGAAAGAAGGACCTGTTTTTGTTTTTTTTTCAAGCTCGGCGCACGATAGCTGGACAGCCTGCATATCTAACGTTAGCCGAGCTGTTGAACGAAAAAAATTAATAAAGGTAAAAAAAAAGACGTGGTGCAAGGTACAACTTTATGACCCACGGTATTCGGTCGTCAGGCCTCTGACGATCAGAGGTCTGAACTGTATATTGCACCATGCATTTTTTCTTTCGTTGAACAGCTTGGCTAGCGTTAGCTGGGACACGCAGTATAACACATACATACATACATACATACATACATACATACATACATACATACATACATACATACATGCATGCATGCATGCATACATACATACATACATACATACATACATACATACATACATACATACATACATACATACATACATACATACATACATACATACATACATACATACATACATACATACATACATACATACATGCATGCATACATGCATGCATGCATGCATGCATGCATGCATACATACATACATACATACATACATACATACATACATACATACATACATACATACATACATACATACATACATACATACATACATACATACATACATACATACATACATACATACATACATACATACATACATACATACATACATACATACATACATACATACATACATACATACATACATACATGCATGCATGCATGCATACAACCCGCCGTAGTTGCTCAGTGGCTATGGTGTTGGGCTGCTGAGCACGAGGTCGCGGGATCAAATCCCGGCCACGGCGACCGCATTTCGATGGGGGCGAAATGCGAAAACACCCGTGTACTTAGATTTAGGTGCACGTTAAAGAACCCCAGGTGGTCAAAATTTCCGGAGTCCTCCACTACGGCGTGCCTCATTATCAGAAAGTCGTTTTGGTACGTTAAATCCTATAACAATTCTATGGCACAAATGAATCTAATATGTGACCTATATGGCTGCTCTTTTCAAGGAAGGAGTAGGTGTGAAAAGCGTATTCATCCATGCCTATAGAGTTGGGCAAATATTCGAAATTTCGAATGCGAATGAGTATTTGTTATTCGATTGGTATTCCTTTTGAGAATTAAGTGTTTGAACTTTTGAAGTATTACATCCGAATACGTGGGACAGAAATGGTTGCTGAAGTGAAAACTGCAGTTATTGGTCCTTGCAGGTATAGAATTAGGCCTTACGCACCATCTTCCAGTAGGACCATGGTGCGTAAGGCCTAATGGTCCATGGTGACGGGGTACTGGTGGAACTTCAAAATTCTCCCTTTCGGCAATTCTGCTGGAAAACTGCAGACATTCTCGCAATCTCTTCTTCGAAAAATTGTGCTACCGGGGTTGCTGCACAAGAGAGCCACCATTCACTGGGCAAACAGATGGAACAGCTCGGCTGCATCCATCAAGTTGCAGTCATTCAATAAAGGCTGTCTTGATTTTACACTATCGTTTTGCTATTTCGCTGCTGGTGAATTAGGGATATTGTTTGGTGGGTCAAATAAATTAAAATGACAATAACGAAATCTTCGGTGCTGGAATATTATGCTTAGCTTCCGTTTTCTGGACGATGCTAATGGCAACTTACGTGTTGCATTAGCCGAACTTAACGAAGGTGGACCCTCTGCATGCAGCTAGCTGCCTGTAGTTCGCTTCTTTAATTACTATCATTATAATACGATCACAGATGACGTAGAACCTTTAATTGTTTCTGCTTTAGGCACTGCCCAGTTTATTGCTCCCTTCAGTTGCGAGCGGCAGTGTATATAAGAAGGATATAATTGTCTGTAAGCTTTGCTCACCATACGCTTTCCACACGAAATATTTTATTTTCTCTTTCAGTGTGAAAAGATTCGGTATTCCATTTCATCCAAGAAATTTTATCATTCGAACACTCCTGCGGTTTTTGCCTGCCTAGAGTGCACTGTTCTGCCATCCCCCGCCCTTCATCTGGTTTACAGAGCTCAGTCGGTGCATTAGACGGCGGGGTATGGGTGCCTCGATGCCCAGCGCCACTTCCAAGGTGGGGACACCCACGCTTTTCGGCGCCATCTTGGTTCTTTCCAACACGGAGGCGCTGGGCGTGTGCCGGCTGCAGATTGACGATCGGGCAGAAAGAAAGAGGGGTGGGGGGGTGGGGGGGGGGGGGGGCAGGCGTACTAAGGTTGATACCGCCGCGATTTAAATTCAGATTTTCTGCTTTACCATCTGATAAGCAATTTGCTTGCTTAAATTGTTCGTTTCAAAAGAGGTTCGACACTTTTCGAGTCTATCGGAACCTGAAGGTGGCACGATTTGTTTACCAGGTTAGCCCCTGTTTTATCGACTCATTTCACTGATAAAGGTTCCACAAATATAACCATAATTGCCCACTTCGATGAAATTTGAAGTTTGAAGCTGATTTATTAGTTTTCTTGTTTCTTGTGGTTTTCGCGTCATACTTAGGAGACTAGGAGAAAAATCGTGAGACGTCGCGTGAGTAGGCATGCATTAGTTCAGGTGCCCAGAGAAGAAGAAAATGCACTGAGAATAATTTTCAACAATCAAACACAATTTATTTACAGAAGCAAGCACTAATTAATTCATTTGACACGCTCTCAGCGAGGTTATCTGGTTAAAATATGGTTGCCCTACTGCAGGCTTGTAGTTGCTACAGTGTTGCAAGCATAACACTCAGTTGACTTTTCAGGAGTGCTAAGCCATCGCAGATTGATGCAGAGACGTGTGGACACAAATCGTCCAAGAAGTTTTCCAATCACATCTTTGTGCTGACAACAGGGTTTTCTACCAAGGTAGAATTCTTTCCATTGATTTCCTTCAGTGCTATTAATGGTGCTCTCAGACGGCTCAGATCTTGAGCTTCAGCAAAAGACTTGAAAGCACTCTCACATTCAAAAACAAAGTCCAGAATTTGTCTGCTCACATAAATAAAAAAAAAATTTGCGCCTTGAGCATATTGACACAACCATATTTGGCACAACTATATTGTAATGGGTATGCGCCAGTGGGGACGACGCTGAAGTAGCGCGGGTTTTCAGGTTAAGCGTAGAAACGAAGAAGACGCTGTTGGTTTTCTTGGATGACTGATAAAGTGTATTTCTTGGTGGTGCTACTCCACATCCTCCTCGACCCCACGTCGTTACACTGGTGGAGGTGCGGCGTAGCACCACCAAGAAATACACTTTATCAGTCGTCCAAGAAAACCAACAGCGTCTTCTTCGTTTCCACGCTTAACCTAAAACCCGGGATACTTCAGCGTCGTCCCCACTGGCGCATACCCGCGCCAATATAGTTGTGCCAAATATAGTTGTTGCGCAAAATACGTTGTTGAGTTTCTTGGAAGACTGATAAAGTGTATTTCTTGGTGGTGCTGCTCCGCATCCTCGTCGATCCCGCGTCTTTACAATGTTCTTTTTAGTTGAGTAAGGGGGTGTTCCTGTCCAGGTTCTTCAGCCACTAGCATGCACATGCACACAGAGCAGTGTTCGACAATGTGGATAATTGGCTTTAACAAAAAGGCTTCCTAGTGGGCGAGCACACCTTCCTCAAGAGAAGAAACTTGCTCTAAGCCAAGAATGAAGTCGCTTCTCTGATCGCTCTCTTACAACTGAAGAGAGCGGTCTCTTTTGAGTGATGCTTTGTAATAACAAGCAATGCATGCAACATATGCACATTCCATGAGCGAAGCTTTAGCGAGCGTAGTCTGCGGAAAATATGAACGATAAATTCGCGGAAGAACCGTGTAGTTTATCAAGAATTGGTAGGAGAAGCAAGTAATGAAAAACACGCAGAACACATGACTGCCCCGTTTAGAAGACTTTGCACAATGCACCCCCCCCCCCCTAAAAAAAGAAAACATCATATACACGTTTACGCACGTCTGTAGTCAAACAGAGTAGGCAACGCATTCTACTTGAGGAGCCGTAGTCCATCCCGACGATTTAATTCAAATTGACCCTGCTCAAAGTGTAGCTGTAGTAATGAAAAAAAAATAAGTAAACAAGGAGCAGTATGTTGTTGAAAGACCAGCCAGCAAACGAAATCTTAAGGCCCTTTCCTGGCACGCACCCGAATCGACGAACAAATAAACCCCTCATGCTTACAGAGAAGAGATCATTACCCGACCTCAGAAAGGAAACTACAAAAAAAGAAAAGGTCAATTCAAACACGTCTAAAATAAGCCTACGCCGTTGCAACAAGTCAAACACGGCGATCACACCATACTGCAGCCTTAAAGTACTTACAAATGGCACGCCCACATATACATGCAGCTTCTGTGTGAAAAAGAAAATGTTTATAAAGGGACATTATTCTTAACAAAATCATGATCCTTACCTCACATATCTTCGTTGTGTCCGTCGGTGCCCAGTTGTCACGTTTTACTTGCGCTGCCCATTTCTTCCTTCGTACAATGTCGCGGGGGAAACGAAACACCCGCTGCCCTTTTGCGCTCGATGTAGCGCTCAGAGGGATGTCTCGTTAACAAGCACGAACATCACATGGGTCTTCACAAAACACGAGCTCTCGCACCACAACGCCACAAAGAAAGCAAATGGAACGCGCGCCCGTTCAGATGTACAGCCGGCGCGAAAGAATCAACATGGCGCCGAAAAGCCAGAGCGGCGGCGCTGGGCGGTTCAAAGGCTGTCCCCACCCTGAAAAGCGGCGCTGGTATAGAGGCACCCTAGCAGGATATTTCTAAGCGGGACCTCTATCCATTGGAAAGTCATCTAGGACAGCACTCAAGAAATATTTTGACATGTGTTGACCCTATTGCCAATAGCTATAGGTTAGCATGGCGCGCACTTGCTGCTAAGGCAGGTAGTAAATAAATTCCGACGCATGCCGACGCTTCAGGAGCCTAGATGTGGCTCGTTTTGCTTACTCATTGATTCTGCGATTAATTCAGTGAGAGTGAATGGAGGAAACGCAACGTCGTTGTTAGTTATAAGGCTGGTAAAGGGAATATAGAGGGACACGCTATAATTGGAAAGTAATATTATAAGTAATATTATATTATATATTATTAGTAATAATATAAAGTAAGGACATCAACATTTCGTCATGCCACTTTCTCCATGCCCTGCGACGCCTCTGGAGCTACCCGCACTTACCGCACCTAGCCCTTAATCCCCAAGTTCTCGTTCATTAGATTCGATACTTTGGACTCCGTGGCATAGCCAGGTGGGAGTGGAGGAACATTTCTTGCGAGAAGACCCAAATTTCAATTCCTGTTACAACAACGACCAACAGTGTGCAAACAAGTGAAACACACTCCCTGAAGTTGCCATGGTCATTCCAATACCTTGACTGATTTGTTCTGTTACGAAGAGGGCCGCCTTATTAGATTCGTTGTAGAATGGGATCGTGGTTTCGGTGCTGCCGAAGGAGAGATAACGTGACGCTGCCAGATACATTGTACCAAACGTGTCGTACTTGGTGCTGTCGCTGATGCCAGCACGTGCCGAATTAATATTTTGTGTTCTCGCATTTCAAGTATCGGTGTGTTGTGGTGTTTTAACAGTTGGAGAAGTGCCGCAAGAACACGAACGTCGACACGGGCTACCAGAGGGGCAACACGCTAGTGAAGTACAGCGTTTGTCACATGCGTTGTGCAACCGAACGCTACGCATTAATATAGATTCCCACACTGCTTTCAAACGCTTTCGACAGCATTAACCACGAAATTCTTGACGTTAAACTTGAAGCGATGGGTACAAGAGGCCCTCCTTTACTACAATTACACAAGCACTTAAAAGACGGGTGCCAGGTTGTCAGTATTTCCGACGCTTATTATAAACCCATAAAGACTAATTTAGTCTTACGCCAAGGATCCATTCTAGGTACAATACCTCATATATATTATATTAACGAGCTATACAGCTGCCTTACATCTTACAAATGTATATTGTACTCTGATGACACAATGCTTAATTCTGATAAATGTCTGTCAACGCCGGTAACCAAGCACAATATAGATCTTAGTAACTTGTTAGGCTGGTGCGAACTGAATAGACTTAACATTAATCCCACTAAAATGAAATTTATTTTATTTCCATCACAACAAAAATAGTTACTGTACATTCTGCCCATTTCCATTGGTACTATTTAATACCAACAAGTGATGAATGTATATATTTAGTTGTGAATATTGACTGTAAACTAGAGTTCTAATGCAATATCACTCACATCTGAAATACGTTATCGTATTTAATACGCATTCTCATTAGGGTACGACTTTTCTCTTCACGACATGTTCTTTATTCACGCTACTTTGCCTTCATCCGCTCTCCCATTAATTACTCAATGATCTCACAGGGTAACACGTATACTAATAATCGAGAACCACCACAATCTGACCAGAATAAGGTTCTCAGAACAAGCAAATAACATTCTGGATGTAGGGATCGTCGTTAAGTATACCTTAGCCACTTTCTTTTTCAAACTATTAAACAATTAAATCTTGTTGTCGTTAACTCCCGGATAATCTCTAATGAACTCCAACTCAACGCTGCTCGCTCTAGATAATAACTTCCCCTTTAGAAAAGCTCGTACTAATTACGGAAAACAGACTGCTCACTTCGCGGCCATCTCATTATGGAATACATTACCCTTTGTAATTAAACTCCACAAAGCTCACAGATTTAATCAAGAATTGAATTTTTTTCGATACATATGTGTCACAATGTAGTTTAATTTGTCTTCTTGTATCTACTGTTCTAGTGTATTACGCATGTTTGTTTAAATTATTATTTTTTTCTTCTTTCGTACACTAGGTTTCGCATTATAATACAATTACTGTCCTTATATTGATGTGTACCTAGCTGCTAGTTTTTTCGCCCTTTCGTCTTCTCGTCATGTATTTTGTGATAGCATGTTTCGCTTATAATTCCTAACCTCCAGTGGTATGCATATCCCCCCCCCCCTCCTTCTTCCCGTCGTCGAGGCCGGTTCCACGAAAAGAGGAACCTACAATGCCACGTCAGCATGCTGACAAGGCGCAGCTTCACATTGTTCCACTGACATTCGATAGCGCATTATTTTTCTTTTCAGTTCTAACCCTCGCCCCTAGCACACCCTCGGGAGTTACCTCACCCATCCTCCTTATCCTCTGTCCCCTTTAGAAGAACCGTACCTATGTATACTGTGCCGAGGAAAGCATATGTCGCCTTGAAAAAAAAACAAATACACTTGTCGAAACGTTGGCTCCTGCTCTCACCTTGTTCTCGTGTTGCACATCGTGTTGCTGTTTATGGAATTTTGAATGTTTGCTGGGCACAGGAGGTCCCAATTCAATCTTTAACTATGGGACCTCCGGCTGCATATATTGAGCTATAAATTATTTTTAATAATAAAAAGATCGATTGATTGATTGATTGATTGATTGATTGATTGATTGATTGATTGATTGATTGATTGATCAAGCGAGTGAGTGAGTGAGTGAAGGAGTTAGTGAGTGATAGCGTAAGATCCGCATAATTTTTTACGCAAAGAAAGTCGAATTCAAAGTTTACTTGACATCACATGGAGATTTTGAAGAAGTATTTATTTCCCCATTACAAAACACAGGCAAAAAAGTATTTGTCGAACCATTGTGCAACTTGTGCAACACTTGTGCAATGTCCAGAGCGAAATTACACAAAAAATGCGTGCGTGCGTGCGTGCGTGCGTGCGCGCACGCACGCACACACCAAGTTCGAAGTAACGTTCGTCACGAACAGTGGATAAGACTGCTATACAGAATATATAGTAGCTATTGCAATTAAATAACAAAATAACATCTGTTATTTGAATTACATACCGCATAAGAAAAGAAATCCAAGTGTTTTGCAGTGCGCAGTACAAGAAGCAGGCTTGCGAAAAGCTAGCATTATGCTCACCTTCCTTACTTTTAGTTACTGTAACGTCCCAGATCAGAGAATCAGCAGGTGTCGGGAAAAGAGGGGAGAGGGAGCGGGCTGATTTGCGCGAAGATGATTGTCAAATATAACTGTGCAAGAGAGTTTCACGTGGCGCATAATCCATGCACTATAGATCATCATCATCATCATCATCGTCGTCGTCGTCGTCGTTGTAATTATTATCGTCATCATCATTCAATGTTTAGATCAACTGCCAGGACGATGGCCCCTCCCTGCGATCTCCAATTACCCCTGTCTTGCGCTAGCTCATGGCAACTTGCGCCTGCAAATTTCCTAGTTGCATTAACCCATCTAGTTTTCTGCTCTTCTCGACTGCGCTTCCTGTTCCTTGGCATTCTGTAACTTTAATAATCCACCAGTTATTTACCCTACGCATTACGTGGCCTGCCCAGCTCCATTTTTAAAATCTTAATGACAACTAGAATATCGGCTATCCGCGGCGTTTGCTCTCTGATCCACACCACTCTCTTCCTGTCCTTTTACGATACGCCCAACATTTTTCGTTCCATCGCTTTCTGCGTGGTCCTTTACTTGTTCTCGAGCTTCTTTGTTAACCTCCAAGTTTCTGTTCCATATGTTACCACCTGTACAATGCGATGATTCTACACATTTATTTTCAACGGTAAGCTCCCAGTAAGTATTTGGTAATGCCTGCTGTGAGCACTGCGACTCATTTTTATTCTTCTATAAATTTCTTTCTCGGGATCAGGGTCCCTGTGAGTAAGTGACCTATATAACCGCACTCCTGCACAAATTCTACATACTGAGTGGCGACCTTGAATTCTTGTTCCCTTGCCAGGCTGTTGAACACTATCTTTGTTTTCCGTATAATAATCTACAACCCCACTGTTACACTTTCTCGGGTTAAGGTCCTGAATCATTTGTTGTAATTCAATCCCAGTGTTGCTGAACAGGACAATCTCATGCGCAAACCGAAGGTTGCTGAGCTATTTACCGTTAATCCTCACTCCAAGCCATCCCAGTTTAAGCTGCAATACACTGAATACTATTGGAGAGATTGCGTCTCCTTGCCTGACCCCTTTCTGGATAGGTAACTTTCTACTTTTCTCTCTCCGCTATTCTTTCTGTATTTCATTTCCCCTTACCCTTTACCCTGTGCAGAGTAGCAAACCAGAATTTCTCCCGGCTAATCTCCTTGCTTTTCCCACCCCGTTTCTCTCTCTCTTTGTCTCTTTCTACTTTACTCGTTGAGATCCATGGTAGCTGTGGAATCTTTGTAGGTGTTTCCCAAGATATTCACGCATGCCTCCTGTACTCCTTGATTACGTAATATGCCTCTTCGACTGCTGGCATCTAAAATGAACGAAATTCCTTTTCGTAATCTATGAATGCCATTAGAGAGGTTGATTAAGCTCCGTAGATTTCTCGACGTATAGACAGCGTGCAGGAAAGAATTGTAGCCGAGCTTTATACATATAAGCGTTAGTTCAGAAAAAAAAAAGAAAAGTGTGACCCCACTAAATAATTTTCTATATTTGCATGAACGATACCTAAAGAGAGAATCAAATATTCTCTCGGTGCCACGTCGTAAAACGACCCGCGTCGGTGGCGCAGTGGCTGTGGCGTCCTGCTGCTGACGTCGCGGGCCTATGACGGGTGAATTGCAAAAAACGCTCATGCACTTAGACTTAGGTGGACGTTAAAGAACCCCGGGTGGTCAAAATAATCTCAGAACCCCAGCTATATACGGCATCCCTTATATAAGCCACGGTGCAGTTTTGGGACGCGAAATCCTACAGTTTAACGCGCGCATGGCAGAAATACAGGAAACTACTCGTTGACAAAATGTTATATATCCGAATTGACGGAAAGCACCATGTTTTTGCGCTAATTTGTAAGAACAGTTTCAAAGATATGAATTTTTTCGTGCGCAAGCTAGATGCAGATACGAGGGTGAGTCAATAATGATCCACGCACTGGTTTCTCAAAACGTCTGTCCTCCGCAATGTTGTTGTTTTGTCTGCTACAACTGTGCAAGTTTGAACATGCAACGTCAGTTCCTCCGTAGCTGCAGTAAGAAAATTATGGTTGCGTCACTTGTGATTTGCGCCAAGTTAGAACAGCATGCAGCATTAATTTTTCTTTTATCCGGAAAGTCTAAAGGTTGTTTGCTATTAGGGAGAGCTCGTGCTCACAGTACGCAAGAACTGTTTTATGATACAAATGCGCTTGAAGATATGCATAATTTGAAGGTAGGAAACTTAAGGTATCAAGATCGAAGAAGTGGCCGGAAAGCCTCCAGATGGACAAGGTGTGTTGAAAAGCCAGAGGCTGCAACTTCGATTGTGCAAGTTTGTAACTGTATTGACAATGTGTTGTTCACTTGATCTCAATTGATATTCATATGTTCACTGGATGTTGATTCTTATTTCACGTCCCTTGGTTGCACCTTGATAAGCGACCTGATCAGTTTGTTTGTATCAATGTTGTGGGAAGCAAAGCTTCGTCATCTGTAAGTAATGCTTTTCAGATTTGCCTTTCACTGTTACTTCTTTTGAATAACTAAAAACATATACGTTAAAACACATTTGAAAGATTGTATAATTTTGTTTAGAAAGGCAACCAAGATTGGTACAGTGCGTTCACATCAGTAGATGTGCGGTAGTGAACACAGACACTTGCACTAACGTTCTTAGAAGTGCAGCGTAAACACAACCAAGAACTTGGTGAGGCATATTGCTCGTCAGAAGGTTTAGTGACATTGAAGATGTGAAGGTGCGCCGGCAAAGGTGTCTATTTAATACAACGAACCAAACGGGTTCGTGGAAAGGATGTGCTTGCAGGCGATGCAAATTTATTTACGAGGAAGTTAAAAAAAACAATGCCTGTTGTTGTAAAACTATTGGTCCTTTCGCAAGCGTTCTTATTAGCAGATACGTATTTACTTTGCGGCCCCTCTACAGATTCGGATAGACGACTGGAAGCGGTGGAAGAGTACAAACACTGCTCAATCGTAAATTGATCACCGGTTAAGAACACACAAGCGCAAAGTACTTTGCCTTTTGGTGCATCGCGCATCATGTATATAGAACGTATTCAACACAAGTAAACACACATTTGGCATCCGTCGTGTTGACGACGGGTCATCTTTTCTCGCAACATTGCCTTAAGTCGTGTGCAATGTGATCCAACCTTCAATCACCTCCGCCTAATCTTGCCTGCTTCGGCTGTTTGTATACGCGCCATTGTCAACACCCTTTAAAGCCCTGTTTTCATACGCGAAAACGTATGTAGAACCTCGCCTTATAGGTATCCCAGTATACCCCTTACACGGGCGCGTCCGTCACGGCCGCAGTTGAGGCGCACAGTCACAGAGGGGACCACTGTGCTTTCAACGCGAGCGATCCTTTACCGTTTCTGAATCCCAGCCGCGGGGCTCTCACGCATGCATCGCGCAGCACACACAGCCGCGAAAGGCGTCACCGGCCGACGCGCACGGGGGCGGCCCGCTCGATCGGCGCTTTCGTCAGGGCTCAAAAGGAGCCGCGCGTTGGCAGCTGAAAACGTGAGTAACGGCTCCTCGCCCCGCGCCCGAGACCCCTTGCACTTGGGCGAGCGTTTCCTGCGCGCCTTTGACTATCGCCGACCAGCGCACGTGTTGAGGCGGCCCAGAAAGAAGCGCCCTTGTAGCGGAGTGCTGGCGCGCGCGCGCCCGCGCAGCCGCGCGCCGTCGTGGAGCGGCGGCCGCAGCGGCCTTCTTGGCCCGCGCTGCCGCTCGGACGACCTTCCCCGAGAACTGCCGACAGTCGCGCCTTGACTGATGACTCTGTCGCCGTGACAGAAGACTCCCGCTGACGGAACAGGAAAAGCAAGTTGGAAATAAGATAAATAAGACGGGGTCCGCCGCGGTTTTCTTCTCCGTCAGCTGCCTCATCACACTGACAAGCCCCGGCGCAGCCGCCGCGAAAGCTTTCCGCGGCGAGTAAAAAAGCGTATTTACGGTTGGACGCTTGCCACCGGCCCTTCATACGACTCGACGCGAGGCAGACCTCTTCGGGTCGGACTATCCTTTATTTCTTCTCTGAGGTAGTCTTACTCTTTCGTGCCTTGGCTGACACCTATACGCATCAGCTGATTCCCGTATTTTGTGACAAAGGTGGCGGCGAATGTATCCGCCCTCATCCCCCCCCCCCTCCGCCGTCCCCCCACCTCCACGCTCCTCCCAGCTAGCAAAGTATCTACAGGCGCTGCTTTTAATACCTAAATGATAACTCGACGCGAAGTCAAGAGTCTCACGAAATATCAACGTTAAAGTGAATGTGAAGCACGGCAGTTTTGCTAGAAATACAACTCTTTGAAGTGGCATCTGACTAATAAAACTTCGCACGTATACTTAACAAGGTCGTTTTAGCGCGCGTAGCCACGAAAATAGCAGAGTAACAACACCAGAGACAGCCTTCGCATCAGAAAGCTTAGCTGGTAGGGAGCCAACGCTTCAATAGCCGCACTTAATCAGCAGTGAAGCACTTTCTTCCTCAAGTGACGCCAACTTTATAACTGAGCAAAATATAGACTTAAGAATAGTGCAATCATGCTAAATCCCCCGATAATAAGCCACGGGATAGATCGATTCACAGCGAAACGCATCGTGACTTGCACCACATAAATAAAGGGCTCCTGATGGAGGTACAGCATGAAAAAAGTCAAGCATGACCAACAGAATAGATCACTTGGTGACTAATACAAAAGATAAGCCATAAGAAAAGAAGGAAACGATAATTTAAAAGCAACACAGTACAAGAAACAACGAAATTAACCAACGCATTATTGAATCATTCTAAGCAAGCAAGCAAGCAAGCAAGCAAGCAAGCAAGTAAGCAAGAGGGTGGGAGGGTGTAATGATGGGATCAGTTAACACGAGAGTAATAATTAAAAGAAGAAAGAATAGAAGCAGCAGGGTTCAAGAAACAATAGAATGTATGAGCAAAATCGAAGAATTGGCAACGCCTAATACCCAAAATGTGCAGTTGATAACTCCAATTTTTTAAGTATTTCGTTCAGAGACAATTGATTTGAGCATTAGATTGCGTTCTCCAATATATTGTTGGGCAGAAACAGGTAGTGAAAGGCGTTGGTGGCACCGTGGATACGTTGGATGCTGAGGGAACGATAAGGCAAGTCTGGTGCTAATTCCAAATTGTTCCTGTTGCTGCTGCATGGTCAAGCTTTGTCCGAATAAATATTTCATGAACCGCTTGGCGGACAGAAGGAGGGGAAATTGAAAGATTATTTTTGATGAAGGCAAGCGACTTTGATACGAGTTATGCAACCTTTGAAACGTGTTTCGAACAGGTTAACTTGCTAATGATAGGAACCCCAAGGCAACGCTATTCTGTCACGTGTGACATGCGTGTTGAGTATAACGAGTGTGGGTAAAATACTTTTGACCCGCCACAGGGGCTTAGCGTCTGTGCTGTTTGCGCTGCTAAGTACGAGATCGCGGGATCAAAACCCAGCCGCGGCGGCCGCATTTCCGCTCTTAAGGGCACGTTAAAGATCCCCTAAAATTAATCCGGAGTCTGCCACAACAGCGTGCCTCATAATCAAGTCGTGGGTTTCGCACGCAAAGCCCCTGAACACAATTCAAAATACTATGGCAGGTTTGCGAGAGATTTGCATGAAATATATGCTTAGATGCAGTAAGCTTCATCATGCACCTCGTGCGCCAGTTTTCTATCACGCATTTTGTAGCTGAAGTTGGTGCTCACAACTGTTGATGCGGCGACAGAGGACACAATTATCAGCAAAAGAAAAAAAAAGAAAATAAACTAAGTGGGGACGAAATTCCCGCACGTACGCCATTAATGGAGATAAGGAAAATCAAAGGACCGAGTATCGATCCCTGAGGAACATCTGGTAATAATTTTGTTGTTGGCAAACGCCGGTCATCCATTGAAGTCAACTGTGACCGGTCTGTTGGGAAGCACTTTACTCGTGATAAGGTTATCGGATCCAGGTTGAGCCATTGTGAGTAAGCTTTGATAAGTCATTAGTGAGCGACGCAATAAAACACCTTTGAAAAAGACGTCAGTATGAAATGAAGTGGTTCGCAAATTAATATAGCTGCGTTTCACACGGCAACCCGATACCTTGCTGTTTGCCATAAAACAAGGCATTATCATCAAGATGAGGAGCGACATGCGAATATATGACGTGTTCCAGAAGTTTGGAGGCAATACTGTCTAGATAAACGGGGTGATAATTAGAAGAACCAGAAAGACTGCCATTTTTGAACACTGGTACTACTTTAGCAATTTTCCAGTCTGCTCCATGGAATCAAGCTCTCTGAAAGAGACTGCGTAAAATTTTATATTTAAGGTGCGGCTAGAAATGATTTCCGTAGCATTTAGTATATTTGCAAAAATTTGTCAGGTCCAAGAGCACTTTATATATTTACTTTGCGAATGAGATTCGTTACACCACCGGAAGTAATAGGGAATAATAGTCTGCGCAAATTTAGACCTTGGTATGGCAGAAATCAAAGTTGGCTTGTGAGTAAAACCGACGAAAAGTGCTTATGAGGAATACACGAGCGACCTGCGTTGATGGAAGTATGGTTACAGTTAAACGATCGACTTTTAAAGCGAAACTTTATTTGCCTACCCTCTCGTGTTTGGCGTAGCTGCTGGCTGCTGGGGCGAGCAGTATCTCGGCGAATATATATATATATATATATATATATATATATATATATATATATATATATATATATATATATATATATATATATATATATATATATATATATATATATATATATATATATATATATATATATATATAACCCTTGTATGCTGACAGACGCATTGGTGCAAGTAAGCGCACCTGTGTATGCAAAAAAAAAAAATCCTACATAAAATCGCAATGAATAATGTCGGCTGCTGGCTCCCAGGTGTATCTCTACACCACACCGACCTGTTACTGGACTAGTGGATTACATTTTATGGATTCTTTAGTTTACTTCGATTGAGCCATTCGGTTCGTGCCCCTGGGTATGTTACATGTATTGGTCAATTTACCAGAATGGCTGCGCGCCACTCTTATACAAGAGGAACACAGTCCTTCAATGTTGCTTGGTACGTGTGGTGATATTCTGTGCACGCACTTGTCGTCACAATTCTCCCCACGACAAGCATCGTACATCGTCTTTGTCCTCGGGACATAACTCCGTAGATTTCTCACACTGTGCATCCCCTTGATTTGGAGTTTGTATTTCGCCCTAGCTTATGAGGGGTGTAGTGCATAAACATAAAAATTAGATGAGAGAAAAGTTGTGAACGTTGTGGTGGACAAGCATAAACACTGCATGAGATTGCACGCTGCATTATAGGATGAAAGTAAACATTCTGTCCACCGCCGTGATTTGTAAAGCATTTAACTTACCACTACACTAAAGCTTAGCTTCCCGTAGATTCCAACGTGTGCGTAGGATCTGCGTATTTTTCGCATTGAGAACAATGGTTAAGAAAAACTTGATGACTTACGCACGTAGGACACTCGTGCGACATCTCCACGAGAGGTGATATTGCTAGCTGCGCAGACCAATCTGGGGACTCATTCTGACAGTGGCGCCGACAGCCTGCTGCACTAGAATGCAGTTTTCGCACTTATTTCCAACTTCACCAGCCTTTTCGTGTTGCGAGGAACTTAACACGTGTTTAAATTATACATTAAGTCTTCACAAACCGGTTTAAGTGGGAGTTCTTGGCACCTCTTCCGTGTGTGTGAGGTATCAGTGAACCAACTCATGAGCGCTTTGCTCATAAGTTACTACGAGCATGAGTTACCAGTCCACTAATGCCAACGTCAATGTCCACGTTGTCGGCTTCCAAAATTGTCTGAGATGAGAGCGCAGAGAAAGCCAGGTTACGGTGCTCTCTCGCCATTGTCTCCGTCTATATTTTTGCTCGTATGAATTACCAACTCAGCCAAAGATACATGTCAGAAACTGACAATGTACGAATAAGGAATGAGAAGGCCGATATTAAAGGGCCGATTAAGGATGGCGTTTGTAATGTGTCTAGCGATCTCGTGCCTGTATTCGAGACATGGCACACTTTCTTCACATTTTCTTATCATTGACCCTCGTTGACGAATGGACGTAGTGATGTTTAATATATTGAACGCGTTGCCAGCGTTGCTCGCTCACGTACACTGCGCGACACCAAACAGGTGTGTCACGCTTCGGGTGTGGCGCGCTGCAACAAGCACGGTAGTTCTATGGCTCTTGAACATAACCGACCTATTAACCCTCCAGCGCCGTTCAATGTAATTCCGACAACACAGCGAAGGCACACAGGCTTCGCGCTCGCCAAACCAGGCACAGTCGCGTGTTGCGAGGCGGTGGCAGACAGCAGGTTACAAAGTTGCCGCGGAACTTCCCGATTATTTCGCGGCTACCGCCGCTGCCCCCGCCAGGCGATAACCGCGCGACGCGCCTGACAACCACGGAAGAGAGCTGACAATAATAGGGCCCCGTGGCGCCATCTGGCCACTCTTACTAGAACGATTTGCGCGCGAGAAATCAGGGCAGTTGAAGAGTACGCGCTGCATGCATCTGATGTATCTAGATGCCCTTGCTGTTATGTCTTGCTAAAGATCAAAAGAATATCGAGACTGCCTTATTTAAAGTGTTCGCGCACTACGGCATCAAACGTGAGCTAGCCTCAGCGACATCGACTACCATAGGTTGAACTCGACCCTGCAGCTGGCGTTATCGTAAAAATAGCACGATAGTGCATTCAAAATGAGTGCCGCTGTTCATGGGAGGATGAGGAAATAAAGAGAGAAGGCAGGGATGTTAACCAGAAGTGCGCCTGGTTGGCTACCCTACTCTGCGTGATGGCAAAGAGGGAATAGAAAGAGAGGGAGGGGAGGGGAAGGAAAGCCGCGGTGAGCTCGCGCACGCACGCGGAGGGCCTGAGCGAGTCAAAGACGTTCACATAGGCCAGTCGCCCTCAAAAAAGACAAAGTGCCTTCATAGCTTTGCGGGCCGACGAGTGATGGGGACGGTCTTCAAGTAGCACCTGTCCAGACAACGGCCGATCGTGCAGTCGTCGCAATGCGATAATGTTTGTCTTTCCGACTGAAATCGATGACAATGGCACAATAAGTGTTCGATGTTCTCTTCCACGCCGCAGAAGTCCCTTGCAGCACTGTCGGTCATTCCAATCAAAGTAGTGTGCGCCTTCGTGAAAGCCACTCCCAACCACAGCCGATATAGAAGCGATGCCTCCCGTCGGTGAAGTCCGGGTGGAGGTCGGAGTTGTAGCGAATGGTTCAGTTCGTATAACCTGGTGCGCCTTATATTTGGGGGTGTTCCGCTCTGTTAAAGAGAGCTTGCGTGCCAGGTGACGAAGCTGCCTTGCAGCGTCTGTCCTGGAAAGAGGAATGGGAACGCTGTGTTGTTCTTGATATGTGTCTCAGGCAGCTTTGTCTGCTTGATCATTTTCACTGATGGCGCAATGGCAAGGTAACCAATGGAAAATCATTTCGTGACCTTTCTGTTTGACGTCGCGATGAAGTTTAACGATTTCGTATGTCAGCTGTTCGTGACCTCCACGTCTGAGAATCGACTGGATGCTGTGTAAAGCCGGTCTCGAGTCAGAAAACACTGCTCATGTACCAGGACTCTCCGTGTCAATAAACTGAAGCGCGCTGCGCAGAGGCCGTGAGTTCTGCAGTCGTGGACGTCGTGACATGCGACGCTGTTTATAGTCCTTAATTAACCTGTGACCTGGATGCCCTTTTTCTTTTCGTACTTGGCGGTAAGATTTTCTAGTAAGTTCATTAGAATATTATACTCGTCAGCAGATCACTTTCTCCGGTAGTATTTTTACCTCCATAGACAACATGCCATACTTACTCTTTTCCACGTCAAAGTAGGACATGTCCGCCATCCAGTCCGACCATTCGTGCCGAAGCCCTCCAGTGTTTCAAGTATTGCAAGATTGGCCACGTAAATGATGTCTGCGTGAACAATGTCATGTGCCGGTGGTGCTCTGAGCCCCATTCAGAAGACGCCTGCAGCACAGATGTTCTCATCATCGTCATCAGCCTGGTTACGCCCACTGCCGGGTGCAGGGCAAAGGTCTCTCCCATAGTTCCAACAACCCCAGTCATCTACTAATTGTGGCCATGTCGTACCTGCAAACTTCTTAATCTCATCCGCCCACCTAACATTCTGCCGCCCCCTGCTACGCTTCCCTTCCCTTGGAATCCAGTCCGTAACCCTTAATGACCATCGGTTATCTTCCCTCTTCATTACATGTCCTGCCCATGCCCATTTCTTTTTCTTGATTTCAACTAAGGTGTCATTAACTCGCGTTTGTCCCTCACCCAATCTGCTCTTTTCTTATCCCTTAAAGTTAGACCCATCATTCTTCTTTCCATAGCTCGTTGCGTAGTCCTCAATTTAACCCTTTGTGAGGTGCTACTTTTTCCTTGAAATTTCGCTCATAAAAACTAATAGCATTCAGGAGGGCAAAAGAAAATGTTTGACACGTTTTTCAAGAAACGTGGTGCAGCAGTTCTCGAAAAAAAAGTGGTACATATATGTACCACTGACTTTACTACAAGAAATGAAATGTTGTACACATTTGTACCGCTGTCCGCAGGTGGTTTAAAATGAAAAGATAATGTGTAACAGGAACGATATTCACAAAGTCAATGCTGCTGTTTACTTGTGGAATGGCTTAAACATTCGACACGTAGCGGAACTTGGCATTCGCTGCACAGAAATCTCGTTCGAACTTGCTGCTCTGTCATGGAGCCCCACCTACACCTCTGTCGACTGGCCTACCGCTACAGGTGACGATCTTGGCCGATAAATACCTATATGCTTATTATACCTATTCGTCTCTGTGACGTGAACATCAAGCACTTCTTCCTCAAAGTAGAACAATGCCTTCTTTGCAGCCAAATGATCTTCCGAGCAAAACAGCAGGTCCCATATTTTTGGTGCCTCTAAAATACTGTTTGGGAGTTTACTCGAGGGTCCAATTTTCTAATGGAGCATCTTCCTCTTCATCCGAAAGAACAGCATGGACCAACTTGCACGTCGTTTTCTTTTTCGTTCGTCTTTTTCGCGATAGATAGATAGAATAAACTTTGTTTTCCAACAGATAAGGTGGTCTACCCACCCGCCGACACGCAGGTCAGGGGGCGAGTGCCGACGCGATACGAGTGCTCTCCCTTCGAAGACACTTCCAGAAGCGACACCGTCGTTAGAGTCTTCCTCTTCCTCAGGCGCTAGCTCTGGGACGAACTTCTCGTCGCTTCCGCAGTACCCGCCGTCTTCACTGATTTCTGAATTCTACGGCAATTCAAATGAGAGGGCAACACCCTCCTACTGCGTAAGGCTGTGACCTCTGATGTGCTTAGTCAAGAACAATTGAATCTCTAACTACTATAGCTACACCAGTAAAGCCGCGCACACGCGAAGGGGACCAGCGACCTGTGATACACAGGACTGCGTGACTACAGTCGCCAAGCAGATAAATCAGTCGAGGGGCGACTTGAGCTATGTTGGTATTATGAAAAATTACCTCCGCTTTTAGAAAGAATGCAAATCGACAACCTGTGCGATTTGACCGGTGCGATAGCCATCCGCTTAGGCCTAACAACTCCAGCCGAAAGCGAGCCCAGAACAGACAATTCAAAACGGTGAAAAATTAGGGCGCCCTCAATGTATGTATACGGTTGCAGATGAATCACTAGGTTCCATTTAGTAAACGAGTAAAAGGAGACGCTTAGCAGGCATGTTGAAGCATTGTTTGCAGTAAGTTTTTCCCACGCCACAGCAGCACGTACTGAACCGCAATGAAGGCATTTGCAAAAATTAAGGTACTCTTCACGCCACATGACGGAACAAAATAAAAAAGCACATAAAGCTTTCTAAATGCCTTGGCAAATGGCAGCACTAGTAATATTGGCTCCGATTTGAACAGTTGTTTCATTACGGGCATTTGAAACGCGCCCAAAAAGTGGTACATATTTGTACCACTGTACCACAAAGGGTTAAATAGAACCCTTTTCGTAAGCCTCCAGGTTTCTGCCTCGTAGGTGAGTACTTGTAAGACACAGCTATTATACACTTTTCTCTTGAGGGATAATGTCAACTTGCTGTTCATGATCTGAGAATGCCTGCCAAACGCACCCCAGCCATTCTTATTCTTCTGATTATTTGCGTCTCATGATCCGGATCCGCCGTCACTACCTGTCCTAAGTAGATGTATTCCCTTACCACTTCCAGTGCCTCTTCCCCTTACCACTTCCAGTGCCTTCCAGTGCACTTCCAGTGCCAGTGCCAATTTTAAATTGCTGTTCTCTTCCGAGACTGCTAAACATTACTTTAGTTTTCTGCAGAATAATTTTTGGACCCACTCTTCTGCTTTGCCTCTCCAGGTCAGTGTGCATGCATTGCAATTGGTCCCCTGAGTTACTAAGCAAGGCAATATCATCAGCGAATGACAAGTTACTAAGGTATTCTCCATTAACTTTTATCCCCAGTTCTTCCCAATCCAGGTCTCTGAATACCTCCTGTAAACACGCTGTGAATAGCATTGGAGAGATCGCATCTCCATGCCTGACGCCTTTCTTTATTGGGATTTTGTTGCTTTCTTTATGGATGACTATGGTGGCTGTGGAGCCGCTATAGATATCTTTCAGTATTTTTACATACGGCTCGTCTACACCCTGATTCGGTAATGCCTCCATGACAGCTGAGGTTTCGACAGAATCAAACGCTTTCTCGTAATCAATGAAAGCTATTGATTGAAGTCTATTGAAGTCTATTATTGAAGTCTATTGTTGAGTAGCCTTTACAGAATCCTGCCTGGTCCTTTGCTTGACAGTAGTCTAAGGTGTTCCTGATTCTATTTGCGATTACCTTAGTAAATAGTTTGTAGGCAACTGGCATTAAGCTGATCGGTCTATAATTTTTGAAGTCTTTGGCGTCCCCTTTCTTATGGATTAGGATTATGTTAGCGTTCTTGCAAGATTCCGGTACGCTCGAGGCCATGCGGCATTGCGTATACAGGGTGGCCAGTTTCTCTAGAACAATCTGCCCACCATCCTTCAACAAATCTGCTGTTACCCGATCCTCCCCAGCTGCCTTCCCCCTTTGCATAGCTCCCAAGGCTTTCTTTACTTCTTCCGGCGTTACCTGTGGGATTTCGAATTCCTCTAGACTATTCTCTCTTCCATTACCGTCGTGGGTGCCACTGGTACTGTAGAAATCTCTATAGAACTCCTCAGCCACTTGAACTATCTCATTCATATTAGTAATGATATTAGCCGGCTTTGTCTCTTAACGCATACATCTGATTCTTTCCAATTCCTAGTTTCTTCTTCACTGCTTTTAGGCTTCCTCCATTTCTGAGAGCATGTTCAATTCTATCCATATTATACTTCCTTATGTCAGCTGTCTTACGCTTGTTGATTAACTTCGAAAGTTCTGCCAGTTCTATTCTAGCTGTAGGGTTAGAGGCTTTCATACATTGGCGTTTCTTGATCAGATCTTTCGTCTCCTGTGCTGGCTTACTGGTATCCTGTCTAACGGAGTTACCACCAACTTCTATTGCACACTCCTTAATAATGCCCACAAGATTGTCGTTCATTGTTTCAACACTAAGGTCCTCTTCCTGAGTTAAAGCCGAATACCTGTTCTGTAGCTTGACCTGGAATTCCTCTATTTTCCCTCTTACCGCTAACTCATTGATCGGCTTCTTATGTACCAGTTTCTCCCGTTCCCTCCTCAGGTCTAGGTTAATTCGAGTTATCTTATGGTCACTGCAGCGCACCTTGCTGAGCATGTCCACATTTTGTATGATGCCAGGATTAGCGCAGAGTATAATAATAATAATAATAATAATAATAATAATAATAATAATAATAATAATAATAATAATAATAATAATAATAATAATAATAATAATAATAATAATAATAATAATAATAATAATAATAATAATAATAATAATAATAATAATAATAATTTTATTTCTGCCTCAAAAAATAAAGACAGGGGGAGCTGCAGAAAAAGCTGTCATAAACAGCTTGACTCGGCCGCAGCCCTGACATACAAAGCAGCAGCGACAGGCATTCTCATCGCAGACGTGATGGCTTCATGATAAAGAAAAAAATAAAGAACATAACAATATAGCAACAACATAAGAAGAATAAACAAAATATTATCTGCACTTACATGTGCAGAAACCAAGTTACTTCGTCACAAGCGTGATTACACTTAAAATAATCGTCAAATAACAGCACAAATGACAAAGAGCAATGGACACGATAAATATAGAACAAAGAAAACATGCTATATTAAGTATTAACTATACCTAATGATTACTCAGTGGCACATTGCTTTGCATATTGCATGGATGGAGAGGATGGTTCTAGCTCGGCTAGAATGGAACCTCGAACATTACAAGGTATATCGAGATGCAGTGGCCTGTTTCAGGCGTGGCCGTTCTTCCATAGAAAAAGTTATCGACTTGTGAGGTACGTCGAGCCCCAGAAGTCATGCAAAATATGATCTGCTGCCCTGTTTCTGGATGTTAAAGGAGCGTACGATAACGTAACGCACCTAGCGATTTTCAACGCGTTAGAGGCAGTAGGACTGGGCGGCAAGGTCTATTTCTGGATAAGTAGCTATCTACATAAAAGATCATCTTTCGCACTTACCGAGGATGGCCCAACCTCCCAGCATTACAGTAACCGTGGGGTGCCTCAGGGCGGAGTACTGAGCCCAACGCTCTTCAGTCTAACACTCATTGGACTAGCCGACATCCTGCCATTCACCATTAAGCTCTCCATCTATGCCGACGACATTTGCATTTGGACGTCGGCTGTGACGCGACTGCAGCTTCACGCGCGGCTTCAGAAGGCAGCCACTTTAGCATCATCCTACCTTCGAGAACAAGGACTTCATATGTCATGTGAAAAGTGTGCAGTGGTGGCGTTTACCAAGAAATCAATGTCTCCATACGTGATATCCGTCGACGGACAGCTGACCTCGTACAGCACGAGTCACAGATTTTTGGGGGTGGTTATTGACAGAAATCTCTTTTGGACCCCTCATGTGAATTATGTCAGAAAACGCCGGATAGGAATTTGCCATATGTTTAAGTTCCTAGCAAGAAAGACCTGGTGAGTGCCATTACCATCTATGCTGCAACTGTACAGGTCCTCTTTATTGGGTTCCTGCGGTACACCAGTCATGTCCAACACCTGCAGAACTAACCTGAATATATTTCAAAGCATATATTTCAAACCTGAATATATTTCAAAGTGCGTCAACGACTGAAGGTATTGCAGTCTCTCAAGATTCCACTCTTAGAACGCACATTAGCATTGAAACAATGCGTGGGCACCTAGGAAACTTCGACTGGACCCCTAACCACCACCTCGCAAGTCTCCCATGCAGTAGATAGGCCTCACACGACATTCAGTGCGACTGTCTTCGCGCACCGTGCCTCTCTCAGGTCAGGTTACACACCTGCGGCAAGACCTTCCATTCCTCCATAGTGTGTGCGCCGTACTCAAGTAAACCTTACAATCCCAGGACTTCAGAAAAAGTCGGACTTGCCGTCATCATCACTCAAGCAACTAATTTTAGTTATTTTGTAAGAGAAATACAGCGACGGTACACACGTCTATACTGATGGGTCAACTACATCAACCAGTTCCGGTGGCGCTGTAGTTACATAAACAACGAGAATAATCCGGTGGTTCAAGACTTCCCATGTCACTACGTCTACAGCTGCAGAGCTCGCCGCTCTCCGCGACGCGCTTCATGTGATAAATGCTGAAAGTCCTAGGAAATGGGCACTCTTCTGTGATTCAAGGCTGGTCTTGCAATGTGTGCAGCGTTTCTCCGTCATGGAACTCACGGTCAGGTCACATGCGAAATCGTGGAACTTGTCCATCACTTAAGAGAAAAAGGCCATGATATCGCTTTTCAATGGATACCAGGTCATTGCGGTATCACAGGAAACGATGACGCAGATAAGGCAGCTCTGACGTCAAACCAAGAAGACCGCTGCGTCCCTCTCTCAAGGACCGACGCCGCGAAACAACTTCGCATTCTAGCGCGCACGATCTCCTTAGCAGAGTGGAATACCGCACATACTCGGCGCACAAGACTGCGCAGACTAAACCCATCACTGCAACTCAAGACCTCAAGCCGGTTTGCACCGACGCGAAGCGTCTCTTCGGTGTTGGTTGTGGCTTGGAGTTGCCTTCACGAATGCTATACTGAGCACTAATTCGAATGGATGATAGTCCTGCATGTGATGTTTGCGGATGCGAGGAGAACATTGACCACTTATTGTGCCATTGCCCTCAATTTCAAGCACAAAGACAATATTTGTCCAACACATTGAGGAAATTCGATGATCGTCTTCTGAGTGAACACACAGTACTAGAGCACCGTCCCCACCGATCATCGGCTCAGAAAGCAGTGAAGGCACTTTTGTGTTTACTGAGAACGTCGGGTTTGCACGAGCGGCTTTGATTCAATGGCTGTCTGTGCACGTCTCCATGCCCTCTCTCTCCCTTCTGTCTCTTTCCCCTTCTCCCTTCCCCCAGAGTAGGGTAGCCAACCAGACGCTCGACTAATTAACATCCCTGCCTTCCTATATTCCCCCCTGTCTCTCTCTCTCTTCTCTTTTTCAAATGGAATGAATGCTTGATTAAGTCGTCCGAAAGGTTAACGCTAAGTTCTGCAGTGAACAAAGACATTTTCTCAGCTGCTAGATTCAGTGACCATGTTTTAGGGAGTATTCGCATCACATCACGTGCGCACTTTTTACAGTCCTGTTCGCGGCTTCCACTGCGTTGCCGGAGATACGGGGATTTAGATGACATGCAGCTTTTCCCCGTGCTGGCTGTACTACAATATGACGACCTCGATGACGCTAGTGCAGACCTCCATATATTATGAAGCAAGTTGCGCAGCCAAAATATTTAACGTAGGCCTGATGTTCGTACGTCTGAGCCTCGCGCCCCAACAGATTTCAATAAGTATTTCGCTCGTGTATGGCGAAACAGTCCACAACCCGTAAACACAAGGGCGCTTCCGGAAATTAAGACTGTGAGGAAACGCTACGGTAATCTCTTCAGCTACGTATACTTAGCAAAGCTCTCAGGACTCTATGGGCATAAGATTTTTCAGCATCTTGCACGCACGTTGCACAATTAAACGTACCCATAAATTAAGGAAATATACCTCGCGTCCCTCCTGATTTTCTGAGTAGGTGGTAGTGATGGTGGTGGTGGTAGCTGCAAGTGGGTTTCACTTCTCATAATTTATGAATAAAGGGAAAATGAGACATCCACCTGTTCGTAGCAATTGCTACAAAGGAAACCCATACGGGTTCCTCGAAAGAAAGGCCTCATAGTTGAAGAAAAATTCGTCCTGGTCCGGGACTCGAACCCGGGACCACCGCCTTTCCGGGGCAGCCGCTCTACCATCTGAGCTAACCAGGCGGCTAGCAGATGGCAGGGCGAAGTCGAATTTGTCGACAACACGAAGCAAAGGCAAGAGTTTGACGTAGTAGTTCTGCGGAAACCCGCAAGGTGGAGAGAAGTAATGAATAAAGGGAAAATGAGACATCCACCTGTTCGTAGCAATTGCTATAAAGGAAACCCATACGGGTTCCTCGAAAGAAAGGCCTCATAGTTGAAGAAAAATTCGTCCTGGTCCGGGACTCGAACCCGGGACCACCGCCTTTCCGGGGCAGCCGCTCTACCATCTGAGCTAACCAGGCGGCTAGCAGATGGCAGGGCGAAGTCGAATTTGTCGACAACACGAAGCAAAGGCAAGAGTTTGACGTAGTAGTTCTGCGGAAACCCGCAAGGTGGAGAGAAGTAATGAATAAAGGGAAAATGAGACATCCACCTGTTCGTAGCAATTGCTACAAAGGAAACCCATACGGGTTCCTCGTCATTCTACGTCATTCTCATAATTTAGTTCGGTATTCGGAGTCGAAGCCAGCACTGCAACTAAAATTTCGCGTTCTCGCATCCTGAGAGTTTCCATTTAAGTCGTTGCATCCGCAGCTAAAAAGAGCACTTCAGTGACTGAAGCGCAAGTTGTCATTTCAAATTATCGTTCGAGGAGCGGACGAAATCGTCTCTTTTTGTTCAATGAAGATCATTTGCCAGCATTCTCACCAGACCTCAAGATAGAATGGGCTTTAGACACACTCTTACACCATCTACATCTCGAGTGGCGTGCACACACAGTTTTTTATATCGTGCGCAGAAAAAAGCCCCTTCACACTACGCACATTGTGGCACACCGGAAGTTTCTGCAGAACGTTTACTAATGTAATGTCCACAGTTTGACGAACAATCGGGGACACTTTGTCGTCGTCTTGACGCCTGAGATAGGCGTCCCTCATCTCTAAAGAAATTGATGAGTCTCTGGTCCTGTCCCTATAACCAAAGAGAAGCTGTGAAAGCCTAGCGCAATTT
Organism: Dermacentor albipictus; assembly: GCF_038994185.2. Lineage (NCBI taxonomy): Eukaryota > Metazoa > Arthropoda > Arachnida > Ixodida > Ixodidae > Dermacentor > Dermacentor albipictus. Next base: position 201,949,747 of record NC_091821.1, on the reverse strand, counting down.
TCTTGTGATAAATCACCTGATTAGTTCGTGGGGAATTGTGATATTTCAGTGACTACCCACCACCGTAGCCCAGTGGCTATGGCTGTGCTGATGAGCTCAAGGCCATGATTTCGATGGGGAGAAATGCAAAAACACCCGTCTACTTAGATTGGTGTGCTCGTTAAAGAACGGCAGGTGTAGTCAAATTTAATTATTCGGAGTCCCACCCTACGGCGTGCCTCATAATCACATCGTGGTTTTGACCCGTACAATGCCAGAATTTAATTGATGAATAATTATTCCAATCAGGTAATATTTCTCTCACGGTAGTGTCATGACTTTGTCGTGTCATTGCTATTTTGTGTGCCCTGGTCTGTTCCTTTTCATCTCAGTTTATTATGAGATTTTTTAGTTATTGGCCTTTCTTGCGCTTCGCTCTGAACTATTTCAACGTGAGCAGAGACTACTCGTGCTTGTTACAGGTCATGCGCCAAGTCTTCATTACGCATGATTTGCATAGATTTGCAACTTTGTGCCACGTTCTCCATTTGAAATAAAGTTGACACGCTACACTTAATCACTTTAAGTGAATATCAAAGCTTTCGATTATTTCAACTTTTCTTCTTTTGTTCTGTCGTCTAGTGTTCTTGTATTTAGTATGTGTGTGGCGTTTAGATGCACATATATTAAGGGATACCACGGGCTCTTCAGTAGCCAAACTTACCCATAATGTCACAGTTGACAAACAACAAGAAAAAAAGTGTCAGTTTTGACAAATCTATAAACAGTGCATCTACCTTACGGCATAAATTAGTAGCTAGACTGAAGCCGTCAGTGAATTACCTAAGCTGAGTAACGGTGCTAAAGCTATCCCGAAAGCCATGCTTGTATAATGAAGAAAATTGTTGGATCCAAGTAAGCAATATGTATCTGGGTTTTGCTTTAAATGCTTTCGTTAATATAAAGTCAATTATATCAGTCTGTTATTCCGCCCTTTTTTGGCTAGGACTTGTACAAGGAACATAAATTTCACCCGTTAACTGTGCAACTCAAGTAGGAAGTGACTGGTATTGGCAAGCCTGGTAGCCTGGTATTGGCAAGTTCGTAGATCATGGCAACGAAGAAATCTATTACGAGAACTGAAGCTTTTTTACTTCTTTATTTTTGTTATTATTTTTTTGGGTAGGTCGACGTTAACTACCAGGTTCACGACCCCTTACTTAGATACAACAATATTATCAATCATAGAAAATGTGTCAATTATTAGACAGCGCTAGAATATCGTTCGGCATCTTATGTACGTTAAACGCAGGTATATTAGCAGGACGTTACGGTGCGCGTCTTTTCAATACATTTATTTTTACGTACTGGAACGAAAAGTAGGGAAGACGTTAAAAGACACGCCACCGTCTGGTGCCTCGTGTCAAAGATGTCCAAGTCAAGACAAACTATTAGCGACCATCCTGTCGTTTCTATGCCGACGCGTCTCGTCAGGCATACGGTCACCAGTATCACCGACCGACCTCAGATATTGGACCTGCTATGCGTTCATAACTAGCGTAACAGCCAAGTTTAGAGGAAACGAAAGCTCATTTCAGCAGTTACTGGCGATCAACAACGATATCGAGAGCGTAGCCACCACGACAATCCACGCTGAAACGGGAGCCGCAGGTGCCGCCATCTTTGACAACACTGTAGTCTCAAAGTACGTAAGCCTTACATATGTTAAAATCGCCGAATGACTTACGTTAGCTTAGTGTACATAGACCACTGAAACCCAGTAACGTACGGAACATATGCGCGGTAAGGGCACAGTTGTTTCTCTACGTGCGTAATGAGCTTGCGTTGTCTTGCGTGAACACACACACACACACACACGTGCACACACACACACACACACACGTGCACACACACACACACACGTGCACACACTCACACACTCAAACACACACACTCACGCACACACTCACACACTCAAACACACACACTCAAACACACACACTCACGCACACACTCACACACTCAAACACGCACACTCACGCACACACTCACACACACACGCACACTCACGCACACACTCACACTCACGCACACTCACGCACACACACGCACACACACACGCACTCACGCACACACGCACACACACACTCAAACACACACACTCACACACACACGCACTCAAACACACACACACTCACACACACACGCACTCACGCACACACTCACACACACTCGCACTCACGCACACACTCACACACACTCGCACACATACACACACACGCACACACACTCGCACACATACACACACACACGCACACACACTCACACGCACGCACTCACACACACACACACTCACACTCACACACACACACACACGCACTCACACACACACACACACACACACACGTGCACATACACACTCAAACACACACACTCACGCACACACTCACACACTCACGCACACTCACGCACACACACGCACTCACGCACACTCACTCACACACACACGCACACACACACGCACTCACACACACACTCACACACACACGCACTCACGCACACACTCACACACACTCGCACTCACGCACACACTCACACACACTCGCACACATACACACACACGCACACACACTCGCACACATACACACACACACGCACACACACTCACACGCACGCACTCACACACACACACTCACACACACACACACACACGCACTCACGCACACACTCACACACACTCGCACACATACACACACACACGCACACACACTCGCACACATACACACACACGCACACACACACGCACACATACACACACACGCACACACACTCGCACACATACACACACGCACGCACTCACACTCAGACACACACACACACACACACACACACACACACGCACACACACACGCACGCACACGTATATTTTATTCATACAATTCACGCAGGTAATGTACGCATATGGGCTGCTGGGTCACCTTGCAGGCGTCATATTGTGTACTGCCCTTTCTCTACTGTGTATAGTATAGCATATATATACACAGAAGAGAAATGTCTGGCTCGTTGCGGCCCTGTCTACGGAGCTTTGCGATGACGAAGCTCGAAACTCTAGAGGTGTTCTACGGAGTGTGACGCTCGAATTTATTTTTCATTTCATTTATTTCACTTACGGGCCCCCAATCGGGCATTACGTAGGGGTAAGGATAACAACAAGAAACTCCAAAGGAGTGTTGTAAGTAGGAAGATCCAAATACAAAATAAGGAACATAAATGTTTTCAGCCTTAATGAGATACAGTGCATATGACATAGTATGACGCAATAATTATATAATGAAATACCGCAAGCTCGAACTACAAGACTGTTAGAATAATGCAACAAATACATGACAGTGGTCAAAGGTTGTAAGGCGCTCAAGTAGGATAACATGGTTGTTTAGAAAAGATCAGCTGGTATGGCAGGTTTGCTCACTAAGGTAGTTTAGTAAAGCTGATTGGAAAGAAAATAATTCCTTACTGTTGACAATGAATTGTGCACGGGCCTTCCACTCATTTATTAATAAGACTAAAGGTGAGTGTAAATATTTTTAGTCCATGCGAAAGGTGGGTATACCTTTAGTTTGTGACCGATACGGGCAGAGATGTGCGCTGGTGGACGAATGAAGTTGCGTGAAAAGGCACTTTCACGGTAATAAACACTGTGAAAAAAGGATAATCGTGAATATTTTCTGCGTATTACGAGAGGTAAAATGCCAAGTGTTCGTTTTATGGATGATACACTGTGATAACGAGAATATGAGGACGAGATAAATCTGAATTTCCCGATGGTCACTATTAGCATTCAGAAAGCAGTACACCGTTTATGAAGCGGGCGTGCTCATACATCACGCTACAACGTGATTCACGTATTGGGCCTCGATTTCCTTGTATTCGATAGGCACGTGTAATATATTATGCTAAGATTGCGTTCAGACGCGATGCGCCAAATGGCCTTCGGATCCGAATGCCAAGAGTCGTATTATCGTCAACCACCCCCCTCCCCTGTGTTGCGAAGCTTTGTGGCGGATCGGTGCACGAGACGCCCGAAGACGGGCCTTTTAAAGCATATATCACGCGGGTATCAAAGACATAGCATATGCATTCGATAAACTGTTATCTAAAAAAAAAAGAACTATAACACATGAAGTCGACGGAAAGAGAAGTCGGATTCGGATTTTGAGCGGCACTACTGCGCACCGATTTTTTTAATGCGCAATCGGTCTGCGCGCACACAAGCTGTATTGGTGCCTTTGCTTGCTTTCGTGGCGGGACTCCTGCGACACGATAGGATAGTCCCTGAGTGAACAGCTGTGTTGCTGACGAGGATGCAATACAAATTTTGAACGCTAATGGAAAGTCCTTTGAGGAAGATAGCGAGCTTTATGGCTTTAAGTCATTCGGGATCCGAGGTCTCGGGAATAAAAAGAAAAGAAGGAAAAAGAAACGAAAATGCCATTTCTCAAGGCGAAAGGCAGACGTGTTTCCGCCGACTTATCGACCCCGCTCGGCTGGGCGTCGACGAATGCCGTTGTCGTGGTTCGAGAGTGGTCTTGGAAAACAGTTCACGGATTAGGTAATCATAGGTGTAGCTGCTTGGTGACCGGAATCGCTCACGATATTCCCACTGAGGCTTGAGCTCAGGGACACCTGAGGGTGTACTTCGGCAGTTTTACGAGCCGGAAACAACGGTTGATTTGTATCGACGGGGTAGGGTATACCGAGTGCGCATACACACAACGACCGAAGCGTAGCAAAGTAGTCAAGAATAAACTTGTTTGCGAAAAGGCGTAGGTGCTCCGGCTATGCAAGAGCCGCATTTCAAGTAGCTATTAGTACGTTCAAGCGAATAAATAACTACGGTGGCTGTTGTTGTGTGAAGATATCTACGTAACTTATAAACCAGTCCCTATAGTGAGAGCTTCAAGAAATAACGCAACTAAATGTAGTATACGCGCAGAAACAGGAAGTAAAAGTGTAGAATACACTGTTAGAGACTTTTTTTTTCGTAATGTTACTTCTTAAAGAAGGCAACTCATAAAAGCAGGGTGGCGATAGAGTGTCGCGGCCACCATTTGTGATTTTCTGAAAGAGGTGCTGCCGAGCGGTCTTTGGGAACGGCCAATCGCATGACGGCACTAGGTGTACTAAAGTATGGCAAAAAATTTTGTAGCCTTCTCTTTTTCATGGATTTCAGTCTTTCTCAATGCTTCGTCGATTCATGCACGTCAGAACGCAAAGGGGCTTAATTTTATGAAATCAATTCTTAGCATGCAGGCCTGTTTACTTGAACAGAAGAATAGCGCACGCTTGCAGACGCATTAACAAGTAATATGTCAGGCTCTGATGTTCTTGGAATCAATTTGTGCTATCAACTTCAGTTCACGGCCGGTCTCGAAGGGTGCGCGCGCGCGCGCTCCCCTAGAGACCGGCCGTGTTAAGTTGAACAACCACAATACAACAGGATGGCAGTAAGCGCTAGTCCTATTGTGGTTGTTTTCTTTCCTCGTCTCATCGCGTTGCTTCTAGTACCGTTTTAGAATAACCTGCGATCTGTGTACTTACTTTTTGCTTGCTTAATTTATCTGTGCTGTAAATCTCATTAAACATTGTACATACATAACGGAAAGCTATGTGCGTCTGTCTATATGTAACGCTATCTGCACGCCTCAGAAGTTGTTCTCGAAAGGCCGGGGTTTCTTGCGTGCGTCTCATGGCCTATTTATTTGCTCTCGTTGAGTTGAGCCTCCTCTCCCGCGGCGATCTGCAGGTGCACGATGTTCCCGTTTGCTGCCTTCTTTTTGTAGCGGTGCTGATGCTCATTCTCGGTATTCCAGTACTACAGTTTACTTAGTACCCTAATGACGAAGAAAAAAATTAACCTATGGGGTTTTAAGTGCCAAAACAACGATCTGATTATGAGGCACGCCGTAGTGGGCGTCTCTCTCAGTAGTGGATCACCTGGGGTTCTTTAACGTGCACCTAAAGTTAAGTACACGGGTCTTTTCGCATTTCGCCCCATCGAAATTCGGCCGCCTCGACCGGGATTTGATCCCGAGACCTCTTGCTTAGCCGCCGAACACCATAGCCACTAAGCAACCACGGTGGGTAATGAGGAAGTGTGAGCATGTCCCCTTGCGCAGGCAGTTCCCGATCTGTGTCCACGTGGCCGGCGTTGTTCCCTTCAAAATGGCAACCAAAGCAGAAGTATTTCATACGTATTTTCGGCTCGGCGTCCATTTGTCGAAGAGTGATCCCGACGCTGCTTAGAAGGCCTAAACACGTACACCATGGGGCATCCGGTTCAACCAGTAACCGCACGTCACACATTTCGGCCAGAATTACAGCTTAATCATCGCACACCGTGAAATTGGCCAAACTGTGAAAGAGGATAGCTCAGTAAGTGATCAATTTGAAATATGCACTTCATTTAATGCGTTAGAGAGAAGCGTCCATCCTTCAGTGGAACGCGAGAAGTCTAAGATTTCGCATCGCCAATTTTCGTCCGTTTGTTCTCATTAAACGATTGCCAACCATTGTCATCTAGCTCTGAACCAACATTATCACATCCAATAAGGATATCCGGCTACGAGACAATATTCACATTCACAAGTAGCAAGGTTGTCGTGTTTATTCACCGTGAGCTCATTTACGTCGTCCAGCCTGTGCAACCTCATTATGACAATCAGCATGTGTGCATGACTGTTAAAAATAGAAAAGTCCCTTTTGTACACTTGGGGGTCTATCTCTCCCAATCAAGTCAATTTGACACCATAAAAAAAAAACTAGAAGTCATTTTAAGAACAACCCCTTTGTCCGTGCATTATCACCGGAGACTTCAACGCACAAGATACCATTGGGGAAGCTCAAAGGTTAACGCGACGGGACGACGACTAGCTTCATTAGTTTCCAACAATGGTCTCTACCTGCTGAATGACACGAGTCCAACGTTTCTGCGGAGAATAACGTACAGCAGGTGCCTCGATTTGACTTTCGCCTCCCGCCGCTTCACCACACATGTTAAGCGGTTTTTGGACATCGAAACGCATGGAAGCGACCACATCCCCACTTACATCAAGATCAAGGGGATGTCTGACACGTATATGTCCACCACAATACGAAGAATAGATTGCACTATTTTTAAATCTCAGATCTAGGACGCTTGTCACAAAGGCCTCTCTTGTGGACTTCAACAAGCTACCAAGAAAACGGCACAGACGGCTACGCGCACACTCACGTGTTCTCCAGGGTACTCCGAATTCGATCTGGAATTGGAGCGGCTTCGTGTGATTCGCTGTCGTGCTGAAAGAAGATACAGACGAACTAAGTCAATTCAGGATTTAAGGGCAGCCCGGCGAATCAAAATGAAGATACAACACCGCATTGATAAATTAGAGGCGCAGCGGGGGTCGAAATTTTGTGCGTTGCTAGATCCTCGCATACCGTCATCTCAAAATATGGAGAACTGTTCGAAATATACGTTCTGTTCCGGAACAGCGCTTTCCGTTTAAGGCCTATAGTAGTATTCCAGAGCCCACAAGGCATTGATGTGGCGGAAGATTTCTGTGCTATGACTGCGGGTCAGCCGACTTGCACAAGTTCGCTTGCAATGAACCATATTCCAGACTCACAAAATTCACGCATAGATCTGCCTTTCACATCACAAGAGCTTGACGCGGCGCTCGCCCTATGTAATCGGTAGTCGTCGCCTGGTCCGAATGACATATCTTACTGTATAATATGTCACCTTGGTGAACGGGCATGACGTGCGCTCTTTAATATCTATGACAAGTCCTGTCAGGACGGCAAGGTTCCTCAAGATTGGAAGATCAGCCGCCTGATACCGCTTCTTAAGCCTGGCAAGTCTCCCTTAGAGATTACTTCATACCGACCAATTGCGCTGGCAAGTTGCGTCGGGAAGGTAATGAAGTGAATGATCCTCGCCAGACTTGAGTGGTACCTCGAACATTACGAAATCTACCCAGACGCCATAACTGGCTTTCGACGTCACCGATGTTCTATCGACAACGATATCGATCTGGTAACCTATGTTGAACATCAAAAGACGTGTAAAAGATTATCTGTCACAATGTTCATAAATATAAAGGGATCCTATGACAACGTTCTTCATGACGCCATACTTGAGGCATTGGAATCGGTGGGCCTAGGCGGTCAATTATATCGTTGGACAGGCAGTTATTTACATAGGCGGACTATATTTGTTAACACTGAAGCTGGCCCAACCTCTCAATATTACACGCGCCATGGAGTTCCGCAAGGCGGTGTCTTGAGTCCCACGCCCTTCAACTTTGTACTCATTGGTCTCGTGGAACGACTGCCGAACATGGTCAAAATATCAATGTATGCCGACGACATTTGCGTCTGGGCATCTGGTGTGACACGGCCGCCGGTACGCGCAAGGCTTCAAAAAGTTCCGGCGTTAACATAGACATACATAAATGAACAGGGCCTAAAAAAATTAACCTATGGGGGTTTACGTGCCAGAACCACTTTCTGATTATGAGGTACGCCGTAGTGAAGGACTCCGAAAATTTTGACCACCTGGGGTTCTTTAACGTGCACCTAAATATAAGTATAGGGGTGTTTTCGCCCCCATCGAAATACGGCCGCCGTGGTCGGGATTCGATCCCGCTACCTCGTGCTCAGCAGCCCAACACCATAGCCACTGTGCAACCACGGCGGGTAGAACAAGCCCTCAAGATCGCAAGATCTCACCAGAAAAAATGCGCATTGGTCGCGTTTAGCTGAAAGCCAATGAGATCATACGATGTCTCTATCGACAGTCAAAGTATACCTTATGTCAGGACGCACTGATTCTTAGGCGTAATCATCGATCGTGCCCTCTGCTGGAGTACTCATGTGGCCTACCTAACGAAGCGCTTGACGGATGCTTGACGGATACTCGAACATATTCCTGTGGGTGGGCAGCGCAACCCGGACGAAGGACGAAAGGAAGAACACAACACGAGCGCAGACTAACAACTGGTTTATTATTTCAAGCAACGGACTATAATATACGGAAAATGTAAACACGTGTAAAATGACCTTTACAAGGGTGTTAGCCTATCTTGCCATTCAAAAAATCAGCTTCTTTATCCTGTAGAGTGATAGAAGGCTGGCTGACGCATGCGCCTGAGTTCACATGCATGAAGTAGGCCTCTACACTCTCGCGGTTAATTTGATGCATATTTTTATAAAGTATTTCTGTTTGTTCAAACATGGGTTTGCATGAGCAAACTCTACAATGCGCGGCCAGATTCGAACCTGTTTCATTCCTGATCGCACCTTGGTGCTCCCTAAGGCGGATGTTAAGGCAGCGTCCCGTCTGCCCAAAGTACATTTTGATACTCGAAAGCGTTCAGGCACAGACACTTAGAGTATGCCTTGGATTGCCGCGATGCTCGTCAACAGCTGAAACAAATGCGACCTCACATGGCTTCCCTGCCAAGATCCATATAGTCATGGAAGCGCCCAGAGCACACGTAAGACACCTTGCTCGAGCCCCTGCCCATCATCTAGCCTCACTGCCAGAGGATCGACCCCGTGCTTCCTTTTGTCAGACAATCTTGTCCTATCGTGCATACCTTCCGTCAAGTTATACAGCTCCAGCGAGAGTTCCGTTTCCGCCATAGCATGCTTGGCTCAAGCAAAAGTTCGACTAATGGTACCAGGAATACGAGCAAAAGCACAACTCTTGTCTCCGGCCCTCAAGCACCTTTCACTGATCTTGCTGCACCTGCATCATCATATATATACTGACGCTTCAACCACGGTGAATGGGTCTGCAGGATCGGTGATCTTTCCTGCAAGAACCTCCACCATAAAAATTCGATTATCTCACCAGACTACATCGACTGCCGCAAAATTCGTTGCTATTCGTTGTGCACTTCGCGTAATTTTTGATGAACTGCCCAAGAAATGGAGCGTGTCCAGTGACTCCAAGGCTTCTCTCCATTTTTTTTGTTTCTGGCTTACCCCGCCGAGCCCACGAACAACTTGTTCTAGAAATCAGACTGCTGCTCCACCACCTCACCGAGCAAGGACACGACATCATGTTACAGTGGATTCCAAGCCACTGTGGCATAACATGCCGATGCAGCAGCACAATCAGCACATGAGGAGTGCTTGCAAGACTCCATATCATTCTCAAGAACAGACACAGCAATGAAAATTCGTGTGCTTGCAAATGAAGCCATATGATCTTTATCGAACACACCAAGCTTCAAGCACATCCGTCTGCACCGACTGGACCCGTCCCTTCTACTTCAGTCCCCATCTGAACTCTCTCGACTCGAGACAACAGTACTTTGCTGACTGTGGCTTGGTGTCGCTTTCACAAGATCTTTTGCCTTCCGAGTCTGTATGGACGAGAGCGCGGCTTGCAGTCACTGCGGCGGCGAGGAAACAATAGAACACGTACTTTGTCACTGTCGTTGATACAGCGGGCACCGGCTGTAACTAGCGGCCGTGTTGGCAGGCCTTTACAGCAGGCTACTTTCAGAACAGACAGTCTTAGAATGCTGACATGAACTGTCGTGTCACCGAAAGTAGGTCAAGGCTTTATTGGCCTTTTTACGAGGCAGTAACCTATTAGAAAGACTATAATGATCAAGTCCCTTTTTTTCACGCCTTTCTTTTTGTCCCCGGTCTTATTTCCGTCTTTACTTCCCCTTTCCCTTCCCCTAGCGCAGGGTAGCAAAGGGGTCCCTGTAACTCTGGTAACCTCCCTATGTTATCACTGTAAGGAAACGGGTCACTTCGCCCGAAACTCCCCAAAGAAAAGGCCAGTATTCGCCTGCATAAGCGATCATGCGAGGAACCTCGATCTCGTAAAGCCATACATGACGGATCTAATGGTAAATGCCAAATAGTGTAGGGTACTCAGGGACTGTGCGGCCGCCAGGGACGTGTCCCTCCGAAGTATGTGAAAAGTGAAGGCTCCGCGTGCTAATTCGCCTGTATAAGGCAGGCCGTCAGTGAAGACTCATTGTGCCTACCGATGGCAAAGGTACAGATTGAGGGACCTTTCGGAAATATCGAGACAGTGGCAACAGTCTCCAGTGGGCTACCGGAAGGACACCCTTACCTTTTTTCGAACAGCTCAGAGTCGCTACTGAATAAAAGGGGGTGCACGTTTGCTGAAGCCCAGGTGGCTTTGCCGCGGTCCAAAGCACGCGAACTAGCTCAGCAGCTGCGTTACGACGATGAACAAAGTGCAAAAAAGAGGCCGAAACAGCTAGCTCCTGAGACGTAGTTAGGCCGGAGGAGGAAATCTTTCAGATTTACCCGACAGAAAATCAGGAAGAGGGTCATGCTGAGGAACCGCCAATTGGAGGGAAAAGAAGGCACTCGAAAGGAAAAGATCACGTTTTCCAAGGATCCGGGTAGGCACCGCCCACGCTTAGCTATGAGCGCTTGCTAGGAGTTGACAAGGACACGCTACGAGTGGCACAGCTAAATGACTTGATGGTAGCGGTTCCGAACAGTGCAACAAGTGAAAGTGTATCGTCGAAAAACATTTCTTTAGAATTGAGAAACGGAGTCGTATACCGTAAGTACCGAGATGGGTGAAGGCAATCTCACAATCAACTGGTGGCGCCGGCACCGTATCGTAGGGACTTGCTGAGCCTTTGTCATGACCCAAGGAGGTTTTCGGAAAAATTCTGGAGTGGAAACTCTAGCAGATTCTTACCAGCAGAGGTGCAGCCAGCACTGTCTCTTACTTCATCGTTAAAAGCGTGCTGAACTAGGCGGAGAATAGTGGCAGTGCAGCTGCTCTTGCTCTATGATAATAAATTCGGGAGTGATTGAAAAATCACTCCCTATCACAAGTGCGGACGAAATCTTGCACCTCCCCGAACCTATCAGGCCAATAAAATTCCTGCAGCAGTCTTTCTTTATTTTATTTATACCAACGTGTCCTGCCCACGAGCGGTCATGACAAGGAGGTTTAAAAATATAATTCTGGAGTGGAGATGGTGCCCTGAAATTGAAGCCGGCCGCCGCCATCTTACTAAGGGAATCGATTAACGTTAAGATGTGGTGGAGTAGACGATGAAGTTGTGTCCCAAATAACTGATATTGATGCTTCCATGTTCTTTGTCTATTTAATAAGTCAAGAAAATATCACAGGAACATTAGAACTATATCAGTTCGAAACCAGCAAAGCAGTGCATGCCACTGATATAAGAAATGTAAATGCCATGAAATGAACAAATTGAAGACAAATATTTTAATGAAACTTTGTCGTTCAAGAACCTCGTTTATTTTTTTTTTGTACATATGCAACGGCCAGTAAAAAATCTAAATGACGCTGTACTTTGTTCCAATGTATTGCGCAGAAGCAGCTGTCACCGGTCGTGTATTGTGAATAATTGCACCGAAATTATAGTCTCAACAGGGAGCACATATAGAAAGCAGCCGTTCTGCAAAATATACGAGGGCGAAGCAAATGAAAGTGTGCCAATGCGAATATATGACAAACGGGGCACTATATTTCAAAGTATAGTCTCCATTAGCATTGAGACATTTGCCCCACTGACTAACGAGTCGCGTGATTCGCGTCTTATAAAATTCCTTGGGTTGCTGCTTCAAAAAGTCTGTAACTGACTCTTTCCCTTCATCGTCCTACACGAATCAGGTTCCCTTAAACTGTTTTTTTCAATTGCCTCAAATTGTGGAAGTCACAAGGCGACAGGTCTGGGCTGTAACGCGGATGTTGCAGCGTTTCCCACTTGAACTTTGCCAGTTTTATGTTAACCACATCATCGACGTGGGGACGGACATTGTCGTGGACCAAGATGACCCCATTCGTCAATTTTCCATGTCGTTTGTTCTTGATCGTGAGACGCAGCCGATCCGGCGTTTCACAATACCAGAAACGATTGATAGTCTCTCCAGGTTTAGCAAATTCCATCAGTAATGGCCCCTGACGATCGAAAAAAAAAAAGGAAACACCTTTCCGGAGGAAATGAAGGTCTTTGCTTCCTTTGGGGTGGTGAATTCAAATGTTTCCACTGTAAGCATTGCCGTCGTGTTCCAGGCTCGAAGTAGTGGCACCATGATTCGTCCCCGGTCACAATTGCAGACAAGCAGTCGTCAGTCTCATTGTGATACCGGATCAGATGAGTCAAGGCAGAGCCGAATCTCTCCGTCTTCTGGCGGTGATTTCTATAATCTTGGCATCCACTGCGCAAACAAGAGCCGATAACCGAGATGTTCATGGATTATGGTGTGAACCGAACTGTGGCTGATATTCGCACGCTCTGCCAGTTCATCTATGCTTATCCTCCGTTCTTGTCTAATCCGCTCATCAACCTTTGCAGTTGTGTTGGGGGTGATAGCGCGGTGGCCTTGGCCCGGCCTTAAGAGGAAGCTTTAGCTCGGGTGCTCCTATCTAAATACATGTAAAAGGAGAATTCGTTTTTTTCGGTAACCACTGCGCCAAATTTGACGAGGTTTGTTGCAGTTAAAAGAAAAACTTAAAATCTGGTGACTGTTGGTTTCGGATTTTCGAGTTAGGTCGTCAACTTTAGATTAAAAATTGGCAAAAATCGGAAATTTTCAAAAAACGAAACTATCAAGTTTACAGCTCTGTAACTCAACAACGAAAAAGGATAATACAATACTGTTAATTGGAACTAATAGTACATCTAAAGCGGACAAAATTGATATGTTACACATGAGTATAAAAAAATTTAGTAATGTGGAAATACAGCTTTTGCAGAACCCTTGTAACCAACGTAACAAATTCACCTAAGATGTAAAATGACATATCGAATCTGTCCTCTTTGAATGATCTAATGGATGCCGTTCACATAACCGCAATACCTGTTTTTGATGCAGAGCTATGAATTTGTAAACTACGTGCTTTTATTTTTTCCGAAAGATCGAATATTTTAAAATCTTTTTCACAAAATTCAAGCCCTAAATCGAAAATCCCCTTCCAACAGTCACTAGAATTTAACTTTCTCTCTCAAATGCAACAAATTTCATTAAAATCAGTCCAGAGCTTGTCTCAGAAAAACGTTTTTGCGTTTTACATGTATTTGAATAGGCCGCGTCGGAGTTGAGCCCGAGCTAAAGCTTCCTCTTAAATCCTCTTTGCAACTTTCACGTCCTTCTTTGAACCGTTTACGCCAACGCTTCACAGTGGCCAATGAAATGCAATGGTCAACGTACACGGCAGCCATTTTTCAATTTCTTTTTGGGAAACACCTTCAGCTGTCAATAACCTCACAACACCACGCTGTTCAATGATTGGAGTGTCCACTATGTCACGCAACCATGCTCAACCCAGTGTATGAGAGCATTAAAGAACATTTATCCTCACGCCTGCCTGTCACTTTTGCAAATGAGAGAAGCTTGTGTACTACGCGCATGCCTCGCACATAATGAACCGAACCATTATTGCGCGGGATGGGTTGGCTCACTTTCAGTTAACTCGCCCTCGTACATCACAAATGCAAAGATACAATGGAATGTACATGTGCGAAGACACAGCTTGACAAAGGGCAAAAGAGTGTCCCTGGAAACAAAGTTCACTGCACGTATACGTGAAACCTCGCAGCAAGAAAGTAGAATATACGCATAAGTCTCCAATAAATCTAGGTATCTAAGAAAAAGTCACTGTATATGATGCATCAAACAAGGCAAATAAACATGTTGCGAAATCACAGATTCACAGATAACAGATTCCTAAGCCCTCCGCCCCACCTCCCTCCGCTCACCCTGATAATCGCACGCGTCGGAAGGGGGCGCGTTTCCTCTCAGCTTTTCTCACTTGCGCACACAAGACTGAGACACCATCATCGGCTCACCGATGCCCACCGCCCCTACGCTTTCACTCGCCCATACAGCATGCGGCGTGCGGCCACGATGTTATCGCCCTTGAACTTTATACGGAGCATGAGGACGACGGCGGCGGCAAGAATGCGCCTGGGGTGTCCACATAATTGCTATCGCAATAATATAATAAGAGTATCCGGAAACTGAAGTGTCCCGTGGCCCATTACTTTTCGCAAAAGAAGTAACGTAATCGAACTTTCACCATGCGACAATTCGCTGCGCCGCAACAATGTCATTTTTTTTGTGTGTGTGTGTGGGGCGGGGGCACCGAAATGAAAGAAACGCGAAAGAAAGCATGTTGGCCATAAGCGAATGCCTACTTTGGGCACCTACCGCAGGAATATCGAAGAAAACGCGAGACGCTTGTTCCACAAAGAACCATACGCATACTGCTCGGTATCCTATACCGGCGAGGCAAGACCGGCGAGGCAAGTCAAACCCACGAGCATTGGCATTTATTAAGGCGAAGTTCAATAAGGCACAGTTAATGAGGGCTATCGAACTCTTGACTTATTGTGGGAGTCAAGCCCACGACCTTTGGTGTTATGTTAAATTAAGACGAGTGAAAGAGCATAGGATCCCTATGCTCTTTCACTCGGGGTGGTTGAAATGCTTTCGCATTCATCCACGCAGGGGTAACTAAGTGCCCCTTGATTAGTTTTTTCAATTGTTTATCGTTCAAGCTCACACGCGCTTTGCTGGTGCTCGTCTGCTTATTTTGCATGAGGGTCGTTCCGAAAGTAGCTTTCGCCATTTATTTTCACAGGGACACTTTACTGGCAAAAACAAATACACCATGGCATCATGAACTATACACTTTGCACTATTTTTTCACATAGTCGCCAACGACATTAAGACATTTGTCGTAGCATGCAATCAGTTTGAAGAAACCGCTGAGGTGAAACTCAGCGCGCTGCTATACAAGGAATTGCCGTACAGCCTGCTCCACCTGAGCATTGTTGTGGAAATGACGTACCGAGAGTGATGCTTTCAATCGAAGGAGCAGGTGCCCATTCATACCATATAACAGCACGCACTTCCATTGAAGACCACATTGTCAGCACAAGTCTGTCTGCCATCGTGTTTTGTACTCGAATCACCTCGGGCACGCCACTCTGCTGCTGCTCCCTCGTCTTCGGCGTTCTGCGCACGCATCATTTCTCGCCGCTGACGCTCCTTCCGTCGTTGAACAAGCAACGGGCGGGGATTCCTATGGCGATTGTTTGTTTCAGCTGGTGTACTATCTTCTCTTTAAATAAAAATGGCGAAACTTACTTTCGGAATGTCACTGATAGCAGGTGGCACTAAAAATATTAGACCCGTTTTGTTACTAAACTTAAACCTGAAAAATATTGCGAAATGCGCAAACATGCTGCGCCATCAAGCGAATAGGGCAGAAAAAAAATTTAGCGCAGCTTCATACGTGTTTTCATTTCGCGACATATCGGCTAGCGCGGACACATCTTTCTCGTGCGGCACGTTGCAAACGAAGCGAGGTGGGGCGCGACTGCCTCGCTAATCGGGAAATCGCGAGAGGCAGCGCGTGGGTGACGCGTGGACGCGATTCACAGCAGCCGCCGCAGACAGACCTCCTCTCATGCAGTGCTTTGCCTCCATATGGACCTTTGCCTCATATTTCCCGATGGCACGCGCTCGTCGCATGCCATCGGGGAACAGACGGCGGGGCGTTACTCTGGCGCCATCTCGTAGCGGTCTTCTCACTCTTTCGCCCTTCCATCCTCCTCCGCCTTCCGCCTCATGGTTCCGTGGCGCCCTCCTCCTTCACTTTCCTCCTCGCACTCTGCGCTATTGCTGCCTTTCATTCCCCACTGCGCTCCCTGTTCCGTCTTTCATCATTCGCTGTGCTCGTTCGCTCGGTTACGCCGACGCTCAACGCAGGAACGGGCGCCTATGAGTTGTGCTCTAGCAGTATCAGCCAACTCCATCGAACCCGAGATTTACAACACCGCGGTGCAGATGGCCTCGGTATTCGCGTCCGAGCTCCTATAAGTACCTGAAGCGTACACATACAATCCGTCTTGCAGCTTTGCGCTCTAGGCTTCTGGCATGATGCGGCATTGCAGATATTGACGGATTTTCTTTACTACGAGTAGCTCAGTGCTCGCATCGTGCTCAGCCAAAGAAATTACTGGCATATTTCTTCCGGCAATATATCTTATTCGTTCACTTCATGAATTTGCGTTGACTTCATGAATGGAAAGAGAGAGGAAATTTAATGGGAGAAGGGCGGAGAAGACGGCTTGAGTGACGTGTCTCTAGCCTGCTGCTCTACGCCGGGGAAAAGGTTTACAGAGAAGAACCGAGATAGGGTATAAAGAGGAGTTCAGAAAAAAAAAATGGGTGGGGGGATGGGGGCATTGCATTCTTGAGAAGGGTCCAATTTCACTTGTAGTGCGCCTTTCTTTATCAGCCTCACTGATCTGACAGACACACGTGATCTTGGGCGAGTGATTACGTGATGAAAAAGGACGCGGCGCGTTGTTCATTTCTTATTCTATGTTTGTCTATTTTAGGGTATAATATAATTAAAAAAAGAAGTTTCGTATTTTGTGCTACCCTAATCTAACCAATTGAAATTATTTTTAGAGTGGATTAAGGTTATAAACCTTTTTTTCTTGGTGAGATCGAAGAATATGATGAGGACTGTGGCTTGCTAATGGCTTGGTAATGTCAGATTGAAGAAGAGCGGCGTCGTTTGGACCTGTTAAATTGCGCAATCATCGGTAAACAAATGAACGGATGAGGAAATGCAAGGGGGTGAATCGTTAATATAGATAAGGAAAAGAAGAGGACCGAGGACTGAACCCTGTGGTACACCACAATGGACTGTGCATTCTTCGGATTTCATGCCGTTATAGCTGAGACAAACTGAGAGCGGTTAGCAAGAAAACTTTCAATTTAGGTTAAAATGATGGAATCACGCTGAATTAGTCGCAATTTATAAATGAACAGCTTGTGACACACTTTGTCAAATGCTTTAGAAAAGCCAAAAGAGACAGAGAGAGAGAGAGAGAGGGAGAAATGGAAGAGAGGAAAGACAAGGAGGTTAAGCAGAAGCACGTCCGGTATGCGACCCTGCAGTGGCGGAAGGAATACAGGGACGAAGAGAGAGAGTGAGAGGAGATAGATCACAGGTTCACGCAGATTCGAAAGTTCACGCCGAGTCTACACACGGTTTCAAGACCTGTCGACTTGAGGTACTTCAACAACGCTTTCGTGGCTTTCGGTGCCATCGACGCGCGCGGCCATGGTCCAAGGATCATCATTTCCGAAAATGGTCTCGAGTCCTGCTGGTTCAATGCTGTCCGGAGAGCTTCACGCTCGGCATCGTACTGGGGACATAGACATAGGATGTGTTCAATCGCTTCTATCGTTCCACAAGCGTCGCACATGGGTGTATCCCCCATTCCAATGCGGAACGAGCAGGCCTTCGTAAATGCCACCCCCAGCCAGAGGTGGCACAATACTGTCGTCTGAAAGCGGGAAACTTTTGAGGCCACTAGTAGCTTCAAGGGTGGATCAAACCTGTGAAGATGACAATTCGGAAGATTGGGGGAAAACCAATGTTTGTGCGTTATAGCTTTACCCACGATATGAAACTTTTTTGCAGTGTCGGTTCTGGAAAAGGAGACTGGAACTGGTCAGGCTTCCAGATGGGCAGACCCGGCGGCTTCGTCGGCGGGGTCATTACCAGCAATGCCGGTATGTCCAGGTAGCCACTGGAATATAATTTCACGCCCTTTCGCGATAGCTTGATGGTGGTTTTCTCTTATTTCTTATTTTTCTACATAACATTCGGCATATCAAAATCACCAAACAAGAAAATTGGCACTGTGGTATGACGAGAATAAGCACTATGAATTGCATCGTGCAAATCGCTCACAAATGTTGTACTGAGATTTGGGGGTGATAATAGAAACCCAAAATTATTTTTTGATCAGCTAGTTTTACTACTGCCCATACAACCTCCAAACTGAATGTATATTTAATGCAATCTGAAGGCCGCCTTTTATTTATCGACAGCAGTAGATCGCCACCTTGGCGTGTATCGCGGACACAGCGGTAAATAGAAAAATCGTCCGAGTTCGTGAAGAATTCTTGGTCTCCGATTTGTCGATGAAGCCTTGTTTCGCTTAACGCGACAGTATGAGGTCCGCATGTATCGATGGCCGATTCCAGTGCAACACCTTTATTTATAATGCTTCGGAAGTTAGTAAAAAGTGGTGCATTCGATCGGTTGCGTTTGCTGACCCTGTCGCGTTCCTATCTCGCAGAGCGAGCAGTGGACGTCGACTGCCCGGTAACAGGTGCGTGCCCAGGCGCAAGCTCTGCGTTGTCTGCAGCTCTGTGTGTTCATGGCGACTCGTTTTCTTTGACACATTGGCTTATCGGGTCGTAGACATATTGCTTCTTATTTACGATTAACTTGATGTAACGCACTTGGTAGGTGGGTGAGCCAAGTTGATCTTTAGCAAATTGGAGTAGTTTTCGCCTCACTTCACGTTTGGCTGTGCAAAAGTCTTCGCTAACGCTTATATTTTTATCTTTCAGTATTGCTCATGCACAACGCACTTTTTCTTTTGATTCGAAGTCTGAAAATTTGACGATCATAGGGCGGCACTTGTTTTGCGAATACGGCCCTAAGCGATGTGCGCGCTCGATCGCGTTGTCTGACAAGACGTGAAGCGCAGCTGTTAAGATTGACCTTATCTTAGATTCGGATTGTTCCCGTGATTCTTGAGAATCTGGAATGTCTCGAAGAATTAAGTTACTACGCCGCGAACGGTCCACTTGCTTGTTCAGATGGCTTTCAATGTGGCCAAAATGGGCGACAACCGACTTCACTGACTCCTCTTCGTTATCAACAGCACGCTCTAGCTTCTCAACCAATTTAATCTTTGTTTCAAGCTCATCAAGCCTCTTCTGGATTGATGTAAATTGAGCTTCGATTTTCTTTAGGCTCGTCCTTATATCTTTGACATCAGTTGCCAACTCGTTCGGGACCTTATCGGAGTGAGTCGAGGGCGTATGAAGGTCTTTAATGAAGGTAAATATGACTGTCATCTTTTCGGAAGGATCATCAGGCAACGAATCCATATTGAGCAAGGCCTTAGTTCGCCTGTCAGGGCTTGGATTAGCTTCCACATCACCAGACCGAAGTAACAAAGAAACCGTCGAAAAAGAAACGCAGGCAATGTCAGCAGGCACTTCCGGGCACGGAAGCAGGGCCAAACAACGGTTATAATTTTCCTTAGCGTACAAAGAGTATGGCTCACACACCTGTAAAAGGCAGAACCATGGAAATTCAGGCATACTGCTCCTAGCTGCGCCCCCGTACCGACAGAAAAGAACGTTGCGCCACCATCCATTTAAGTGCGTTCCTGGCAGTGGTCATCCTGCAAGAAGACCATGCGCAGAAGGATGGAACGATAGTGCTTGCATCTGGGCTTGATTTCTTCTGCCGTTTAAAGTCGGGCAGTTGGTAGATGCAGCTACGGGATCGGAAGGGCCATGGACGAGGTGAAGGTGGTGAGGCTTGCACCGACGACGCTTGCAGCACCAAAAAAAAAAAAGAAGCCAGGTAAGCCCGTAAAAGGCAGAAGTGTGGAAATTGAGGCACACTTCTCCTGGCCGTACCTGTGTACCCACTAAAGAGATTGTCGTTCAATGCATACTGAAGAAACAAACTATTCGTAATCCGACAATTGAATTGTCTTTGAAAAAGGAGGTGTACAAATGATGATAATGAAGGACGTGATCTCAAAAACAATGTGCCAAAACTCTGACACCTGTGACTGCAGACCTCTGGCACTCCACTGAAGTATGGAAGCGTATTTGACATGCTACCGGAAAGGCCGCAGTGGTTGGGGATGTCAAGCCGTCTTGTTACTGCAGACCCGCAAGACTTGCAGTGTGTATTTAGCGGATTGTGTTTGCATATTATTCAGGAGTGCGGGGATAACACTACCAGCGACCTCAGTGCAGCAACGACCTGGAAACCTTGGCCAGCTTGATTACCTATTGTCGAAGTAGCGCTTGGTGGTAGTGGATTCTGTCGCTCCGCGGAGAAGTGTGCCTGTGGTAGTGCAGGCCAAGCAGCGACAGAATCTTTTTCCTGAGCCTCAGTATTCTTCTGGCCATGTAGATATAGCGCGCTTGGCGGTGGTATCGGTGGCGGCGGCGTAGAGGAACACTCTGGAGGCGAAACAGCACTTTTTACAGCGAAGCTGCCTGAGGCTATGATCTGGAAAAAAATGTCCCCTCCCACCTCCTCGAGATGTTGACAAAAACAAATCATCATGTGGACCGATCCTGGTGATAGTGCAGAAAGTGTCCATGCTAAATGGTACCTACTCTTGTGGGCTCGAGGACCTGTAACGCGGCCTTAAAGAAAGACGAAAAATAATAAAAAAATAATAATGATAAAAAGTAAAAATGAATAATAATAAATAAATAATATTCAATAAAAAATAAAAATAAAAAAAACGAAACAAATAACGAAGTTATGTCTTTCTGCCTTTATTCAACCAACATAGCATAACCACCATATAGAACTTAATATAGCTATTGAGCAATGCAGCTTCATTCGCCTTCCGTCTTCACATCGTGGAAGGGCTCTGAATTTTTTTTTTTTTTGTTAGGAGCGCGTCGTCAGCGGGTACGTCGCTTTTAACAGTCGTTATCGCTTCCTTCCGTGACAAGCCATCCTTCACCTTTTCTCTCAAGATTCTATTCTTCTTGATTAGTGGGCAGTCTTGTGATGAGGCATCATGATTTCCACTGGAGTTTCTGCAGTTTATGCATTTCAGGGTAGTCGCTTTGCAAGACTCTGCTGTGTGGGGTTCGGCGCAGCGCGGGAAAGCTGGCTTGTTACACACGCCACCCACGTGGCCCATTCTCAGACACTTGTCGCATTTAGGAGGCCTCAGAATATAGGATCGAACGACAGGACGAAAAAGACCAACGGTCACATGTGAAGGACGACAGCCGCCTTTAAAGGTCACCTTGACGCAACGGGAGTTGCCTTACTCGGCAAGCTTGCATTATGTCCGTAGCGCCAGTAGCTGGCTTGACCAGGACGGAAAGGTGAGCATTCGAAATAGAAACGTCGACATCATATACGACGTCCGTTGTCGTGCCCCTGTCCTGCGGGATCTAAGTACGAACTCGTGCTCGTACGGCCGCGTACTCGACGTCTATGGACAGGTCTTTCTTACGTGAATTAAGTAGAGTGTCCTTTATCTCATTCTTAGCGAGAGTTTGAAGTCGTGCCGAGATGACTTGCCGAGTCATGCTTCTTAGGTTGTCCGAAGAATCAACAGGAACAAACAGTATAGCGTGGCACGGCGGACCACAGGAAGCCTTCACGGTTGACGTACTTCGACCCGCCTAGGATACTCCTCTTCGCCTTGTGCTTCACCACAGTGACGAAGGCGTCATTGTTGTCATCGTTGTCATCGTGACTCGCTGTATACAGTTCAGTGCTGTCACTTGTGGTGTCATCTCGGCTGTTCCGCTTCCTTGAGGCCGACGTCGAAGGCAATGCCATGTTGGCATCACGTACAACGTGGTCAGCATTCACCGCCACCCGCAGAAGAGGATTGATCCCTGGAATAGGCATAAAAAGAACGCACAAATGCACAAAATCTCAGGAGACTGAAAGAGCAGCGTTCCACAAGGGCAACACTTCGTAGCCTTTCTTCCGATAACGCAAGTTTTCTTTCCCGCAAGTGCAATGCGGTGCAGAAGCACCACGATGCATTGTAACGCCCAAGTTAGGTTTTTTTTTTGTTACGCGCAAGCGTACATGCCGCGTCTGTGAAACCTGTGGGATTTAGGCCGCCGAGCTGCGAGAGGGAAGCGCGCACCGGAGGAGGGCGCTTGGAGGTGCAGAGGAGGAGCGCGCCAGAGGGGGTATGGAGGAGCGCACGGCGGAGCGGTGGAGGAGGAAGGGGGCGGTGCACCACTCACGAAGAAGGTAGGTGGAGGCGCGCTGGGTTCACCTCCTCTGCCAGTTGCTACGGGCTCTGTGTGCGCTATGGATGCACCAGGTTCGTTTGACGATTGAGAGGCCGAGTGCCGGAGGGAGCAGCAACGCGAGCGGCGGCATCCCGAGCGCGAGTCGACAGACCCCGAAGTCATCGGCAAGCGCCGGGCACGAGCTGAACAAAACTGGCAAAAGGCGTGGGCTACGCGTACCCAGGAGACTCGTGAAGAACGTGCTAGGCGGCTTGCGGCAGTGCGGATGTGTCAGACAAGACGGCATAACTTAGAAACTCCGAAATAGCACCCATACGCTTGCGCGTAACCCGCGTTCGCGATGTGAAACGTCAATGTAAGCTTTTATTTTGGCTTTTCAGCATAATGTGGTGTCTTTTGTGCGTGCGTATATGTAAAGAAAATGTGAATGACGTTCACTCCACGGCGGTGACAGTGTCGTGCGCGCGCACACATACACACACACACGTGCGCGCGCTCGCACGTACGTGCACACACAGGCTGTCTGGCTGCAGTTCCCTTTGCAATATTTTCTTGAAAATGTATTTTTGTGGTCAGAGTAAATTATGCGACATGCAAGGAAAGGCGGTAGGACTGTGGAAATACCCTGAAACTAAGTGGTTGAGCTGTGATTGCTTTATTAATAGGTTCAAATGAAGAACTTCATTGAAACTATGGCCTGTTCTAAATGGGCAAAGTTGACAGAAAAATGAGGTCTCGCAGTCCTTGCTAAAGCGAGAAGCACCGTCGTTGTCCATGATGAACAGGCTCAATTATATCTTTGACTGACGTCGTCAAATCACAGAGACAAAAATTGCTTGTGGTTTCACGACGAACCGGGCTCTTCTATAACTTGCATATGTAGACATGCTACATGCAGTTGTCGTGAGATTTACGTAAGAAAAGTATATCTTCCAGATTCTAAAAGTAAGGAGGATAGACAATGCGAGAAGGGCATTTCTCTTTAAAGGAATTGTCGTGTTAACCTTTTAGTCGAACGATCAAACGGCTAAAAGGCACCCAGCAAAAGGCGAAGGTTTAATCGGCCAAGAAACATTAGGTAGACGCGAGTGCTATTATTCCCATTCTCGCAAACGTACATTTGGTTAAAGAAGCAGAGGTAGGGCATCTCACATACGCATTCTTAATGTTGTGTAAGGCTTTTTACCTTTACCTGAAGTTTCAATCGTGACAATTCTGCGGCACTGCAATGTAGTACTAATCTTTCTGTCATGATTTTCGTTGGATATGAAGCAGATAACCCTCCCTAGGTATGCGACATGCACCATATGCTAAGCTGCGTTGATACCACATATGTATACTTACCGAATCGGCGTTGTACAGCAGGCGGGATGTTTTTCCTTGAAGTAGTAAAGTACTCTCAGTGCCACTCCACAAACTCGAGACACGCATGACTTCTGCAAGCGGCTTTTTTGTTGTAGCTTATGTATTTGCACATAAGAGAGCACGAACAAAACATGAGAAGTAGCTAAAACAGAGTTGACGAAAGAACAACGCCTGAAAGCGTCGACATCCTCG
Organism: Dermacentor albipictus; assembly: GCF_038994185.2. Lineage (NCBI taxonomy): Eukaryota > Metazoa > Arthropoda > Arachnida > Ixodida > Ixodidae > Dermacentor > Dermacentor albipictus. The sequence continues at coordinate 201,925,309 of NC_091821.1, read as the reverse complement.
AAGTCTGTCAGAGAAGCTGATATCTTTGGACTTAATCAATGTCCGATGCTTTTCCTCGTTCTAATCGATGACTCATATAGCCGTAGGTTAAACGAACCGCTGATTTGTGTCCGCAAAGGCTCATGGCAGGCTAAGCTGTGAAGGAATAAGCAGTGCTTTCTCAGATGACCACAGTACTGTGATGTTCGTACATACAGGGTGTTTCAACGAACCCTTTAAAAATTTTTTTTAATTGTCTGTGGTGCATAGCACAATTTTTGTCCATGAGCTGGTCTACTCGAAAAGGTGGACATTACTTGCACAAAACATTGTAATGCATAATCGGCTATTTAACAAAATTTACTGATTAAGCTTTTTTCTAACTACCTTATGGTACATATTGTAATTTACAAATTCAAGCAGGTGAGACCGCAAGGCGTGCATATTCACTTGAAAAGAATTGTGTGGATCACAGCATTCAAGAGATATGCGCCGTCAAACTTGCGTTAAATATGCACTGTCATTCCACTTTCTTAACAAAACGTCGTTTTATGCATTGAAACACAAAAGTAAGTGGAACGTCATTGCATTTCTCCGCAAAGTTCGGAAATTAATATCTCGAAACTGGCGTCATACTGGCGTCATTCGACTTGCGAACTCCTGGGCTAGAATTTGTAAATTCCAGTACGTGCCACGAGGAAATTAGTTGAAAACCTCATTAGCGGATGTTTGTTAATTAGTCGATTATGTGTTTCAATTTCTTGCGTAATTAACGTTCGCCTCTTCGAGTCGACCAGCTCAGAGACTAGAATTGTGGTATCTGCCACAGGCAATTAAAAAAATTTTTCTGAAAGTGTTCGCTGAAACACCCGGCATATTGGCGGCTCAAGCGTTTTTGAACTGATGCGTCCACTACTGCTGAAGGATGGCAGTGCGATAACGCCGGCAGGATCGCTAATTGATGTTGGCGTTCGGCTTTGCAATACGGCGTAAGGGATTTAATTTGCACAGCATGGGCACACACATACACAAGCATTGATATTTCGACGACAATACGAGAAACATGCGCGCGCTCTATACAGCCCGCCGCGATGTTCAACCACTGGAATCAGGCAGTGGGCGCACGTGGTGTCCGAAGTGGAGGGGCAGGGGGGAGGATCAGCTGCCTAACGCCCCTTCCTTTCGTCTCGACACGATCAGCCAACCAGTTACACGAATTCGCTGGCGACGATTTGATCCTGATGTTCTATCCGTCTGGCTCATAATTTGAGTTCGAACAAATGCTGTGCTCCGCGCGGTCAACATGTCGCAAATGCCGCTATTAAATTATAATAGCGAAAGCCGTTTAGGAAACAAGACCAAAGCGAGTAATAATGACCGTGGTTATGATGCCAGTGTTTTTAGCTCTGGTTTTATTCATGACATTTCTTGTACGCCGTCGATCCACTCATTCTGGGATGGAAAGGCATGCTCACAGTTCCGAAGCCTACGTTCCTTGTTTATCATGCAGACTAACTGAACAATAAGACTATAATGTCAGGGTAAAACATTCGCGTAAATGAAGACAAGCAATGGATCGACACACATATACACAGAAAAGCCGTTTGTGTGTCTCTGTGTCCATTCTTATGTTGATTTTTGCGCCCGTTCTTCCATGGCATCGAAGCACCAACTCGACCAAATAAGAATGTGTTTCGCTGAACAAGGCTATATGCTGGATGAGTTGGTATACGTGATGAACTAGAGCAAGCGAAACAAGGCGCATAAGCTTCTGCACGAGGCAGGAAGCACATAGGAAGATTACTACAGGATTGCTTCTATGATTGCGCACGCGCTTGCTGCTAACCTCGCGGATGTGCGTGCGTGCATGATCAGAGAACCTTTGTTATTAGTCCAGAAATCCTTCTGTGTACTTCTTGTCTCTTGTGTATACGTCTTTTTATCTTTTCTTTTTTCTATCTGTATTAAGCGAAGAAGGAACAGCTAGTGCGCATATGGCCTGCGAGCAAGTCGTGCCTTTCATCGCTCTTTGCAGCGCGGATAGAGACAACAGGGTGGCTTCGCAGACGCACCGCTCCTTCCGACGCTCGCGGCGGGCGGAGCAGGGCCCCCGGCCGCGTGATTGACCCTCGGGTGGCGCGGCGTTGGCGGCGGCCCTCTTCCTGGGCCAATATTTAATCGATGAGTATCTCGCACGGCGGTTGCCCGGAGCCCGAGGTGCACAATGTATCAAAGTCGATGCAAGATTTGTTACACGGCATCAGAGCGCGCTCGACCCTCTCGGTCGCCGCGAGAGGAGCGCATAAATCGAAACCGCGGCGGGCCGCGCGAGCGCACGCTGGCTGGGAATAATCCGTGCTGCCGGAATGCCAGTCCGCGACAGGCGGAGACAAATGCCTGGCAACCCTGTCTCGGTCGTGTCGCTTTGTCTTGCGCGCTAGTCCGATTTCGCAAGTCACTGCTTCCAGGCCCCAGCGTGACCCGGACGGAATGCTTCTTGCCGGAGTGTGTGCGAGCCACTTATAAATCTGCGACCAACGTCGCGCCGAGGGCCTGCTGCCATTTTCAAACGTCACGTGGGTCCAGTGCGATTGACCAGTCGGTGCACGTCGCTCATTAGTTTCTGAGCTTGTAGCCGCTGTCCGACGTCTCGAGGGCCCTATCGGCCAAATCTACACGCGACCTGGCCGGCAGCTGACACGCGAGAAACAAGCCGCTCGGAAGTACACCTGAGTCGCTCCAGCTGCCCGAGGAAGCGCGCGCCGCTGGCCTCAGCGAGGGCCACCGCTGTGCATATTAAGCAGCCGAAGGACTCGGCCGGCCCGTTAATTACGGGACGTCCATCTTCTTACGTGGCGGCTAAAGACATATGCGCGAATCGCTCGGGTTGGTTTCCCGCCAATCGAAACGTCCAGGGAGACAAGACTGTTTTAGTTGATAAGAAAACCTTCAGCGCGGGCGGCATTTTGCCGGGGCTGTAGTAGAAGCCCCAAAAGGTGAACACCAAGCGCGTCATCGAGATCGACATCTTCTTCAGCCGTGCATGCGAAATATTCGTGCATTCCACATTAAGAAGATCATCCATGTGCGGCGGCGCTGCCGTCGTGTAGATGCAAGGATAATAAGCGTGCTTGCGCGCGGATCCTCTGTGTCTAGAGCGAGGATTACATAAAGAAAAGTGCGCTCGCGGAAGGCAGGCATACTTAGCGAAACAGGTGTTTTGCAAAAGAACGCCGTGGACTGCTCTCAGAAGCATAAATTTATGGCTGCGCCATAAGAACGCCGATTCCCGTCTGGTAGATCCCAAATAGGGGAAGATAGGTCACGTGCTATGTACAAGCGCTGGCGCTCAGTTTATCCGACATTTCACGTTAGGGGACATCGCAGGCGCTCTGATGAAGGCTACAGGGACATCAATATCCTGGTAACTGGCCGGTGTCGTCATTCATGCGCCGAGAAGCGAAGCGGGCGTTTCTCCCCAGGGCGCGTATACTGCAATGGGAGCGCGCTGATTGTGGTGCGGCAGCTTCCGGAGGACAACCATCTGCGGCGCGAGATCCGCACGGCAATCGTGGGGCTCGAAATCGGCTACCCGTCCCAGCTCTGATGCTTTCGAGCTTGTATCTTTTCCTTTCGCCTGACGTGGCCTCGCGCCCTCCAAAGTCGGCTATAGGCCTAACTCCCTGCTCGCGCTCTGCGCAGCTTCAGCTCGCGGAACTTTCGTTGTCGTCTGCGGCGGCCAGGCAGGCAGGCAAGCAGGCAGGCGCACTGCGGTGACAAATCACCGCTGCGCCTAATGACGGGTGAATGAGCAATGGCTGCGGCGGCGACAATGACGAACGAAGGAGACCCCGCTCGCTTCCCGAGAAAGCGTCGCATGCGCGGCCACGACGCCCCCGGAGGGAGGCAGGCGGCGCACCGCCAGGGCTGCTGCTGCTGCTGCTGCTGCAGCGACCGCGTGCGCCGCGCTTCCTGCCGCGGCGCCTGCGCGAGGAGCGAGCCCCATAAATTTGATGGAAAGGTGCCCAGTTTTGAGCCCGCAGCCGAAGTGCAAGCACCGCCCTATCCATCACGCATTTGTTTGTTTTTCAATGGGCCCTTTGTCGGTCACGGCGAAGACATGCGCGCCTGCTCAACGCGGGCCGCTGTTTTCTTCGAAGACCAAAGCTCCAAAGGGCCCCGGTGACGTTGGGGGAACGGAAATGAAGAAGTCATTACTGCCTCCCGAAGAGAGGGGAAGTCTATGTGCTCTCCTTTCTTTTTCTTTTTTTCTGTCGCTTTCTGCCCGCTTTCTTTCACTTGCTCCTCTGCTATATTAGGAAGCAGTGTGGGCTTTATTCCTCTTAGAAGTTCCTCGGTGGTCCTGTTCAAGTAAGCCGTGAATGCAGAAACGTAATGATCATTGGGCGCGTGAACCTTGTTTACTGCTTAAGCCAACAGAAACACAGACTAAGAAAAAAAGGAAATTAGTGACAATAATCAGTGAAAGAACCAAAACAGAAGCTAAAATGTCATTAAGAGGAGACAGTTTGCGCCGTAATTCATCTCAAGCAACTACAAGTGTCTTCCATTCATAGTACATACTTTGCAAGCTTTCGCCATTCACGTCCCGTAGACTATTAACGTGATAGCGTTAAGGACACCGTGTCGAAGAAAATCCGGCGTCGGCGGCGGCGACATTGTCTGTGTGAGAACAGTCATCCCGCACCACGCATCTCCATCCACGCAGGCCCTCCACGTGGCGCTCAGGCGTTAATGAACTAATTGAATTTCTCAAATTAAAATGCGTCAGAAAATTCGTAAAGTTCGACTTACACACAACCTGCAGACCCGATAACGTCGGGCTGTAACTTGAATATACGAGAAAACATAATTATGTTACGCGGGAACTGAAACACAACCCCTTTTCCAGCAACCGTTTGAGGTATGTATTGGTAAGAGCGGCGCGCCACAGAAATCTCGCCTTCGTGCATAGCGTTCGCCGCTAGCCTTTCCAGGAAAACATTATGGTTATATATAAGCTGCAGTTGCCGGCAAGTGTGAAAAGCAGTCAGGGAACTTCGAATGCTATCGCGTTCCGCTCTTAAAGGCGAAGCTCAAGCGTCCTCCAAATTTTTTATCTGGCTGTGTGTATCCCACCCGTATAAGCTGGATGTCAAATGGCGGTATTTGTCCTTGCGGCCATCACGCATTATATTGTTGAGAAAGAAGATATGCGTAACTCGTTAGTTGACATTTTGCCAAAATACTTGGTTTTCATTAAACTTACCTTTAATAAAAAATTACTAAACAAAAAAAACATACTGCACAGTGCAAAATTTATCCGAATGTAAAAGGAGAGATACAAAGATGAAGAGACCAGAAGTGACGCCATCGCTATAGTTCCTTCTTACGGTTGAAATCCATGCAACTTGTTCTCTCTTTTGACACAGTATATAGCCTTGTGCGCGAGCTCATAAGCAGAAGGTCACCTTTAGGCAGCCTAGTCCTTCAATGCCGTCGCATTTGCATGAATGGGACGTGCACGATAAGCAGAATTGCATATAGGTAAGAAAAAAGCAAGAAAGTAATAGAAAATTAGGGCTGTTTTATTCTGAACCAAACTTAGTGACCGCGGTAACTGAGCTTGGTGAGCGCTACATAAGTAATGAAAGTTATATTTTTTAAATATATAATTCGAAAGTTTGCCTTGCGGCATAAAACCTGTGAAGCATGCATATATGTGTACATGCACACTTTAAGTTCGATCAAGTTTAACAGGGATCTATATGGTGTAGACCATAGATCCCGAGGAAGGAAGGAAAAAGCGGAGAAGGAAGGCAGGGAGGTTAACCAGTTTAGCCTAACCGGTTTGCTACCCTACGCATGGGAGCGGGATGGGGGGATGAAAGATGGGGGAGAGATCTAGAGACGGTAGTCAGGTGATTGGCTTTGGTGTAGTCTCACTTTTCAGAGGTAGTGTCACCTTGATGAGTGCGATCCGGTGCCACATACCACCAGGTCCACCAGAAGAGATACGATGGACTTGTGCGGGCAGCTGGGTGAGGGCAGAAGGAACAAGTTGCGCCGAATGCTGGTCGATAGTCTGGATCCCATAGGCAGCTTATAGCTGGAGTCCACGCAGCAGCCATGCGGTTCCTCTTTAACCCAACCTCTTCGCGGCTGCAGTGGTCCCAAACTTGGTTAAAATGACAGTGCTACCAAACTCGGCCCGTATATCTGCCGTTGGTGTGCGTTTTCTCACGACAGATATATGATGGGTTGTCGTGAAACACCGCTAAACCAGTTGGCACCCCGTGGCTTAGAAATCAGGTATGGAAACTGAAACTGTGAGATTTCTTTAGCCCCCAAGCGATCCGGGCTTATCGTCAAGGAGTCGAAAAAGAGTTATAGAAGCGTTGTAAAGCGTTGGTGCGTTTGTGAACCTGAATGAGCGTTTCAATCGTCTCAAGACGCGAGCTCCCGCGAGCATGAGAGAGCTAGTCGAAAGGGACCGCACCCGCTGTGGTTGCTCAGTGGCTATGGTGTTGGGCTGCTGAGCACGAGGTCGCGGGATCGAATCCCGGCCACGACGGCCGCATTTCGATGGGGGCGAAATGCGAAAACACCCGTGTGCTTAGATTTAGGTGCACGTTAAAGAACCCCAGGTGGTCAAAATTTCCGGAGTCCTTCACTACGGCGTGCCTCATAATCAGAAAGTGGTTTTGGCACGTAAAACCCCAAATATTATTAAAGGGACCGCGAATTGTTCATGCGTTTCTAGACTTCGTCTCTGAGCGTTTTGCAATAGTACTGAGGCTTCGGTTAGTCCGTACATATTGATAACAAATGCAATGACGCAAAATAACTGAGGGCATAAGACACAGTGAATGTTTACCATAAGCGCATGTGGTTCTTCTATGTTATACACTTTCTCCCTATTGAAGAAGGCGCGTCGAACAAGGGGAAATGAGCTTTTAGGCTGTTGTTCATTTCGCGTGCTTGCGTGCAATAAAAGCAAGCGTTTTGGCGCGTTCGTGCATTTGCGTAAGTTTTTCAATCATTTCAAAGCGCGAGCTAGCGCGAACGAAGAAGAGCGTATGCTGACGTATGCATGCTGCCTTAAGCCACGCCAATCCAAGCCAGAGACATGGCGAGCCATCTGTGTGTTACCGTAGGTTAGGCATACTCCATGGGTCCCTTTCAAGCTCGCGTGCTATAACTTAAAAACGCACCTTTAGCTCTTGGTCATATGACACCACAGTGGCACCGGTGATTACTATAGGCGCACTAACATCCTTTTCAGCCCACGTTTCCAGCCCATAAGCTTTTATCTCTCTGTATCTTGCGGGTGTGGCTGTGCTATGTGGCGTATACCACATTGATTGAGTAGTTGGCGTAGCTTTGCGGTAGTGCTAGCCTGCCTCATTGTCTATCAACGAAAAAAAAGAAGATTCTGAACGAGCGAAAAAAATAACTTTTTATTACTATTAAACGGCTGGGCCAAACTCGTACATTATTACCGGTCTTTCGCTTTTTCTTTATTTCGAGCCAATGTGCAAAATTGGTTACGTTCAACACCGTGCATTGTTTCGAACCTGGCAACAGTTCAACAAAGCTATCATTGCAAAAGAAAGGGCATGCTGTGTAACATGTATATTGCACAGCAATACTTGAAGAAAGAATGTCGCTGAAGCCAATGTTTCAGCAAGGGGACTTGCCTTCGTCAGGGCCTTCATCAAGTCCCGTTGTCGAAACGTTCGCTTCAACGCCATTCCTTGTTCAACTACTGCTGATCACTTCAAATTTCCATCTTCCTTTGAACTTTTATCTTGTTTGGATACATGTAAAATGTATGAGGACGCCTGATAAGCAGCATCTCCGCGATGTTATGGCGGCGGACAGAGTCAACACATCTTACTGCTCTTTTATTTATTTATTTATTTATTTATTTATTTATTTATTTATTTATTTATTTATCTCTCTCTCTCTGTTTTTTCATATAAAGAAGTATTAACCGGCTGCTTATTTTCGTGAATCGAGGCATGGGTACTTCTCGTCAACTGAATTCGATCATGTGAAAAGGGCTCTATGAGCAGCGAAAAAATGAAATGCAAGTGCGTTCTGGGTGGAAATGATTAGTTTCTTAACGCAATGCCAATTTCTGGTGACGTCGTAGCAGTTAAAATGGGAGCGTCTGAATTTTTATTATCCGACAAATTTGTCGGCGAGAACCAGTGTGCACCACCATCATTAGGCGTACCCGCCGTGGTGGCGTATAGTGGCTATGGCGTTGCGATGCCCGATGGCGGGGTATGGAATCCCGGCCGCGGCGGTTGCGTTTCGAGGGGCCGAAATGCAAAAACGCCCGTGTACCGTGCATTGAGGTGCACGTTAAAAAATTAAATTAATTAATTTAATTAATTTAATTATTAGGCGTCAAAGAAGAGTATCGATGCTACTGAACCAGTGAACTGTCACACTGCCATAAGGAGCCTGAGTAGCCTTTGAGATTCAACAGTAGCGGGGAACATCACACTGCCATTCTTCCCCAGTGCAGGGTAGGGGTGGCCAACCGGGCTCAGCCTAGTTAACCTACTAGGTTTTTGCCCTTATGACTTCTCTCTCTCTCTCTCCCTCCCCCCCCTCTCTCTCTCTCTCTCCACACAGTAATTGTTAGTCCCACTCCAGGAACAGCCTTGGCATTCAAAAAGACTTTACTAGTTTACAGTTATCTCCAGCACTTTCGAATTTTCACCACGTCTCAGTATCCTGTAATGGATACCGGTTGTCGCACCATCAAAGCCGATAAGTCTGTTCACTATCTCATTCTGCGTCATGGCTTGTGTAAGCGCTTAATTTTGTTTCTGTGGCTGAAGATGGCTCGACCTTCAGCTTTCACTCAGAAAAGGAGCTTTAAAGGTGGTTCGACGATTTGCTATTAGCTGTGTCATCGTGCACCTTCATGGCATGTGCCGCCATAATACACCTTGGTGTACGCGGTGCGCTGTACAACTATCGTCTGGTCGTGTGAACACACTGCGGCATCTCTTTGTTACGCGATGCCCCTTTGGTGCACGGTGCCACTTTGCGATGTGGAGTTTTCGGAGCACGGAATTTACTACTTCGCCGGACAACCTGGATTCATATTTGGACATGGGCGAAGTACGATAACACACGAGCGCTCACTGACAAGTTTGCTGGTGAAGTGGCAACACACACTCACGCACACGCGCAGGCGCACGCGCACACACACGCGTGCACGCGCGCGCACATGTATGTATATTTATCTAAGGCCAGTGCCGGTCTGGCTACGACAAATTGGAACACGCAGCTCGGAAATGTCTAAGCAATGCACGCTTTGCCGGCGCTTTACGTTTCGCGTGACCCCTTGCTCGCGCGCAAACCGGCCGCGCGATCAGCACCGGTCGCGCGCGCGCCGTGCGGCGAGCGCCGACGCGACTGCGGGTCGCCCCTCCATCGGTCGCGGGTCAAAGATCTCGTTACGACGGCGCCTGGCAATCTTTATGCGCGCCTGGCTTTTTCCCGTTGCAGCCACCATTCCTTTATCACTGAAACCGCGCGCGGAGGCGAGATTTATTAGATGTTGTAATCATTTTCCGAGGCAGCAGTTATTTCCTGGGGCAGAAGCGCATCCTGTTCCTCAAAATTAGTAGAGGAGATAATGGTAATAACGCCAAGCAGGCACACATGGCAAGCAGCAAGAGCGGGCCAAGACGCCCGGCTCCAGATAATTCCGGCCGCGGAGGAGGCGCGCGCTTCAAAGGAGCCACCACAGGCTCGAGCGTTTATTTTAACGCGGCGTGATTTATTGGCGCTCATTACCGGTAACGTAGTCCGGGCTGCTCGCGCGTCTCTTCCCTTCGCGGCGCGCCGAGGCCCTGGCGTCACCGCTGCTTCGAGATTAATAGCTTTGTTTATGGGCGAGCCATCCGCGGCGATAAATCTGAGGGGGCAGTTGGGCTGACGCTCGGCCGATGGGATTCCATCACGCCAGCGACGGCCGCTGATTGCGCGCGCGCCGCGGCCGCCCCCCAATCGCCCTGTCGCCGCGCGATCGAACCAAGGTGCGCCGCCGCGCCTGCACGCACGCCGCTTGGCTAATTTAGTCGGGTCTCTCCCCCCCCCCCCCCCCACGCTCCATTGTCGCCGAATGTTCCTGCCACTTGAGCAGGTATGCATAGTCTAGACGTCGTGCGTCACGGCCTTTACATCGCGCGACCCAAGCGACGACAAAATGCGGAACGGAGAGCTGTCCCAGTTGGTGGACAACGTGGCTTCTGGCTGATAGAAACGCTCGTCTACGGAAATAGGGTCTACTTAAGACTCTCACATGTGCGCAAACATTGTCATTATCGGTTTGATCTTCTGAAGCGGGCCACATGGAATGAACAAATCACCTAGTGCGTAGCACACTGGCACGTGAAACATTTTTCCTCGGTGTGACACTTGCGGCATAAACACCTAAACGCGACAAGGCTCTCATCGCGGGCGACGAGATGCCGAATAAACATGCATGTGATGGTCGTGTATCGAACTGTATTTCTTAGAAACGGGATAAAGCGACTCTTTGGAGCGGGCTATTTTATAACGAGGATAGTTGAATTGCGAAATAGACACTTGTGGGACAGACCTGACCAAGTGCGCGTCTGTCCTGCCGCCCCACTGTTCCTCTCGTGCTCGAAAAAAAAAAAAGATAGATAGAAAAAGAAAAAAAGTAAAAAAAAGAGAAAAGAAACAAAGAGAGAGAGAGAGAGAGAAATGAAAGAAAAAAGAGAAGAAAGAGAGGAATGAAAGAGAGAGAGAGAGAGAGAGAGAGAGAATAAATGATGATATCTTGCGTGCCAAAACCGCGATCTCCGGATTAGTTTTGATCACCTGGGGTTCTTTAACGTGCACCCAACGCATGGTACACGGGCGTTTTTGCATTGCGCCCTATCGGATTACGGCGGCAGCGGCCGGGATTGAGATATTGCGACGTTGAGCTGAGCCATATCCATGCTCTGGGCTACCGCAGCGACTCCTTTCGTGCTCCAATTCTGTACCCGTTACTTAGATGCACAGCTTGCATGCAAGATGGACACATGATCTGGGATGCCGGTTAACCTTTGCCTCCCTGTTGAAGACCTGTCGACACTGTTTGACGTCATCAGCAGCGCACTTCCGGTCGCGCCTGGTTGCTGAACGCACGTCCCTCCCAGCCGTCCGCTGTTGTCTCGAGTCGGCATTGTGATGCAGCCAATCACACGGCGGTAATTAGGACCGCCCGCGGTGTGACCGGCGCGTCACGTTTTGCCCTGTTGGAGTGAAATGAATAACTAAAAAGAGGGCGAAAGAGGCGCTTAGCGCGACGTGGGGCCCCTCAACGAGCGCCTTTGTTTTGCCTGGCTGGCCCATGCGAGAGGCGGCTCTTGCTCATTCGCGGGCGACTTGAGTTATCGTCAGTCGTCTATCTAGGAACTCAGCCGTGGACGGATGTAAACACAGCGGCCGCATTACGAGGTTGCCGAGAGCCCGGCTAGGGGAACATTAAAGCGAGACGTGAAAGCCTGTGCCGTATACGTGAGCTATCCTCAAAACCGGCGCGTCTCTTCTCCTGCGCCCGCTTGAGCCGTGAAAGGTGTTCCTCCGCTCTGGGACCCCATAAATATCGCTGACGCACAGTCGAGGGGGCGTCCACCGCACATCCTTTTGTTCTTTGTCGGGGAGAGGCTGGCCGCTCTGGGTCGTGATTATCTTAAAACAAGCGCTACACCGTATATGCGCGCACCGACGTGATCACTTCTTCCACTCCCCCGTTTTCCCTTCGCGCAGTCTCCCAAACAATGTTTATACGACGCCGCAAGCTCGCGTCCGCCGATCTCTCTCCTCCTCTGCTTCTTTTGCTGCTTCGCGCGCGCATGGCGTCCTTTTATCCGCGTCCTTTATTTTCACCTATTCTCGGTGCGCGCGAGTTCTCGCTCGCATTGCTTTCTTGCCTTCGCATGTGTTACTCGTGTGGAGGAGGAGGATTGCAGGTGGCGAGAAGGTGGTTCCTGTCTTAATTAAGACATTCATCCTAAGCGTTATTTCCAAAGGCGTGTTGGCCATAAATTTTGCGCAGACGTGGAGGAAGGCGAGCGGGTGGGTGGGGGTGGGCACGATTATAGCTTGCGATTGTTTTCATTTCTTGCTTGTGGTCAGTGCTTGCTTCGTTTTCCCTTTTTTATAGCGTGCCTTTCTTGTACTATTTTTTTTTACATATTGCTATCGGTGCCCTGTCCTCTGGGCGCGAGTCTGTCGAACTCTCGTCCCATTTGGGGGTGTTAGCTCCTGTCCTAGAGCTCGTTTTGATGTCCCCCCTTCCCCCCTCTTTCTTTCCCTTTACCTCTCGGCTATTTTGTTTTTTCGATTTTGTTTTGCTCTTTCGACACGTTGTTGTTTGCGCGCTTGAAACATGCAGTGCGAACGGTTATGCACGTCGCACTAATTCCTTTGTGCTGTTCTCCACGAAAGAGACGCGGGGTTATATTTCTCGCGCAATCTGGCCATTATCTACTGACGGCCTACTCTCTCGGACTCAACCCACCCGCGCTCTCCTCTCCACCCGCTTTTATTTTTCCTTTCTTCTGTGTTTGCGTCGGCCTAGCCCGCAACTGTGCTGCGGGCAATGGCGAAACTGCCGCTTCGCGGCTGCCTCCCGTGCGCACCACCTGCAACATGAGAGCGCCACTCGAGTGCGTCTTGTTTATGTACTCCGTACGAAGATCTTGATAGAAATAAGGGTTCGCAGAAACTTTATGACTGCTGTGGATGTCAGGTCCGGTGTTGATGGAAGACTCCGGGTATATGTACTCCGCGAGGAGATGAACGCTGTTGCGGTTGTGCGCGGAAAGGTGGAACCGCTTACGGTGGTCATCATTCCATTCGGCTGAGTAAACCCTTGATACGGCTGGCGTGCTCTGTTTGGAAGTATTTATGGAGCCTGCCTTGGTTCCGAAGGGTGTGGACGGTGAACCGCTTAAAGTGTCAAAACAGACTCACAAGCGCATCAAGTATCCAACATGTTGTGGCATATATAGTATGTAAGGCACCATAGTTAGCCACATGCCATAGATCCTGCTATCAAAACATGCTGCCAAAGACCTTCATTGAACAGTTTAGTAGTGCAACTTTGAGGACTAAACTTCGCATTCGTGTCCACCTCTGCCACGAAGCCTGCTCGTCAAACATTTTCAGTTTGTCTCTGAATTCCCTATTCTTTCATAAAATGGAGCGGTCGTCCCAGAAATCCCAGCACGCGTTGCGTGCTTACCGATGCATATTATCGGTGATTTATACAGCACAAATGTTTCCTTGATTCCCGTAATCGACACTATATATAAACGTCAATGGGAATAATTGACTGCAGCGAAATCCTGACATTCTGATATTGGGCTTTTGTTCACATGGAGTGAGCCTACTTTCTCACGATAGTTAGTAGAGTGCAGCCAATACTCCTGTGTTCTACGACACCTCACAAGATTGTATTAGGAATCATAGACTTTCAATGATATGGCACTTATATGAAATTTGCCCTTTCTGATGGTAAAAATGTTTCTGACAAAGTGAGCCCTTAGCATTAGTTATTTTCGCAAGAAACAGATATATCCTTGCCTATTTACAGAGCTATCATTACGTGCACGATAAAAGGATCCTTGCACGTGGTCAAATGTACAGTACGAAGCCCTCTAGCGTGGCGTCCTGATACCCCGCTGTGCGCGTTTCAGTCATCAATTAGTTTTTGTTTTCAGTGAATTAAGCCCCTTAAAGCCCCGTTTTTGTATGCATATGTGCCGTATAAAGCCGCTCTTTTCGTAGGCCCGCTGAATCCGATCGTACTTCGTGCACTTCAATGTGGTGGCTCATTTAGAATGGCGTTTTGCTGCTTAGCAAGAGGTCGAGGGCTAGATTCTAGGCCACTGCATCACATTCAAGTGAGGGTGAATTATGAAAAAAAAATTATCGCGTTTTGATATTTATGTGCAATACATACCTATCAATGACCGTCTGAATTTTTGCTCTTTCTGCTGTTTTACGAATGTACAGTACTCACGGATTGAAATAGGACATTCGGAGCGCGTGGCCGTCGCTACATGCAGCGCCCCCCGTGGATGCTCATGGAACCAAGGTGCTGCATTGTGGTATAGCGCGAGGGGGAGAACATCTACGGAGCGGAATTACTCCTTCCGGTCGCCAACGGGCCGGCCTGTGGTTTAACACACTGCCTGCGTGGCGCTGCAAGGCTTGCTCGTTCGTGTGCCGACCGAAATGGTTCGGCGGTGCGCATTGCCCATTTTGCGGCGGCGTCTGCGTGCGCATCGTGCTTGCACAGTTTGGCGATGCGGCACGCATGCTGTGAAATGAAGACACAGGATTCAGCTACGTGATAGCGCCGTACGTGCGTTCGCAGAGATGATCAACACTTGCACAAAAGAAAAGAAAGTTTACTTCGTCCGTTTTGTAACGACAAAAAAGAAAAGGAGCAGTCGCAGGCCTGTCCACGTGCAACGTTTAAACGAAGACTCAGTATTTTGTTGGTTCACCCCTAGCAGCGAATACGGCGGCCATTCTGCGTGGCAAGCTTTCGTAGAGGCTGTCGCCCACGGAAGAAGGCGCTAGCTTCTCCCATTCTACTTGAAGAGCCGCCCACATGTTGTCTGAAGAACACCTGTGTAGCGGCCGGCGAGACAGGGCGTTCTTTATTTCAGCCCATACATTCTCAATAATATCAATGTCCGCACCTTGCGGAGGCTAGTTCAACACCATCACACACTTGTCTTGCAGCAGGCGAGTGACGGATGCTGCGGTGTGAACTGGGCTCCGGTCGTGCTGGAAGTAAAACAAGCCGCACTTAAATGGGCCAACCAGGACGTACGGCATAATGACGGTGTCGAGGAGGTCTAATTATGCTGAGGCATTAAAGCGGCCGTCCAGGCGTACAAGCGGACCCAAGCCGTCTTTGTAAAAATACACCCCCACACGTTCACGCTACATCGACCGCTGCTTGCAACACGATGTAGATTTGGGGTGTCGAACCTGGCTGAAGGAAGCGGAAAGAACACAATACGTTCTACTTCCCTGCGATTGATAACCGCGACAACAGGCGTATGCCTCTTGAATGCTGGCAGAGTGCACTGCCTTTAGTGACCATTTCTACGAACTGCTTGTGTCCAACCCACGAAACAAGGCGCTGGTGAAAAGCTTTTGGCGTGCGCTCTCTCCTCGCGGTAGCGGAGTGCACGGAATATAAAACCTAGTTTTTGATGAAAACGCATACCTAGCCGCCACATACCATCTATCCCATCTAGCATGCGCTACGGGAATGTAAAGAAAGGTAAACGTTGGTGGATTTTTTTAGTGAAGCTGTGTAACCACCGAATTTGTGAAGGAGTCCACCTGCCTCGTGCTTCGTGTCCTCCACGCTCGCTGCTGCTGGCCCCATTTTGATGTAAACGTGCTCTCGTCCGTAAAAAGGACATTCTGCCACTCTTCCACTGTCCAGGACCGATGCTCCTGCGCAAACAGCAGCCTTTTGATCCTGTTTTCTGAAAAGATGGAGGGTTTAATCGCCGCCACACAACTACGAAGACCACTTGTGTGAAAGTTCTCGCGTACTACTTGTGTGCTGGCTGCTAGCCCCAGGTCGTTTCGTATTTCTTTCGCCGTCATCTTCGGGTTTCGTCTCGCTGCTTCAACTATACGCTCGTCATTAGAGTCAGTCGTCACCTTCGGTCGGTGTCCTCCGGGCAGATTTGTCACGCAAGCATCCGTCCTGAAAGCCCGCACAATCCTGCTCACCGACGAGCGGGGGCGTACGGTCATATCGACGATTTGTTGCTGCGGTAAACCTGTTGCAGACAGTCACAATCTGCATCCGTTTCGAGATGGGTATACCTGACATTCCTGCTCGTGTCCGAAACGGAGGCGCGTCTTGTCTTCGCCATGTATAACTACCTGTGGCGCGGCTTCTGCTGACGTGAGTACGACCAACAATGCCGGGTGTTATCATTTCGAGGCTGAATAAAGAAGGCAGCTTCTCGACGGCTACTCCACAGGTGTTCGCACGAAATAAGCTATTCTTTTGTGCAGATGTTTATCATATCTACGAACGCACACAAGGCGCAATCTCGCAGCTGAATCCCGTGTCTTGCTTGCACAGCATGCGTGCCGCATCGCCAAAGCGCATGCAATGAGAGCGTCGTCTGCTCGCGCAGGTGTGCACCGTCGAGCCATTTCGATCGGAACACGAAAGCGCGCAAGCCTTGCAGCGCCACACTGGCAGTATGTTAAACCACAGGCCGGCTTGTCGGCGGCCGGAAGGAGTAATTCTGCTCCGTAGATGTTCTCCCCCTCGCGCTATACCACAATGCACCACTTTGGTTCTATGGGCACCCACGAGCGGCGCTGCATGTAACGACGGCCACGCGCTCCGTATGTCCTATTTCAATCCGTGAGTACTGTACTTGCGTGAAGTTATTAAAAAATTGATTGTTTGCGAAAAAGTGTTAAAGGGTCTGTAAGGTGGGGCAGCGCAGGATTGCAAAAAAAAAAGAAGATATGCATACAATAAACAAATTTTGTTGATACCGTTGTACTTTTCTCGCGATTTTGTGGCAGCAGAAAACGCCATATACTAGAGGGACACTTGCTTCAAGCAAGCTTATTCTAACAAGTTCCCGAAGCAGGGGAAATAGTGGCTGACGAAGTCGCTGAGATCTGAAAACAGGTGGCTATTTTTCAGTTCCTACAGTTGTTCCTAGTTTTTTGATAAATCATTGTTAATAATGTGCGTATGTATCCCACAAGTGTGTCCGCAGGGCAAAAATTAATAAAAATACAGGCTATTAGTGATTCACTTAGTATCACTCACTCACTCACTCACGAGTGAGTGAGTGAGTGAGTGAGTGAGTGAGTGAGTGAGTGAGTGAGTGAGTGAGTGAGTGAGTGAGTGAGTGAGTGAGTGAGTGAGTGAGTGAGTGAGTGAGTGAGTGAGTGAGTGAGTGAGTGAGTGAGTGAGCGAGCGAGTGAGTGAGTGAGTGTGCGTTTGTCTCGTGTGTATATTCGGTGTCGGCAAACAAAGAGCAGTATAAAGAGGACATTTTTTTAGGTTGCATGTACCATGCGATCGGGCGGATGTCAAAAATAGTTTGAGAAGCGCGTAGGTTGACTGTTTAATTAAGTGACTAATAAACCGATTTAGCATTAAGCTCTTTCATCAATTACTCAGTTACACATTTCAAATGTGCGGGAATTAATGCTGTCAGTTCTTCAGGCGTCTGTTTTACGTCCACAGTTTACGTCCGCAGCAGGAAGAAAACCTGCCCCGGCGATCTCCCCTTACCCCGTTCGGCGTATGCCGGCTCCATCGCATGCCTGAAGATTTCCCAGTCACGATATACGACCTAACCAAAGTATGGACACTGCAGGTGCTACTTTGTTCTTGTGTTCCTAGCGTTTGTTTTATTTGCGCTACAATGGCTTCCCCGAGCATCAACGAACTAGCCAAAAAACAAGTTATTTTGATTTCATTTATGTTCCCTTTGGCACACATTCCGTAAACTATAAAAAACCATTGGTTAAGTTGCTATGCGCATTACAATATCTGCGCAATTCTACTTCTTTCTCTTAATCACGATAATCACATCTGGAATATCAGCTATCACCGTTTTCCTTCTAACCCATGCTGCCTCCTCACGTGAAGAGCAAATCTTCTTCGTAGACATGGCTCGTATAGCTCGGTCCTCATACTCGCGAACTACTTCAAGTCTGTGGCAATGAAGGAGAAGCCACAGGGGCAGAGGTTCTGCGCATGTCTTACTGTGCCAAGCATTCCGGCAGAGTTTGAAAGTGCAAGGGTTTTTTTGAAACATATACCGGAATTCAACACCTCTTTGACACCAAATCAGCGTAGCTTCAACCTGCGAAGGTTTGAAATTTGCCTAATTAAACGGGGAAATTGAAAAACTGAAAAAAATCAATCGTATGTTACACTTAGTTGGGTATTTTGTCCCATTTTGCTGTTGTATTTAAGATGTTTCTTTTTTTTCGCCTAGACAGTGAGAATGCGGAACCTTTTCATGAGCGCTCTTGCGCGCGCATCGCCCCTGTAGCTTCCCGTTCATAGCCACACAAGGTTGCCTGTGCGCCACTATAGTTCTTTTACTTTTTTGTCTCGCAGGTTTCTTCCCCATATGCTCCCGCTGGTAGGGTACATTGATTATACCTACATTATTTTCTTTTCAAGGACTTCACTTGAGAATGCCTGCCATATAGGGCTCAAACTCATTTTTTATTGACCTAAAACTTTTCTTTTTCTGATCCGGGCATGCTCTGACTCCTTGGCTCAGATAAGCACACTTATCGAGAGCCTGGCGAGTTTTCACGAGATTTTGTTTCCTTGCCAATTCAGTGAACTCTAGTTACGTTTTGCGCACAATAATTTTTGTTCCTACATCCTTAGATTTTTCTGGTTTAGGTGCTCACTATTCTAATTGTTCCAAGTCATTGACATCGTTGCTAAGGCATGTGTACTTAGTTGGAAACCTGTTGCTACCACCATTTTGGAGTTATTCGTCTCGCAAATAGCCGTATTATACATTTATGTTCCACATGCTTTCTGGGAAAATAAGTAGAACGTTATAGTGCATCTCGCTGGAAACCTATCCATGCATATCGGGCAACTATAGAGCTAGCCTCGGGATTCCAACTTAGTAGACGTGCCTGGACCATTTGTTCAATTTCTGCAGTTTCAACATGTTCTCTAAGGTAATGAATGGGAATATAATTGGCAAAATTTTGCTAAAGCAGTGATTATCGCTAAATTTGGGATGTCTGCCGGCGCGAAGAATAATGTGTCGCAGAAAAAAGTAGCTGTCTTTCTCACTGTTTCTAAGTAACAGAGAGAGAGAGAGAGAGAAACGCTTCTATTAAACAAAGAATAAAGTCACTGTTTTTCAGAATTCAGTCTTCGCTGAGCGAGAAGAGTAAGCGAAGCCGAGGGTCTGCCTTCGCTGCACCACAGGGTTTCTGCGTGCGTGGGCTGTTTTTTGTTTTATGACGACGGGGGACAAGCTAATCGATGGAAAATATTTTTTTCACCTGCGCCAAACGCATCCATGTCAAGACACTAAAGCCAGCAAAGGTAACTACGTTCTCATTATTTTTTGTAGTTTGACTTATCTTTGCGAGGACCACATTGAGCCTCTTCAATTTTCTTGTACTCGCTAACCACAGGCTGCCAGAGCCAGCCAGGGCGAATGTGTTTTTCTCGTGGTGCCCCGACCACCGAGCGGCCCTTTTGGTTCACGTTCGTTTTTCTCTGGCCGAGTGTATTTTCGCATGGCAGAGTTTTACATGCTTTCCGGCTAGCAGACGAGAAAAAGAAACAATGGTTGCTCGCCGCCTTCACTTTGGGAACTCGATGGATTGCAACGCGCTCACTTGAAGGCAACATCTCCGAAAAGTCTTGTCTCGCCGATGTAGGATACCTAGCAGTATGCGGATGGTTCTCTGTGGACCAAGCGTCTCACGTTTTCTTCGATATTCCTTCGGTAGCCACATTAGGTGCCCAAAGTAGGCAGTTGATTGTGGCCACCATCTTTTCCTTCGGTTTTTTTTTTATTTCGGTGCCCCCGCCCCACAAAAGAAAAAAAGAAATTGTTGCGACGCAGCGAAGCGTCGCATGGTGAAAGCTCGATTTTGTTACTTCTTCTTTTGCGGAAAGTGATGAGCCGCGGGACGCTTCTATTGCCGGATACTCTTATTATTTGTTGCGATAACAATTATATGGACACTACTGGCGCATTCTTGCCGTCGCCGTCACCCTCATGTTTCGTATGAAGTCCAGGGGCGACAACATCATGACCGCGCCGCATGCTGTATGTGCGTATGAAAGGTTGGGGGAGGGGAGCGGTGGCTTGGGGTGAGCTGACGATGATGGCTCAGTCTTGTGTGCACAAGGGAGAAAAGCGTGGAGGATGCACGCCGTCTTCCTTGCCGCGCGATACGTCAGGGGGAGTAGAAGGAGGGGGGGTGGGGGCGAGCATTAGGATTCTTTGATCTGTGAATCTGTGATGGCGCAACATGTTTATTTGCTTTGTTTGACTCATTATACACAGTGACTTTTTTTTAGATACGTATATTTATTGGAGACTTTTACGTATATTTAAATATATTGTTGCGAGGTTTTGTGTATACGTGCAGTCAACTTTGTTTCCAGTGACAATTTTTTGCCCTTTACCAAGCTGTATCTTCGCATTTGTATATTTCATTGTATCTTCTCATTTGTAATGTACAAGGGAGAGTCAAATGAAAGTGAGCAAACCCATCCCGCGCAATCATGGTTCGGTTCATTATGTGCGAGGCATGCGCGTAGCACACAAGCATCTCTCATTTACAAAAGTGTTAGGCAGGAGTGAGAATAAATGTTCTTTAATGCTCTCATACACTGGGTTGAGCATGGTTGCGTGACATAATGGACACTCCAAAAGTTGAACAGCGTGGTGTCAGGGGCTTTTGACAGCTGAAAGTGTTTCCCAAAAAAGAAATTAGTCGCCGTATGTCTGCCGTGTACGTTGACCATTGCATTTCATTGGCCACTGTGAAGCGTTGGCGCAAACGGTTCAAAGAAGGACGTGAAAGTTGCAAAGAGGATGCAAGGCCGGGCCAAGGCCACCGCGCAATCACCCCCGACACAAGTTAGACAAGACAAGAATGGAGGATTAGACATTAGACAAGAATGGAGGATAAGCATCGATGAACTGGAAGAGCGTGCGAATATCAGCTACGGTTCGGTTCACACCATAATTCATGAACATCTCGGCTATCGGCTCTTGTTTGCACAGTGGATGCCAAGATTATAGAAATCACCGCCAGAAGACGGAGAGGTTCGGCGCTGCCTTGACTCATCTGATCGGGTATCACAATGAGAGTGACTACTTCTCTGCAGTTGTAATAGGGGACGAATCACGGTGCCACTACTACAAGCCTGAAACACGACGGCAAAGCTTACAGTAGAAACATTCGAATTCACCACTCTAAAGAAAGAAAAGGCCGTCATTTCCGCCGGAAAGGTGTTGACTTTTTTTTTTCGATCGTTAGGAGCCATTACTGATCGAATTTGCTAAACCTGGAGAGACTGAATCGTTTCCGATATTGTGAAACGCCGGATCGGCTGCGTGTCGCAATCAAGAACAAACGACGTGGAAAATTGATGAATGGGGTCATCTTGCTCCAGGGCAATGCCCGTCCCCACGTCGCTGACCTGGTTAACACTAAACTGGCAAAGTTCAAGTGGGCAACGATGCAACATCCGCCATACAGTCCAGACATGTCGCCTTGCGACTTCCACATCTTGGGGCAATTGAAAAAACAGCTCAAGGAACCAGATTCGTGTCGGAAGATGACGTGAAAGAGTCAGTTAGATGCTATTTGAAGCAGCAACCTAAACTGTTTTATGAGACGGCAATCACGCGACTCGTTAGACAGTGGGAGAAATGTGTAAATTGTCATGGAGACTACTTTTAAATAAAGTACGCCGTTTGTCATATATTCGCATTGGCTCCTTTCAGTTGACTCGCCTGGGTATATTTTGAAGAACTCCTGCTTTCTATATGTGCTCTCTGTTGCGACTGTAATCTCGGTGCAATTACTCACAATACACGACCCGTTGCTCCTGTGCTGCTCCTATGCAACACATTGAAAGAAAGAACAGCGTCATTTAGATTTTTCCTTGGCTGTTGCATTTGTACTAAAATGTAAACGAGGTTCTAGAACGATAAAGTTTCATTCAAATATTTGTCTTCTACTTGTTCGGTTCGTGGCCTTTACATTTTTCATATCAGCGGCATGCACTGCTTTGCTGGTTTCAAACTGATATAGTTCTAAAGTTCGTGTGATATTTTTTTTACCTATTATATAGACAAAAAACATGGAAACATTGATATCAGTTATTTCTGGTACAATATTTTGGGACAAAGGAGAATAATCTTTCATGAAAAATACATATTTTACTTGTCTTGACAGTGCGTAGCGTTGAAGAATTCGTTTGCAGCACCTTTGGCAATGGTAATGCAGTTATTATTCATCTATTTGATCCCTCGACAAATTCCATAACTAGAAGGGCGAGCTGTTGCCTATTGTTGCCTACTCTGGAGCATCCCCATTAGATTCTATGGCAGCCCGACCAGATAAGATGACCTCATGAATTCGAATGAAAAGGCCTTGCGCTATCTAGGTGGTGTTGGCTCCATTCGGAACAGCTTCCAACATGCTGATAACGTACTCCTGATATGGTGGCCGCGTGGATGAAGCAAATTCTAGTTGCGGATGAACATAGGTTAGATATGATAATTTCTGTATTTTAGAAGGCGTGTTGCGCAAGTTTCTACGCAGGTTACCGAGGGACTTAGAAGATTTAGTGCACGTGGCTGCTATATGTGTAGCCCAGGAAAGATCAGGTACAAGATGGACGCCAATATATTTGTATGAAGGAGTATTACAAATTATGGTATTATAAATCGAGTAGTGAAACACCGTGTTTGTGCATTTGTGGCTAAACAAAATTAACTTGCATTTAGTGGCGTTAAGGGGCATCTGCCATGTTTCGCACCAACTGTAAATAAGATCGACGTCATTTTGGAGAGTAGAATTGTCATCGAAACATTTAATGGTGCGGTAGATGATACAGTCGTCAGCAAACAACCTAATTGAGGATGAAAGTTTGAAGGTAAGTCTTAACGCATACTAAAAGAAGTAATGGACCGAGGACACTACCTTGAGGGGCACCGGAAGTAACCTCACAAAGGTTACATGAAAAGGTTTCCACGACTGTAAATTGCTGACGCATAGAAAGGAAGTTACGAAGCCAGGATAGTGTTAACGAATCTAAAGAAAGGGCAGACAACTTGGCAATCAAATGGCAATGAGGTGCCGTATCAAAAGCTTTAGAGAAATAAAAAAAGAGGCAGTCACGCTGGTCATTAGCGTTCATGTTAAAGTGAAGGTCAGTCGGGAATTCAAATAACTGCAAATCATGTGAGTACCCTTTCCGGAAAACATGCTGATTAAAAAAGAAAAAAAAACTATTATTGAATTCAAGGTAAGAGTAAATAAGAGAATCTATAACAAGGTCAAGTAGTCAAACAGCCCCTTGAACAATCTTCTTGTGTAAAAACAGATTAGAAGTACGCATTGAAAGCGACTGGACACTCTTTATCAGAAAAAGGAGTTTGTTTAGCATCGTGCATTGCGATGTGTTAAGTTTAATTATTAAGGCAAATTACTCTCCAGAATTTTTAAGGATTATTGCTGATAAGTGAGGGCAAGTCTTGAGAGTAATATTTCTTTTTGGCTGCACCTAATGCTTTACAGTAAGCTGGTAGGCATTCGTTATAATTATCCCAATAAGAAACCGTATTATTACGTCTCGTAGTATTGTACAAACGTTTCTTTTTATTTCGTAGTGATCGAAGTTGTTTAATAAACCAAGGTTTAGTTTTATCATTTGCTATAGAGATTACTGGCACATATTTGTAAACTAACTCAAAAATTTTGCGTTTAAAGTGTGTCCAGTTCTCATTCACGGACCCTGAAGCAAACGATGGTAGAAAAAGTTCCTTGCAAAAGACTTCTAATTCGGTGTTTATTCCGTCGTAATTGGCTCGGTTATTATCCTGGGAAGTTTTAGTCGTTACACCAGAAAATGTTAAGCGTAGGTTAATTGTGAAGTTAAGAGGTTTATAATCACTAAATCCTTCTATGTAAGAAACCGGTCCAGCAGTGTCCGGTGCAGTCATTAAAACCAAGTCCAATAGGTTAGTACCGAGTGCTTTGATCAACAACTTGTGGTAAGTTGTAGTCAAGTATTACCTCGAGAAATTCTGCTGAGGCGCGACACATAGTAAACATAGCAGACCAATCGATCAGAGGATAATAGAAGCCGCCAAAAAATAAATTACGTCGGTTCAACAGAGTTGTGTAGCGCGTGCTATGTTATCATGTAGTTCCCTGCTAAAAGAAGAATCGGCATCTGGTGGGCGATAACATGATCCTAGAAGTAATTTAGCACAAGATGTAAGGCATGCTGCTCAAGTTATTTCTCTTTTAGGGTTAGTATCAATTAGAAGGGATTAAACTGTTTTCTCGACCGCTATCAACACGCCTCCTCCTCTTTTTTTCTACCATGCCCAAGGAGCCAAAACAAAAGTGCGCTGTTTCGTTCTTTCCCTGCTTCGGAGTCCTTGCCGCGCTATATCAAGTTCCTAGCTGCTGCTCTACTTTTGTTACCAAGAGAGCGTCGCTTCAGTGAGTGCAGCAAAGTTCGTCTTCTGGTACACTTCGCGTTTTGTTACCAGGCTCAAAGCAACTGCTTCGACAACGTGTCATGTCACGTCACGTGAATTCAGTAGTTCTATACGCACTATAGGCCGAACAGCCGTTTTTAGGAACCCGCGCGGAAGGCTTCGATATCTCAGGAGCCGCCAAGCGCACGTTAGACACTAAAACGCTGTAGTATATATAGCTGTGGGCTGCTCGAATCCACGAGAGCTGGTGGGATAGCAGCGTGGGCCATGGCCCATCACACTTGCCAGACCACTGCAGCGCCCGGTGTCGACGCCTGGTGCGCGCCTTCGTACGGCGAACATCGCGCTCGAGCGATTCAGCCTGCATTCCCGGAGTCCTTAGTCGGCGTGCCTACATACATCCGAGGCACTGGCGTCGAATTGAACTCAATTTGTCTTTCGCTATCTTCCGCCAAGATCTAAGAAGTGTCTCCTGACGTCAGCGACCTCCTCCCACGGTAATGCAGGGGCGCCGCGCCTTTAAGCTGTCAGGGCTGTCATTACTCTTGCGGCTTTCTACCAATCCGCCAGGTGTCGCACTGCAGGCTCGCACTTCTCGGTGTGCCTGCAATTTGCCCATGCCGGCGGTAATGAGCGGCCCGGTAACTCGGCCCTACAGATTGCCACAGCCTGCCTTGTAAATGACGCGTACTGCTTGGTTTCTCTCCGCTTTCTTATCCTTCAGTTTTCTGTTCTCGGTGTGCTGGCGTGCTACCCACTCTTTCTTTCTTAGCCTTGAAGGGCGCGTTCCGAGGCATCATCACTCTGAGAAGTTTATTTCCCACAGACAGTTTGCGGTTTTTGTTGTCTTTCTTTCTCCATCTCCTTATTGAAGGACTTCATGTGCACCGACACGGCAGAATATGAACAAGCCATTGTTCTATTAAAGGGCATCCACCGCGTGAGAATTGTGGTATGATCTGTGAAAATTATATAATTATGTCTGAACTGATGCCTATCTAACCCTTTACTTGAAAAGATAAGAATTTATGCACGAATAGTTTTTAATGTTATTGTTTTTTGTTTTGCCTGTATCGAATGAGCACTCAATCGAGTATGAAAATATTCGAAGGCGAAATGACGATATCGGAACATACGTGAAAAATGTTTGTTGGTTTACGAGATAGAAGACCGTTGAAGGGTCTGCGTGTTCGGTTTCGTTTATTTACCTGTGACCTGTGATAGTGTGGCGGTGCTGCAACCCGCATTGGATTGGTTACACTTTATTAAAGGTCCTGCAGGACGCGCGTCAGCGCGCAGCGGACGTCTCCCACGCAGGGATGCAAGCCGCATCTCCTTTCGAGAATGGCGGCACCGCCTTGCTGTCGATCCTCAGATACGTAAGTGAGCGAAAGCGCACTTTCTGAGCTCTCTGGTGCATGATGGATATATCACGACCGTTGCAGTGACGGAACAGCTGTACGAAATATAGTTTGAAACAGCTTGTGTGAGATCTGGTGGGGCATCCTCACAGGAGCGAGAAGGCGGCGAGAGTTGTTGGCTTATACATGTATTACAACCTGTAGGCGCATCAGAAGTTATTTATTTGTAAAGTTCCAAGTATGCGAACGAATCGGGCATCGGTGATGTGATGGCGACGAGTAAGCGCGATCATGGCCCTGATGGCCTCTTCGATGTTCATACTTAGGTGAAAGGGTGTTTGATTGGAACTGCGGCACGTTATACAGAGAAAAAAGAAAGGACGAAGAAAGTGTAGAGTGAAGACGGCGCACTTCTTTCTTTGCAGCGGGCAACGTTGAGCTGGCCGCGGGTGTATAGCGCGCGGTGGCCTCGGCAGTCGCTGTTGTTGCGCCTGCTGTCGCCGTCTCGCAGCAGGCGTGCACGTGCAGCGCCGGAATTCAGTGGCTTGCCCCGGGCTGCTGCGCGGTCAGGTGCGCGAACGGGATTAAGTGGCGGCGTCGGCCGACGCCCAGGGCCCATCAGGCTGCCCGCGCGCACGGGTCGTTTTCTGTCTCGGCCCGCGGGGCGAGCGGCGCTCCGTCAGCCACGCCGGGGCTTGATGGACTGGAATGGGTTTTCGGGGTGACAAATGCGGAGCCCCCGGCGGATCGAGTAAAATAAAAGGGCCGCCGGCGACGGCAAAAGCGGCGGCGCTCGTTGCCGCCCCAGCGCCGGCCGCGTTGAGCTATGGGACTCATTACGGCCGTGTCCGAGCGAGCCATACATTACGGGGCCCTACTATCGGAGCGCGCGCAGACGTTCTATCAACGACACTGGTTAAGTAATGACATTTCATCCGGTGACCCGTTAGGAGCAGCGGGACAGTTATGGATCCCGCCGGGGCCTCTGTCTTGCTTCACGCTCCGGGGAACAGCGCGGCGCCGATAAGGTGCACCTGCGCCCAGGTGCGGGGGGAGGGTCGCCGCCCACGCCGCTGCTCGGCGACACTCGGCTAATGCGCGCAGCCCGGCTGGGTGAACCAGAGAAATCAACTCCCGACAAAAGGGCCAACACGCTGGGGTCATCGGTTGCGCTGACACGAAAGGCGCCGCGCTACATGCGTTTCCAGCGCGGTGCCCGAGCTGCGGCCGGTGGGGAAGGGGGTATGCAATAAACGTCACGCTTCGCAATTCGTAAAAAAAGAAAAAAAAACCGTGTGTGCCAAAGATACGCATCAGCATTTTTTTCTTTTATTTTTTTCGGCATCTTTCTTCTTCAGCGTGGGTCTACGACCGCTCGTTCGAGGGCAGGTAATGGCATAACATCGGTGTCACTGGTGTGTAAAAGACAGAAAAATGTGTTTCTGTTGACGATACTTACTTCAGTGTTTTTGTAATTGCTGTGATGTTTATTCTCGTTCAATGAGGATCATTTAAACTTTTCAAAGGGGCACAGTGGAGGGAGAATGCACAGTGTGCAACTTACCTGTCTTAGTTATCCGCTTTCCCGACAATTATTTGCCAGTGTGTGGTGTGGTGGGCATCTGTGACAGTGCGGTGATGATGCAAGCCGCATCTTCTTTTTATTTTTAGTCGAGAATGGTGGCCCCATGCTGTCGGGATACCCTGTGCAGGGCCAGCACTTTCAGTCTTCGAGTCGTTTCAAGAAGGAGCGGGCATAGAATGGTGGAAGGCACAAGGCACCCTGTGGGGCGGGCACCGTTATCAAGACGTACGACGGGTCTCGGCGCCAAACAAGGAGAGAGAAAGGAATAAAAAGGAAATGCGGGGGAGAGGGTGAACGTCGTGCAGCAAAAAGTGAAGGACGGGAAGGAAGTGAAACAACGAGGGAAAAAAAAAAAAACGCTCCATGCCATTCGAGGTCTGCTTTGGAAGCGGACGTGCGAGGCAGGCAGGCTACTCTACGATTGACGAATGCTGATTGGCAGACGGCGAGCGTGGGCTGACGCGAATCCAAACCGGGGCCCGAATGGAGGCCCCCAGGAAAAATGAGTGCAAAGCGGCGCAGAAAGACGAAATGGCCGAGAAGGGAACGGAGCGCGGGAACAAGTGGCCCCTTCGTCGACGGTTCGGACTCCGACAGGGGCCCGCTGTGGCATGCTGCACTCGACCTCCTCCTCCTTCGGCGCCCTTTCCTTTCGCGACTTTTACGCGCCCCCTTTTGTGTGTCATTTGTGACCCACTCTCTTTCTTCTGCGCATTTGCCCCTCGGTCATTTTTTTTACCCGCTCTTCTTGCCCTCAGGAAAGGAAAAAAAAAATGCGAAGGAAGGCGACGCCAGCGTGCGGTACCTACCGCTGATTTATGGGAGGCGATTTAACTCTTTCATGAGCTCACCTCCCCGAGATATACGCCCGTCTCTAATCAAATACTTCGGGATGAAGCAATTTCGCCCGGCTTGAGTAATAGACACGGACTCGGAGCCTGATCGCTGCGATACTCCTCGCTCTTCCAGCGTCCTCGCTGCCCGCCTCCGGTTTTCTGCTTCGGGCGTCGTGCTTTGTTTTTAGGGCTGTGTTCGCCCTTCTTGTTTCCTGACTATTACTGCGGGCATCCCGGCGACTGGCTTAGTCATTTCACCGCCTATCGATGGATTCGAGATGTTGTGCTCTCTACCCTCATTCGACTTTTTGGGTGACGTTGTTTCACTGCAATGGTTATCGTTCCTCTCTAGTAGCCGTCGGCTTTTTTTTTTTTCTCCTTTGCATCGAGGTTTTTGTTTTGTCCGTGCCTTCCCGGCTACCTCTATTCGTACGCATACGCCTATGATCCGTGACGTCTGCCGGAACGATGCCGCCCTGAGAATTGGGCATAAGGAAAGCTCATTGAGTCCAGAATGGACTCCCGTCCGTTCGCTCATTTACTGCAGCGCCAACGTTTGAACTTAGGCAGGCAAGCAAGAATGATCCAAGAGGGGAACACGGACGTACTCTTAAAATGCACCATTTGTTGTGGCACGCATCACTTTATGATCGAAACGAGGTGCTCATGCTGAGACAGTGACTAACCGGCCTGTCGTTGTCAGGATGTTGGAAGAAGAGCGAAATAGAAAGACAGAAAGCGTTTATTGAAATAAAAATGAACGTCAATATAAAATAATCAATTACAAAAGAGAAACACCTGTGATGCTGCTGGTGAGGTGCCTAGATTAAGTTGTTTCCTTCCTATAGACAGGCATAGCAGCTAGATGTCGTACATGATGTTACGGTTGGCAGGTGTCCCTCTTGGAAAGATCCGGTCATTTAACGTAACGGATAAACTACGAAGTAATTCATCAAATACAAATTGATAGCCCGCTTATCAATATGTGCGCAGTTGTAGAGCTTATTTCTGCTTGTTAAGGATATATCATTGGATGACGTGGTACATATGTGGGCGATTATACCAAGATAAGTGCGCGCTAGAAATTTCCTCACCATGCTTTTCGACAGCTTTCCTTTCTGTTTTATATCTTGGTTTCTTATTGACGCGATCGTTCTCGTTATACATAGGTGTACTGATGGAAATCAAAACACGCAAAATACGTCTTGAAACATCGAAGCATGAAAATATGTGTTGTTAAGAATAAGTTACTGCTATTACTACTATTTCACAAACCATCGCTCTTTTTGGTGCTTTCGATGTAACCTTGAACCCTAATGAAATCGCTAATGTGTACGTTAAATCTAAGACTGGGTACGATTCTGGCTCTATTCTTCTGGTAACGGGTATACTCGAAGACTGATCGAGAGGGGTCCTGCATGCGTGCGTTGTAGACGGAAAGCATTCAACATTGCCTTTTCCATTTGCGATAGCAATATAAAAGTATGAACTTCTATGTAGCGTTAAGCGTTTTCACGCCAATCTCTCGCATAATGTCGACTGTAAACCTCGTAAAGAGCTCGTAAAGTCGTGCCACACGCCAATTTTACTGATCTCGCAAAATCTCGCTTTACGCCGTTCGTCTGGCTTGTCAGCCCGCGAAAACCTGGATGAAACCACGTCGGTGCTTTAAACAGTCGAAATTAAATACGTACGCTTGCAAAATTGTAATGATTAGCCCATATAAGCGAGACAATTGTGGCTTAAATATTTCCTACCGCCAGAAAGGTGTTCATTTTCGGCGCGCTTGTGTTATTTTATTTCAAGCCGTATCAGTCGCCACATACACTGCGATACATAGAACTGCAGCTGAATAATAGGTTTTCTGAATGAAAGTAAATCGGAGATGATTGTTAAGAAATTTTTGCAGAATCCATATGAAAAACTGCGCAAAAGCACCTGAAAAAGCGGCGAATTTACTAAGTATCGATAAAAAAAAACTGAGTTGACAAAAGTGAGCAAGAAATTGTTATTTCATCTAATAGTTGGGACAAGCGTAATTCGCAGCGTACTGAACTTGATAAGTGCCTAACTGGAAGCGTATTCGCCATCTCCACCTCTTTAAAAAGTTATTGTTATTACTAGTGGCATCTGTAGCACTCCCCGTAAAATAGAACGGGAGATACATTTCGGGAAAAAGGCAACCGGGAAAGCGGCGCATTTGTAGTGCTCCTGTGTGGGCTGCGGAAGCACATACCAGTTTTTTTTTTTTTCAGCTGCACCAATGTTGTTAAAACTGCCTGCGGCAGATAGCACAATGCTAACCCTAGAGCTAAATTACATGACGAGGTGACCATTACTTCTACAGGAAACAAAGACGCTCGATTGAATAATTAGCACAACTAAGTTATTTAACTTTTTAAATAATTTACGGCACATATTTCAATCTACGAATCATATCCGGTAAGCTCGCAAGGCGTATTCACTTGGAACAGATTCTCAGGACTACACCGCTTTCGAGACTTCAATTTTCAGTGTGTCCTACGAAATACATCGCCATTCCATATAGTTACTTTCGTGCTTCAATGCATGAAACGATGTTGAGAGAGAGCGAGGTAGATTTATTTACACAAAATCAGAGAGGTCGGCCTGAGCTATAATTTGCTCTGGCTTGCTATTCTACACTGGGGAAAAGGGACGGGGAGGAAAAGGGCTCATGAATGATGATGATGATAGTATGAGGAAGAGATTTTTTTTCATAAAAAAAGAATGTTAGAGGAACAAGAGTGAACTTGTATCGCAAGTTTGATGGCCAATATCTCGAAACTAGTATCCTCAGAATTCGTTCCATGCCTCTCAAACTCACTAGCTGCGATACGTGCATTAAAATATGTGCCGTAACTAATTATCAAAAATAATTAGGGTAACTACGTCAACTAATAAATTAATCATTATGATTTCTCGTAGAAGTAATAGCCACCTGAGCGAATAACTTAGCTCGGGGGGTTATAATTCTGCTATATGCCGCAGGGAAGTTTTAAAAATTTCGTGCAGCTAAAAAAAAGAAAAAAAGAAAACACCCTATATACAGGAACGCTAGCGGTGAGGATTGGCAGCTCTTGGAAAAAGGTTAGATGTTCGAGCACAGGAGGGGCAAAAAAAAAAAAAAGCTGAAACGGCCTTTATTAGCAGAGTGAAGAATACTTTGCAGAGGCATGCAGGGAACACGCATGCAGGCAGTTCTCTCCGTAGTTCCTGTCGAAGTGACGGTAATACTGTCCCGCTGTACAATCTGTCCCACTAAAATGCAATCTGTCCTGAGCGGAATAAAAGCGATCGCCCTATAAAGTGTCTTTTTGCCCCAATCCATGGGCGCTGATACAATCTCGATCGGGTGCGGTGGGTCTTCACCGCAAGAATCAGAAAATGACGACGAAGCCGGGCATTGTGATGATGGAAAAAAAAGTTGAAAAGATTGTATTCACTTCATTGGTGCATGGTTGTGACTCTTCTCCGAGTCTCGAGCGGTTCTGCTTAACACGTGGGCCAGGACGGCCTTAAATAACCCCTTGAAGTCTGGTGACCGTCGCTGTCTCCTTGGGCAAAGTTTTTCTTCCTCCGGCGGGTTCTTCTTTCTCGGTGTTTTCGTTTGTTCTCGGCTTTTCCTAAGTTCTCTGTTCTCTGCTTCGGTATTCCGGGGCTAAAGATGCTAAATATCAATAATTTGAACTGAATTTATTTACAGACAGACATTAGTGGTTACACTGAGTATATATTAAACAAGGAAAGCGAATTCACATTAACGAATGCGGCTGAGCGAAGGCCTCGGGGCAGTCCGTCGCCCCGACCGGGGACTTGACGTGATCGGTACGTTGTCTCTCAAGTCTCAGACCACACTGCCCACTCAGCCACGCACCTTCTAACCCCCAGCCGCGGGACCATGTGTCCGGGCTGCGTAACTCGCACCGGCGGTGGCCGCCGCTCGGACCACCCGAGCCGCCCGCTGCGCCTCGGCCCAACCCAAACACTTCCCAAGGACTCCCTTCTCCAGGTGCCGCTACAGCGGCTCGCTGCGCGATTTATGGCACTCGCCAGAACCAGTGCGTCAGAAGCCCTGCCGCTCACTTTTTCGCCGAACAGCGTCCGGCCACCGCCTTCCCAGAGCAGGCGTTCTCTGGAAGCGGCCCGGGTCCGAGCCAACAGCACAACATTGCAATGCAACAGATACACACATACAGAGTGGACCCCAGAGCAGTCGAGCAAGCACGCACTTCAACCAAACAAAAAGAATGCACACACGAGCTCAACCAAGGCGAACATTCACAAGGACCTTACAAGGAGCCTGTGGAAGTATTAGTGTTTTCGTCAGGTTCTGTCGTCGGCGACCTCCTGCCCTTGGGTTTGTCTTCTCTTCGTCCTTCCCTTTGTGTCAGCTCGGGGAATAAAAAGGGTGACGCTGTTTCGGAGAAGTGGGAAATTATGTCGACATGAGGACGCCCGCTTGAACGCTTCTCACACTTGACAGGTCGATGTCGAGACTTATCGTAACAGCCTTTTCTGGGATGAGTAAATCATCTTGTCATGGGAACGTACGCCTCAATGTCTCTCACACTTGACAGGTCGATCATAACAGCGCCTTCGGTCACGTGATTCAAGGTTCACAAAGCTGTACTGGAATTATTGGCAATCACAGGACTACACTCTCGTCAGTAATGCTCGGACTCTGTCTGGGGACTCAAAATCATCATTACAACGATTACACCATGGCCTACCCCAAGACAAGATTACAAGGCAATCTCTGGCACTAATAAAAGTTCTAATGAGCAAGGTATTTAACGTAAAAATAAATGGATCCCATCACACGTTGGAATTGAAGGAAATGAAAAAGCTGACGCTCTTGCACGCCGGGCACTGATATGTGTCCCAAAAGTAAGAGCGCCAAATATTTTTCAGAATCCTGAGAATGCAATCTATATTCACTTTCGGGCGATCCACCAGACTCTACACCCAGCTTGTGTGATTCATGGACTTACTCGGGCATAAGCAACGCTGTTGTACCGCATCCGAACAGACTCCGCTGCTTGGTTATTCAAGACCGGACGATGCGCTTCCCCGTTATGGGCCTTCTGTGGTGATATCGCGGGCATCAAACATTTCATTTGAATATACCCGCAGTTCGACACAGAAAGGAAAGCAATGGTCGACAGCTTGCAAAGGAACGTCTTTTCGCACACGATTTTTGGAGACGTCGTTTTCCCCGGAGGGCCCGCGGCAATCAGGAAGAAGGTGCAAGGACTGCTGATTGCCTTCATCCGAAACATGGGATTCTTCGACACCTGGTGACACGCACAGTGACTATTATAGAAGGCTCAGGCGGAACAATTACCGGCTATTTATGCCAGGCTAACCCCGCCTGCTGCACCACCACCACCGCAATCTGTGTGTGATATGATGTGTTGTTTTGGTGAACTTTTTTCTTCTCTTTTTCTTTATCTCCTTCCTATTTTCTTTCTGTTTTTCATTTCTTTCATCTTCAAGCGGGTGGGTGTGGTGTCCCTTTTAGGAGACTATTCCTATCCTGCATCTCTTTTTCTCTTGGTGGCATTTATATATGAATGACATTCAATTTAAAGATTCGGCCAGGATCGAGCACTCATGACAGCTTGTCCATATGACGCTCATTCAGGGTAACTTTTCCCTCCGTACCACTGCGCTCAAGGAAGGCGTGAACACAGTTTGTGGGCTACGCGTAGAACTTCGTGGCTATTTGAACTAACGCTATATTCGTCACCAGAAAGAAAGTTGACTCTTTCAGATAAGTTCCGGCTCCGAGCCCCGTCTAGCTGTTCGGATCATGCCTTACCCCGGTACTTCCCCTATTCAATCGTCCGATGTCGCAGCGGCTTTTCCTGATGAAACAGTTTGGAGGAAGAGCGATACTCATGGAGCAAAAGCGACATTCAGCTTTCTTTCTTTGTTTTTTGAGTCGACAATTGCTCTAAAAAAACAGTACTTGAAGAAAACAAGTAGTAGCTAAACAATTAAACTAGCCTTACTGTTTGTAGCTGATTAGGTATAACCTTGGCTGGAAAGCTCAAACCTTTAAGTTTTCTCCTTTTATTGCTACAGAACCAATGAGCCGGGCTTGTTAGGTAGCGTTCATACCGTGGCCAAATTTGCTACCTGAAGGCATGCCATGCGCGTGGAGTGTTTGATGGTGCGCCAGTAATTTCACCTCGCTTAAGCAAACATTATGCCACAAAGGCAAACATCTAAAGACGGCAGATACCGGACGCAGAGATCAGCCGCTCTCATCAGTAATAATAGCCAAAATTTATGACAATGAAAAGAAACAGTGTGATCGTGAGTGGGCATGAAGGTACACGTGTGATCACATTGGTTTAGTGGGCAATATTTAGGATGGCGTTGTGTTTGCCAATTCCGACCCTGCGCTATAGAGTATCGCAGGCCTGAGAAGCGAGTCGCTTAGACATGCAACGTCTGCGCGTGCAGCTCTGCAACTGTGGTGCACCTATTCCGGTGGGTTGTGGCATCCCGCGAGCGCAACGACCGTCAGTCCCGCTTTCATCGTGTGCGAACGCGTGGGTACAACATTGGGCCTTCACGTGATCGTTTACGTCATCGAACAGTGTGTGTGTGTGTTCGTTTTTTCCCCGTGTCTTAACTGATGCGTTGTCATGCCACCCGGCAGAGTCTTCGCGCAATGGCGTGCACTACAAATTTCTTGTACCAGCTCGCAGCTTTCTCCAACGCTGGTGGAGAAAGAGAAAGCAAGGAGAGTAACGGCACTGTCGTCAACCAGACGAGCGTCCCATTTGCTACCCTACACTGGGGGTAAGGGGAAGGCGGAACAGAAAAAGAAAAAGAGGAAGGGAGCCAGCACTGAGTGCACGTAGGATCATGCGCAGGGGCACTTTGAGCGGTTCCTCAAACCAGTGCAACCCGCCGTGGTTGCTTAGTGGCTATGGTGTCGGGCTGCTAAGCACGAGGTCGTGGGATTTATCCCGGCCACGGCGGCTGCATTTCGATGGGGGCGAAATGCGAAAACACCTGTG
Organism: Dermacentor albipictus; assembly: GCF_038994185.2. Taxonomy (NCBI): domain Eukaryota; kingdom Metazoa; phylum Arthropoda; class Arachnida; order Ixodida; family Ixodidae; genus Dermacentor; species Dermacentor albipictus. The sequence goes on along the minus strand of NC_091821.1, from coordinate 201,890,170 downwards.
TACTTATATTTAGGTGCACGTTAAAGAACCCTAGCTGGTCCATATTTCCGTAGTCCCCCACTACAGCGTGCCTCATAATCAGATCGTGGTCTTGGCACTTAAGACCCCATAATTACATTTTTTTTCATACCGAGCACTTCAAGTATTGCACTAGGGCACGAATCGCTTTTTGTGCCATTGACGGATGTGACTACGGTCCGAGTATCTTCCACTCAGACAACGGTCTCGAGTGCAGTCGGTTTTATAACTTGTCCGGAAAGAACACGCTGGTGACGTTTTAAAAGCAAGCGAAATTGGAGTGAAGTAATGAACTAATTATTGAACTTTACTTATTCGTGGCTACACAAAGGGGGTGATGCACCACTGACGAAAACCTACAACAGTGTGATTTGAGTTCGTCTGGACCGCCGTACGACAACGCGCTTTTAGGCACGGGAGAGGGCAGTCGCACGAATGGCTGAGGCGCACAGCGGTCTGCACGGCACTGATATCCTGACATAAGATACCATGAATACATGTGATGTCGGAAAAAAAAAAGAATAGGAATAATAGAATAAGGTAATGCGCGTGCTCAAAACACGAACGCTACAGATTGATATTTATACAAAGTTCAGCTTGAAATCCCCGAAACATAGTGTTGATGCATTAAGGTAACTCGGTAGAATAAGTTATTTAATATTAGTGGCATGAGGTAGGTAGAGTGTGCTTGTCGTAATTTTTACCTGCAGCAGTCACAATTCGCTGTCTCTGAGGATGAAGGTCGAGTCCATGGTCCCATATCGTTTTCTTCTGCGAACGCTCTTTCGTCCAGTAGTCTCAAAGCAGCATGTAAATTCTGCCTTTCATCACTAAAATAAGGGCAATAGATGAGGATATGTACTATTGTCTCTTCGCAATCCCAAAATTTACACGAGGCACTGTCCATCATGCCGATGCTAATGTACAAGGCGTTTGTAAAAATGACACGAGTCACAAGTGCCACAAACAGCTGGTATTTGAAATAATAGAAGCTTACCACCACGCAGTTGAGAATAAGCACACACATTTCAATGACTGCCGGGTCATTTCGGAATCATCAGCCACGCGTGCGCCGATTAAGCAGTGCCTTCCAGCCGCCAACAAGTCCTGTGTGTGCCTGTGCCACTGTCAACGCCTGATACCTTGACAATTACAAATATACCCTTATGCCGGTAAAGACGGCTTTCAACGTGGAAGTTCGTCAACTGACAATGTAATTGATCTTGTGACTTCTGTACAGCATCAAAAAAAAAATCACCGGTGATTACGTTACTCCTTAATGTGAAATTTGAGCGCAGCTCCATACGTGTTTTCATTTCGCGCCGACAATCGTCTCGCGCGGCACGTTTCAAATAAGGCGAAACGCGGCGCGACTGCCTCGCTAATCTGGAAATCGCGAGAGCCAGCGCGTGGGTGACGCGTGCGTGTGAGTCACAGTAGCCGCCACCGACAGACCTCCCTGACGGCGCACCATACTCTGGCGCAGTCTCGTAGCCATCGTCCCGCACTACGCTTTTCTTCTCACGCTTTTGCCACAATTTCCTCCGCTTGCCACCTCATGGTTCCGCTGAACCCTCCTCTCCGCTTTCCTTTTCGCGTCTTTCATCTCCCTCTGCGCTTCGCGTTCGCTTTTATCTTTCGCTGTGCTCGTTCGCTCGGTTACGCCGCCGCCACCGCCGACGCTCGCCACAGGAACGGGCGCCTAAGAGCTGTGCTCTAAATATCTGTAAACAATCTCTCATTGTAACTATTCTTAGATGTAAAGGGTGGGCACTTAAACCTGACCCATGCAAGCCATTGTCGATGCACTTGAGGCAGCTAAAATGGCGGGTCCCATCTTTCGATAGGTGAGAAGTTTCCTTTAAAGGGGTCTGCGTCTCTTCTTACCGAAGACAACTCAGCCGTTTTTGTCAGCCTTGGTGTCTCACAAGTCTGAGCTTTGAGCCTCTTTTATATCTTATTTTTGTCGGGCCCGCCGAATCACTATCACATTCGGCTAATATCTCGCTCTGCGCCAATGATACTTGCGTCTATAGGGTTCCGGCTTGATAGGCGTCAAGTACGCTCAAGACTCTAGAAGGTGGAATACTTGGCAAATGCATAGCTTCGGAGAGAAGGTTTGAGTGTCTCAGTTGGAGAATATGCAATAAAAGCATTTACACAAAAGCCGATGTATTTGCGTATGTCTTTGTGTATCGATGACCAGTCAGTTGCTTACAGCAAGGATCACAAGTTTTTAGGCGTTATTGTTGATCGCCACAAAATAATAAACGTTAAATAGCTTTTGGGTGCAGTAGACGCACAGTATCTAAATTCAAGGATTTTACGGACCAAAATCACGATCTGGTTATGAGGCACGCCGGAGTGTGACTCCGGGTAAATTTCGACAACCTGGGGTTCTTTGACGCGCACCCAATGCACCATACACGGGTATTTTTGCATTTCACTTCCATCGAAATGCGGCCGGCGCGGCCGCGATTTGAGTCCGCGACGTCGGGCTTAGTATATAGCGCAACGCCCAATAGCCCCTAAGCAACCACGGCGGGTCCGTACAGTATCTATTTGCTCCTTACTCAAACCAAAGCTCTGTACGGCACTTGTCTGCCGTACACAGCTTCCTTTTGTGTTTTGGGCGACAGTGCGATATCCGTGTGGTGTTATACGTCTTGAGTTTAATTACACAACGCGACTGGCAGAAGCCCGGGAGGCTTTGGTCACACGTATGCCCTCCTGCTGTGGCAGTCCAGCGAACACAACTGCTAGAAAATATTATAATAAATAAAGTAAAATAAATAAAAACAATGTGAAATTGGTGGTTTGGTTGGCTTTTTATTGGCTGACCGAGGCGTTCCTTGTCGAGGACAAATGGAGAGGGTGTGGCCATGAGGAGGAAATTGCGAATCGCTCCTGCTGGTGACAAGTGAAGAGGATATCTGCGGGGCGAGGCGCCCTTATATATACATTCTGGATGGCGCGCCTTGGCCCAAACACGACTCCGCTCCCTGGGGCGCGTCAGCGCCAGCTGAAGAGCCACAGGGGACGAGCGCAAGAAGCTACTAAAAACAAAGAGAGCTCGGCGAGACTTGCTTGTAAAGCTGTCCCGGGGCAAACCATGGCCACTGTATACCTGTCCCCAAGCGTATGTTTTCAGTACACTGCACGACCACTTCAATTACCTGAATCTCGCCTTTCAACGTAACTGGCTTTTCTCGATTTAGTGCCGCGTTTAGGCCCGTTTGTCGCGCATGACATGAGCCAACCGTTCTTGAGCTTGAGCTTTCAAAAGACGCCGCGGAACGCGCCTCTTGTCATGTCATTGAGTCCCTTCAGTCTGGTCCATCGGATGTAGACAGTGCTGTGAACGAAAGCATTGTGGTGGCACTGAAACGCTGTGGATAGCCAAAAACTGCTGTCTGAGCAATGCCGCACCGCCAGAACAGCTAGCGGTTTGTGCTTATTTATTCTGCTGGTTTGTCACGCGGCATAATGTCGGAACCAAACTACATATAAGCAAGGGGGCCCACAGATACTGCAAAAGGGACTTATAAAATGTATTGTCCATGAGCTATCGCTCATAGTTTTCAAGTTGGTCACTTCTCAACTTCACCCCTCTAAGTACACTTTCGCGGATTTTCTTTGTCCCAGGGCATGCTAGAAGTAGATGTCGGTCATCCGCTACAGTCGTTCCTTGTGGTGCTACGTTCGCGATTTGCTGACGTTCTTGAATATCGAGTCAAGAAGATAATACGACTCTGGCTCCTAGGCCCATATTTATAAAAATGTTCTAACGCTATAACTATTCGATGCCAGCCAATCCTGATGTTAGAAATATCATCGGTGCCAGTGACAAGCGAAGAGTCTTGCAATTACGTCCCCGGTTTTTATCTTTCTTTCTTTCTTTCCTTCTTTCTTTCTTTCCTTCTTTCTTTCTTTCTTTCTTTCTTGCTTTCTTTTTTGAACACAAGGTATTCTTAGGAGACTTCAAATTCCTTTGGGGTTCGTGGGGTCTTGGTGTCTGGCCACTTATGTCTCGCCGAATAAGACGATTTGAGGCCTTCTATAGTACATGTAGGACAGCCACAAAGGCAACCAAATTAAGCTTAAATTGGAACAAAAATGCGCAGCAAGTTAGCATAGAGCTGTGCACGGAGCAGTAATAATGCGTAATTAGCACAAAAAGGTAGAAATGAAATCCAGATGCGCTCATTAAAATTGCGCGAGCCTACAACCAGAAGGTGGCTTTACTTAGGGAAAAATATGAGCCGACCCTGGAAACTATGCAGTAAAAAATGTGGGCCGCTCCCGAAACCAGTGCAGTCTAAACAAATGGTACGCTAATGTGCCCAAGAAGACCTTGTCTTTCTTCGATGTCAACCGCTGTTAACTCGCCTTTTTGTGCTTGACTTTTCAGCCACAAAGCAAACAGCAATGTCATCGTCTTATCGCTCCCTCTTGGCGTTCATTTGATCTGGCGGAAGTTTCTAGCTAAGTAGGGTAGCCAAATCACGGCACGATTTGTTGTCGGACATTTTCCCTTATCTGTTGGTGTTCTTGCGTGATAGCAGGCATGCGAAGATGTTGACTGATTTTTTTCTCTCTTTTTATGATGGCATTGCAAATTATGACACTGCAAATGTTCGCGACAAACATGTCACTGGCCTTTCCCCTGCGTTAAATTGCTGCAAGAATGAATAGGTGCCACGGGATAAAATGAATCAACATTTTGAACTAAATGTCCCCTGCTTCGGTAGTAATCTTTACAGCCCTCTTCCCAAAGGACTGCAAGCCCCAGATGCAGTCCTGATTAACCTGCCTGCTTTTTCCTTGTTTCTCGCTCTTTCCCGTCGATGTGCGCTATATACGTCACAGCCGAATCTGTAGCATAGTATAAAAAAATGCGGAACGTCACAGCAACGCCATAGATATTGGCGTCACTGTGACGTTGCGCATAAAGTCCAAGGGCGATAACATCGTCGCCGCGCGCCGTATGTTGTATGTGCGAGTGAAAGCGTGCGAGGATGAGTCAAAGATGGCGACTCAATCTCGCGCGCGTAAGGCTGGAACGCATCAATCTCGCAAGCATTAATAGCGATAGCAAATTAGTAGACAGCTACACGAAGTAAGAATAGTAGTTTTATCGACCGCATAAATTTGTAAGCATTCCATTACTAAATTAACAAGCATGGTGTCACGTGCGTGCAAGAAAGCATGAACACATCGCACTCGATGACCGTGAAAACTCACTGTCAAAACGCTGTAGTGCGCAAGCGCGGCAGCAGCAGCGAGCGAATGGACATTCGTGCTGCCTCTCGCTTCAACGCGAACTAAGCGGCAAGAACACAGCGCGCACGAAGATATCAGACTTCGTCGAACCTAGAGTCTGTCCCCATCGCACATTGTTGTCAAGATAGGCTGTAGCCGCCGCAGCAGAACGCATCCCCTCCTTCGCCTCTCCCGGTGCGTTGCGCGCGACGTAAGACGGTGCGCTTCCTCCCCGCTTTCGTCCTCTGCGCGCGCGAGATTGAACCGCCATTGTCCACTCACTCTCGCGCGCTTTTACTCGCACATACTGCATACGGCGCGCGGCAACGATGTTATCACGCTTGGACTTTTTAAAGAACATCACGGCGACTGCGACGGCGACTGCAGAAATGCGCCTGAAGTGTCGTATAATTGCTATCGCAATAAAATGTTAGAGGCAATACGAAAGAAGCCTATTATAGGCTTAACCAGAACAAGTAGAGAAGCGTTGGCTCACTCACCCAAATTACGGCTCAATATGGTTTGTTGTGACTGCAGTAGACAACATGGTTGTTTGTCACGCGCAAGAGTAGAATGCGAGAACCACGCTGGGAGGATAGTCGGAGGACAGTTTTCACGCGATGCTGGGCGCTGCTAATTTTCCTGTAACGAGCTCCCCTCGTCAGGGAAGAAGCGCTACAAAGGGAAGAAAGTGTTGCTGCTCCGGGTGACGTAGGGACGACGCGAAGGGCTCATGGACGTTTCCCGGAAGAAAGCCGCCATGAACTGGTGCTTGTCCTATAACTAAGAAGCAGCGGAGTAAGCCAGTTGGGAGTAAAATATCTCCTCTCCCATTGCCACGGCCACACCCTCCCTCCGCCTTTGCGCCCGCTGGAACCTTGATTGATTCGGAACACTGATTGTCTGTCGTCCTGGTGGCTTGTGACCTGTGTGTGATTGGCTACCACCAGAAGTGAGGGTTTGAACAGTGGTGTTATAATGACGATGCGGAGAGAAAAAAAAAAGCTGCTCTGGGCCATGGAAACTAGGCTCATTCAGACGCTCGTTGCTAAACAGTTGACTTTTTTCTGTTTTTCTTATTCGATAATGTAAATAAGTTCTGTACAAGTGCCAGTTAACCTGTTGGTTTTCGTTTTCCCAACATCCGACCTTCCGATTTCTTCAACCCGAAGCCTCTGCCACGTTACCATATGGGACCGGGTTCGACATAATGTAGCACTGCAACAGGTTCACTATCCCTGTTTACCAGAGCAAAGCATGGTACTTAGAGTATAAGATACGCAATACCATGAGGAGAGATGACGCTACAGTATGACGCTCTTTCTTGTCTGGCCGTTTTTTCGCATGGATTCGCGCCTTCTTCTATGCGAGAAGTATATAAGCCAATTAGACCATGCAGCAAGTAGTGATGCAAAACATAGTCGCCTCAAATTCTTATTCCAGTTATTGAAGAACAGCTGTAATATAGACGTTTCGGAACACATCTGAATTTCCAAGACGAAGGCAAGACGCCATAAACAGAAGTAAATATTAACAAAGTACTCGTGAATCGACGACACCTATATTTATTCAGTTACTTGCCATGATCTAAATCGACCGAATATTTTACAGGCAGCAGTGGCAAGGACAGATATGAAAATTAAAGACTGTTTTGAAGAGTTGGAGACGACAGCGATAGAGGCAAGGAGGTTAGTTTCAGTCTGCCTATAGGTTCTTGGTATAGATGAGTGCAAGTAAATATTGGGTGTGGCAAAAATTACAGTCTTATTTTGAGATGATCAAGATGTCATGGATGATAGAATAACTCGTCGTTAGAGGTCTGATTATAATAAATTTTTCTGTGAAAGAGGCACAGCCTTAAATAGTTCCGCTGCAAAGAAGCGTCATGTAAGTCATCCTTCTGTTCTATCAGCAAGGCTTGGTATTTATCAGCATCGAAATTCGCGCTAGGGGGGCCGGCTAACAAATATACGTTTGCTGGTCACAAAGGCTCTGTCAAACACACACAGCCCGGACACCACGTCGTTGAGCGTTTAATACTGACGTGGTTCATAGTCATGTTTACATATCATTGCTGGTACTGGAGGTTTTCCCGCCACGAAGTTGCGAACCAGCATTCCGCATTATTTCTCGGAGACAGCACACAACGACACTGGTCTAAAACCACATCATGCTTATGGTATTTTTCGAAGCGTGTAATAAAAGAAAAAAGAAAACAGCATCTATAATGTTTGGATCTGATTTCAATGTGTGTTCACTTCAGCCAATTCTTTGCTGCCCTAGAACTGAGAACTATTTTTCATGACGTCTGAGAACTTCTCATTTGAAAATCTTTGGCCTTAACCGTAGTTTGAAATTATGCGAAACTCTTCAGGGATATACTAAATGAAAAGCGCACCAGCACGACGCCTGGGGACAGAAGCCGAATTCGGACGACCTCGTCATTAATTAACCGCACTCGAGCGAAAAGTTTGCGCCTTTACCGAAAAAAAAATGCAAAAGACATACATGAAGTGTACAAGCATTCGAGACGTTTGCGTATGTGCTCGAAATAAGAAATGGGATTGGCAGCTATATGAAGAGGTATTCAAAACTAAATACCGTCAGTAGCAGTTAAACTTATCGAAAACCCCGACCTAAAAAAACAAACTCATAGAAGCGCGACTTTAATTACGCCATTTGCGCAATGAAACCTACGATATAGGCGCCTGGCGAATACGCGCGCCGTTCGGCACGAGCCTTGACCAAGAGCGGCGCACTTGGCGAAGAATGCCACAAGTCTTGTCATCAGGACAAATATTCTTTTGAAGCTCATCCCATTAGCGTGGCTGGGGTCGGCGCTCCAGGAATGCATAACTTCTACTCTCACACGCCTTAAGGTGTGATGGGACGTTCTGCGCTTACTTTTATTTGTTTTCGTCCCCACCTCTCTCTCTGTCTCTCTCTCTCTCTTAGCTTTGCTTTACCGCGCTTGTTCCTGGTTTTGCTGTTCCCCCTTTTGCTCTCTCTTTCTCTCTTCGATTTTTATCTACTTTTCGCGCCAAGAGCTCTTGCGCTTTTGTTCGTTACTGGTTCGTCGTTCCTGCATTGCTACATTCGACTCTAAACCGCTTCCGTTCGTTGGTTTTTTTTTCTTTTCTTTTTTTTTTCTTCGTTCTATCGCTCCTTTGGTTCGGCGGCCCGATCTGCATAGCTGAAGTGCTGTGTTAGACGTCAGGGATAACGGTCAAGTCACCAGTTCAAGTGAGAGAGTCAAGTTATTCTGACTTTCTCTCTTGGGGTGAGCCTCCCAGTTTATCCCGGCGCCACCTCGTGCACGCCAGAGCGGGAGAAGCGTACGCGGGCAGCCCCGCAGTGACCGCAGCTCCTGTTCTTTCATCAACCGCAGGAATGTCCCGCAGCCTGGCCATGGCAGCGAAGCGTTCATGAATACGCTCTTCCAGATTCCAGAAGTCGAATGCAGATTCCTATCTGTGCGCGATAGGGAATTTACATTCTTTAGTATGTAAATGCTTGGGTGTATCTTAATGAAGTTCAACCAGTGAGCGCAGATAAGAATGTCGGGGGAGTCGGAAGTGAACAAAACGTGTGGCATAGCACCCTTGGCTCTGTCGACCACAAGAAATATAGGCAAATGCTATTTTGAAAGTCTGGTGGGCATTCGAGCAAAGAAAGAATAAATGAAGGTGCAGTCGTATAAAGGGCGCACAAATAAATCAAATCTCGAAGTTTTCTCTCTGTCTTCGTCGTTCAATCGGCACACGTAGCACAGCTTCACACTGGAAAGCGCACTATTTGAGCGTGCAGTTCAAAATGCGATAATATATACATGTCGAAAAGTAGAACTGTGCATAAAATAATAGGCTGTTGTACTGACAGGAGAACCTATAGCATTTTGTTTGGGTACATGACAAGTTTCCCAAGTCGAATGGATGATTATCCATTGAACAATATATGGTTTAGCTGTTTTTGTTTATTTCTTATAGGAACAGGCTGTACGGCTGTGGGACGGAGGGGTGTTATATGGAGTAGAGGGGGGGGGGGGGAGGCAGTGGTGGCCTAGTTCCTCATTTGACGAAAAGGTCAGGATATTTCATGTAGGGACTGCTTTATGCAGCTTAAGGCAACTTAAGTGTATTCCCGATATATTGATTGGCGAATTGAACCAATGAATTGCTGTTCTAATCACCGCATGTGCCCAAGAAAGGAGAAAGCATGACATTTCAACTTTCGCTAAACCTACTTGTATCAGTCATATTCTTGCATTCATGAGTTTTAGCGCACATACACGCTACTGTTCAAATGATGTGCAGCGTAGAGTTCTAATTTGTACACTCCTGCCCGAGCGATAATGCGAATGTCTAAAGGCCATTTTTGGCATGCAGTGGAGTATGTCTACTTTGGCGTAGGCTTTAAAAATGGCATAAATTCATGACTATAATGGCATAGATTCATGACTATGTCGGTTAGTCCGACATCTTGCGACTTCCTTTTTAGCACATAAAAAATACACAAAATATGGCAGCGATATTTCAAAACACTTCTTTGACTTGATTATTCTGACACTGTATACGTAACTGTGCTGTTCGTGTAAGTCAACCGTAACTTGCTTACTAAAACTGATCGCAAAAATTTACCTTAGCATCTCCGCAAAGTATCCGTACAATTCGTTTTACTTCAAATAGATCAGCCTGTTTCTCTGAGTTTGCATGTTCAACTCAGCACAAACCATTTGCTTACAGTTGCGTCGACAAACTGTGAGAGAATCGCAGCAACGAGGCGCAAATTGACGCGGTGCAGATGCCACCGTGAATACTTTACGGCACAGCGTATTTGTTGAGACCATTTTGCAATGGACAACCGTAATCTGCGTAGCCTATCGCGTTTAGTGTAAAAGGAATGCAAAGAAAGTAAATGGCAACTTTGTGCTAATAGCTACTTGAAGATCTCCGTGGCGCCACAGATGCATTTGACAGGAAAAGACATGCGTTACACATCACAGCCATTGGTAATCTTTTTAACCATGGGTAACATCATCGCGTTGTTTCACCGAGAACGCTTCATCACAGAGAACCGTGTGCAAATGAGTGTACGCGACATCTCAGGCACGTGCAGCTCTGCGCGTTCAGCACACCGTGGCAGGGTCGAAGTCCGCGAGCCGCCGGGTTAGAAAGCCCACCTTGAGGGGTGCGCGGTGGCAGGTCGCGAACCCCGCAGCCGTCCTCCCCCGCGCGCCGCAGAGTGGGACCAGCCTGACGACGGTTCCCTCCCCCCCCCCCCCCCTTGCCGTCACCGGGAGACGCAGTGACGAATGATGGACAGGCCTCGTTCGAGCCCCGGGTACGAGGGGGAGTGGGCGAGGAGCCGTGACGGCAGCCGCTCGGCACGCATCGATTTGCCCTCGCCGTCGCAGCCTCGTCGTCTGACTGATTTACGCATCCCGCCTCTTTGCACCCCGCGGAATTAAGCCCCCGCGGCGGCTGCCTTTCTGGTGCCGAGGCTGCCAGCTTTGAATGAGAACGCGGTGTGGCAGAACCTCGGGTCCCTGGGCTGCCCACGCTTCGTGTACGCCTTATTTCACAGCACCGGGCCCGCGAGCCGTGCGGCTAACTGAGAATGAAGCTTCCTTGATGCGGTGCAACTGCGGGAGCGGCTGTGACGCTCGCGCACCAGGCGTGTCACTCTCCTTCGGAACAGTTGGCGAAAAGAGAAAACAGAAAGGGCTGCGAGCTTGCTCATGTCGGACGTGGCAGCAGAACCCATGTCGCCGTTTGTGGTATCTTATAAATCTTGTCCAAGTCCGTCCGTACTACACTGTCGGGAGGACGCAGACGCACCGGACGGGCGATCATGAAGATCGCTGCGAGGTTCCGTTCCTTGCGCCGTTCACGTTACCAGGGAGCCCACTACATATAGCTTAGCCTTACACTGATCTCCAATATGACCAATACGGCAGTTATCTTAAATTCAGCGCAGGTTATAAAATCAGGCTTTATATCTCTCTAAAATTCTCATCTAGATCTAATAAATATAAAAACATAAAATAGCAGGCTTTAAAGCTATAAAATCGTCGTCACTGCTGGAAAAGAGTCTGGTATTGCTGTATTACTCCCCCAGACGGGCCTCATGCATCGGCGATAGTGTGACAACCAACACTAACGCTGTCCTGCCGACTGAAGCAACATGCCTACACTGGGCTGCAGAATCACAGGCATCAAACGTGCCTAAATGAGGTGAGGCCACGGAAAATGCATTACTTTAACTAAGGTGTGGAAAGAACGCCTGAAACGTGGCCCTGGGAACACAGCAGTCGTAAATACTATCTTATCGGCATAACTTGCTGCTGGAAACTTCCTGAAGTTCATGCGCGCACGCTTCACCGGTAAGCAAAGAAACATGCTTCCTATTCTTCCTTTGTGCAGAGCTAGAATGCCTAACAGGAGATTGGTCGCAAGGATTGGATGATTTTAAGGAAAGGTGCAAAGCGCTAGTCACGCTGAAGATGCTTTAAAGGACGGGACTTTTCAATATCGGACCTTTTCAATATCGGAATCGTAAAAGTAACGTCAATGTGTTATGCGGTCTCTTTCGCCTGAGTGTCCACGGTTTTTTGATGAAGTGAAATGCAAAAGATTGCTCTACGAGAGCGCAATAAACTTCATGTTGCGGGCAGTGTATGTTGTGTCCCAGTCGTGATGCTTTGCCATGCCACGGGGAATAAACAATCTAAATAAAAGAAAAAGCATTTTGAACTAATCATTGAATGGTTGGAGCACCGCTAAGTTCGTTACTGGGGTTGTTGCATGGTAAACGTCTTAATAGACATTTTCTAGGGATGTACAGTTTATATAAAAAATAAGAAAACATAAAAAATATAAAAATATATATAGTTTTTCTTTCAGACATTTATAAGTCGATTCCTTGAAATGAAGCGAATTTTCGCAGAAAGCTTATCTGTCCGAAATTCAGATTACTTTTCTTCTCCTGAGAAAAAAACAAAAGCTACGCAAAGTTTTAACCGTCCGAAACACTTGATTCTGGCTTTTATATTGACGCAATCTACAAATGTCTATTTGACACGCCGTTATTTAGTTAAATACCAAACAATGTATTCAAGTATAACTTTGCTGCGTTCTGACTTTCATTTTCATCAGCTAATTTGATGCTGCTATATTAGGCCATTAGAATGTGATCAGACGTATCATCTTTTTTCTTTGTAACGATGGGAAATATGAAACTTGATTATAAACTATGAATGTTGCAATCAATGGAGCACTGCTGTCAGTCAGCGTTATGCACCATGGAGAAAAACGCAGCTAGCAGACGAACGCACTCTGCGGTCAGAGTGTTTCAAACTAAAACAAGTTATATATACTACATCTCCCGCACTCTGGGGACGGATGGTATGCGAAGCGTTTTGCAGATATCTGGATATCGAGCATCACCCTGGGGTTATGCAAAGCGCTGCTAGCTGGACTAACGCGCTTCTGAAAGGAGAGAAATTGTGTGTTGTACATGGGAGTGTTGACAGCAGCAAAACGACGATAGCGTTACGGTGACGGCTATCATGACGATTGATGTTTTTGTACTCTAGCGAAGAAACTTTAGAACCTATTTCGTTACGACGTACGTCAATCCCAAAGGCAGTACAATGTTTGCAAAGCGTCAATATAGGGTTAGCGGCTGCATTCTTTGTATGACTTACACCAATATAATCTACTGCATCCGACGCCAAAACTGCACCTCGGGGACTGAGGCGCCAATTGTTAAACGTCATTTGGCTAGATGAGCCGACAAATTTCTCTATTTTGTACAGTACACCTCGTTTGTTACGCTTCTCACCAAACTGTAAGATAGAACGGGCTTTAGACACACTATTACATCGCCTACGTATCGAACTGGCATACACACACCCTTTTCGATATCGTATATACTGAAAATACCCTCTTCGAACTGCGTACGTTGGGGCACCCCTGAAGCTTCTGTAGAACATATCCTCATCGAAGGTAGACAATTTTACAAACATCGGGAGGCACTTCGTGATCGTCTTGACGTTGCAAATATGTATCCCTTATCTGTCAAGAAATTGCTCAGTCCCTGGTCCCTATAAACAAAGAGAAGCTGTGAAAGCCTTGCGTGTATTTCTTGTGGAGAGTGACCTGATAAGCTCCTTGTAAACAGTGCTATTTGAGTGAGGTAATTTTTGTCTCGCAGTACCGTCATGATGATCTTTCTCGTATCATTGATAGTTTGTGCGTCTTATGGTGTTATTCCTTCCCATGTAAATTTTTCCTTTTTTACTTTTTAACGTTCTTACTTCTTTTCTTGTCCATCTTATCATGATTATTATTCCGCGTTAGTGACATTTTATGCCCTTCGCTTTGAACTGAACGACTTGAACTTGAGAAGAGACTACTCGTGCTTGTCCCAGGTCATGCACCGACATAGATTTGCAAACTTATGCCAAGTTGTTTGTATGCTTGTAGAATGTTCGTTTAGATTGCTTTTTTTTACTGTAAACAATTGTGAAAACGTTTGATTTTTTAACGTTAGTGACGCCGGCGTTCCGTTCTAAAACTGAACGCCGGCGACGCTAGAAGAATCATCCGAGGTCGCTAGCGTTGTGTATTTGACAAGAAACCGGCGAGGAAACGTTCTCTCCTGTCGAAAACTGGTGCCGTGACTGTGACGAGGCAGGCCTGATGACAGCTGTTTTAATCAGGCATAAAATGACATCTCAAACTGGTAGCTGGCACGAAGGAAGAATGAGATAAATTGACATGCTCTCGATTTTATAAGCAACTTGTTGCTGTGCGACGTCACACCCACGAAAGACGACGCGAAAGCTTACAAGGATAAAATGTCGATTACAGCGATTACAGAGCCAGATTTACCTGCAGTAACCTACTGCTAAATTAAATAGGCGCGAGGTCTTAACGGCCAACACACCGACAGGTGGATGCTTGAATCTTCCTGGTGACAATAATACTTCTTGACTTCCTTGCACGTTCGCCTTTGTTTGCAGACAGCAGACGAGCACAGCTGACTGACTGCGATTGCAGCATTGCATTTTAACTATACGGACATGCTTCTCCGATGTTCCGTAGATTTTCCACCTCAAAATCCCTCACAGCTTGCGCAGTGCTTGACGTCTGAGCTAAAGACTACACCCCGCAAGGAAGATAACGCACCCCTCACCCTTTCGTAATAAAAATAAATATTTCTCTCTACCTCTCAACACACTCGGCTGCCTCACTGTAGCCATGCTCTGCGTCGCCTAGTGCACATGATTAATCTGGACTCCTTTCTTCGCCCAATCACTCCTTTCACTCCTCTCTCATCCCGAGTAGGATACTAAACTGAAAGAAGTCTAGTTGATCTTCTTTCCTCTCCTCCCTCCTTCTACCAACTTCTCTCTCTCTCTCCGCGCTCTCTCCATCGAGTCCTCCCTCGCTAGTGCGCAGTTTGGCGCGGTACATTCCCCGCTAAATCACCCGCTCATCTAAGGAAATGAATTACTGAAATAAATTATTGAAATTACTGCAGCAGAATACTACAAAGGGGTCTATTTCGGTTTTAGGGGCCTGGAACGGGACGAAATTTCCCTAAAACTGCGAAATTTGCTTGTCGAGTGCACTGAAATGACTTCTTTTGTTCGATACTGCTACAGTCAGGTGGGCAGTTTTAAAGCCAAATAAATAATTGAATACTTAACCCAGTTTCGCGTGTAGAACAAAGGTGGCACTCACAGACACTACTTGGTAGGTCGACATTCTGTGCTATACAAACCGCTCGTCTGTGTCCGCGCGCGGCTTATATAGCCCTGAATGTTGACCAACAGAGTACAGTGCCCGTGAGCGAACCTTTGGTCTAAATTACGAAAAAAATATGACATAAAACCTGTACATATAATTTCGGCTTATAAGTCTCTCCAAACCACACCGACGGCCTCTCGACGGTATAGCGCATGATAGACAACAGCTTCTTTGATTCTCTTAAATTTCTTATATCTTAGCTCTCCAACTCTGGAGCAACTGGTTTGCGCCACCGGATGCTCCCGCTTACATAGCACAGACTTTCGATGAACAAAGTAACGCAAACGAGCACACGTCTCTTCTTCCGACTAAAACAATAAATCACGGCCTAAAGCCTGCACATAGTATAATGCCGGCCTTGTGCGTATGGCTAACGCACACAGATCTCTTAATGGAATTTACTATGATATTCACTGGCTTGTTTGATTTCCTTAAGTTTCTTATATCTGGACTACCTCGACCTTGGGTCCTTATATGTACCACCGGATATGTGCCCATTTTTGGTCCTTCCTCCAGAATGCGTAAGTGTCGCTGTGGCGCAGGGGGTGCCGAATCCATAACTGCATTTGCATATGTGTCGTACTTGTCTGTGCACATATCTCTTGTCACCTTTCTTTTCTCAACAAGAGAGAGAGAGAAATACAAGGAAAGGTAGGGAGGTTAACTAGATTCTACCCAATTTGCTGCCACACACCGGAAGAAGGGGAAGCGGGAGGAAAAGGAGAGGCATAAGAGATGACGCACGCACACAAAGAAAATACGTTCACCGTGCCGTCAAAGGGGGTCGCAGAGCCCAATCGTCTATGAAAAATGCAGCAACGCTCTGGTACGTGGCCTTCTTCTGTGCGGATGATGGTCGAGATCTCGATATATTTTCTGTCTTTCATCCACAGAAGGACAGTTGATGAGGACGTGTACGCTGCATCATACGTAGCGTTCTTCATAGTGACCTTGCTGCGCAGGTGTGGCGTTTTCAAACTTGGTTTTGCATTTCGGCATTGCTTGTGAACGGTATAGGGTATATAGATTCCGGGTGGGGGGTGAGAGAGAGAGAAGAAGAAGGAAAGGCAGAGGGAGGTTAACCAGACTGAGTCCAGTTTGCTACCTTACAATTGTGGAGGGGAATTTGGATTGAGTTTGCGATAAATGCTGTGACCTGCGTGGTGCATAAGTAAAAACATTGCATAGCATCGCATGGGCGTCCTTTGCCCTTGTGCCCCTGCAGGTCTCTGAGCATATCCGCGAGCAAAGTGGATTGGCGCGCTGGGCGGCGCGGGCCGGGTATGAGCCATCGCACACGGGCCAGCATGGCTGCGCCGACGGCGCAAATGTGTCTCGAGTTATTGCTGACACAATAAAAATTAAGCAGATCCATCGCGTGCGTTGGAAACTACGCGAAGTGGCCATACAACTAGACACGTCGCATTTATTTACATTTGATTTATGAAAGATTTACATTTTGTGCATGAGCATTACCTTTTTGAATTTTGCAACAGGCCTCTACAAAAGCAAGTATTCTCCGTGAAAGCAGTTGTGATGTAAAACTTTGCAAAACTCCTAGAGCGATCGCAATGGCAGCATATAAATCTTATTCTTTTTTTTCCTTTTTACTACTCAGAAATGTCTCCCCTGAATATGGCTGACTTATAGAGACTTCCGTACTCTCTTACTTTTTTTTTTGCCTTAGTATGTATGGTCTGTCCGCTTGTTTCTTTTGTTCTTTTCTCTACCGTTACAGTACCTACCTTCATTTTTTCTTAACATCCCCTCCTTGAAGGGTAGGGGGGCGTTGCGCCCCTTTCGGTGGTAGAGGCCAGCCTGCTTCTTCCTTTATTTCCCTCTATGTCCATTGTATCTATGTTTTAGAACTTCGAATAAGTAAATAAATTAATTAATAAATAAATAAAGAAACGAACCCCATAAATCAATCAACCAAATGTTTATTATAGTGTCCAAGTACAGCTACAGAGCCTTCGTATTGGTGCACTTAAAAAGTAATGCACGAGACAAAATGTACAGAGAAGACAAATGTGGTAGAAAAAACAATGGGAGGTATACAAACAAATAGGGAAACATAAGACGGAGAGGTGGCGTAAAAGGAAGGTAATCATACAACATGAATATCTACATATATACAACACACAGGAAATGAACTCTGAAATATGTCATTCCAGGCAGAATCCTTATTACACGGTTCCTTTTTTTTTTAAGTGGAGCCATAGAATAGTATTGCAACAAGGCCGCGCAGAAAACATGGAATGCTTGCCTGATATACTATTGTGGCACGGTAACTTGCACATAATCAAGAAGCTTTGAACAATGCATAAAGCTATGGACAACCTCTTAGAAGAACAGAAGGTCCGATTTACAACATCTTGATTTTATATTTATATAAGGGAGATACAGTCTCCAATGCTCTTCA